>NW_006238916.1:2539335-2662550 GCF_000375325.1 Capsella rubella
GTAATTTGAAATTTTTAAAAGGGACGTATATTACTCAATCGATACAAAAATGTATGTACTAAACTATTATTGACAATTGTGTAGCACGTGTCATGTGATGGAGCGGGTTATAATTTACATAATCACGATTATAGATGTCTTTACGGGTTGTCTTTTTTTCGTCAAAAAGATAATTATATTTGATAATTGTGAAAATCATAATACAACTGTTCTGAAAGCCATGAAGGCGGATTCAAAAAATCAGAATAAAAGGAGACCATATTACAACCAAAAGAAGCAAGCAAATGAGCCACTTTGTTACAATGTCTATTACAAAATTCAAACGAAATATTGGAGAACTTAGCAGCCCACATAAGAATGTCCGGATGGACAGCTTCAATTGAAATATCATAGTGTTCATTTCGTAGCATTCAATGTTTTTACGGGTTGTCTAATACAGTAAAACTCACAAAATATTTTAATTTGAAATTAGACTATTTAAGCGAAAGATGTTATGCCAACATCATTTCATTATTTTAAATATTAAATTTATTTAATTAAGTTGTTCAAATTATGATTATATATATATAAAAAAAATTATACAACATTTCACATGTTAAATCATAAAATAAACAATCAAAATACAGTAGTACAATTTCATATACCAAACAAAATGAACAAAAAGTACATTTTAAAATATCGTCTCTCGGTGTACCGCGGGTTAAAATCTATTTATAATTAATAATGATAACTTTTTGTTAAATAAAACTCATGATTATTTTAAATGAACCAATGCTATTTTTTTATTTCCAATAAATAAATTACCAAAAGAGCTTTTCAATTTTCTTCCTCTTATATTATTTGATAATATATATTTAACAAATATGGATTTGAATATAGTTTGTTTATAAATCGATGAAGATTTGTTTTGTTGATGGATTTAATTTCTTATGATATTTCCTGTTTCACTATATATTATACAAATATATGATACCACATGTACTTGAATCAGTTCTACAAAGTTGGTTTGTCATTAGTTTTAATACTGAGTATAAACAAAATGATGCAAAGATATAAAAGTCTATGTCGATTGCAAGGTAGTAAGTAATCATGAATTTGAAAAGTATTTACTACTAATTTCGAGTTTGTTAATGCAGATCCAATTATTAATTTTCAAGCCAGTGAAAAAATAATCAATCTAACTATTCAAACTAGAGAGGAGACGGTTGTTTGCTATGAAATTTTCCTTAATTATTTGTTATTTGGTGTTATTTTTTGTAAGATTAATGATTGTATGTACATTTTGTGTCGTATTTGTTTGGCTATATTTTGAATTTTTTTCTTTCTATATTCAGATATTATAATCTTATATTGTTATTTATTCATTTGTGTGGTGCTGTTGTCACTCGTATTCCAATTAATCTTTTTAGTTTTGTTTGGACGCATGTATCAATATAGTTAGATTAAAAGTTTTAACTTAAAAGGAAAGTGTAACGATAAACCATTTTTTAACTCTTTTATTTTATTTTTTCCTTTTTTTACTGTCATAGTTTTAAATTTGACTAAAGATTTATTTATCAAAACTGGAGCGTGCTCTGTTTGTTAGGTCGTTTTTATCTATTTGAATTTGGGTCTTATCAATAGATAATTTCAAATTTTTAAATATTATCCCATGGCTGTTTTGTTCAAATGTTTTGTAATTGAGCATGCACTTATGACATGTCCTGCCAAGCTCATATAATGCATACAAATTTCTTTGTGTTTGATTTAAGAGTCGATCTAAATTTTAGATAGTTTACTTACTTTTTTAATATTTTAGTCGATGCGATCCAATATTTCTACTTTTTTGTTTACTTTGCATAAACCTTATTTAGTCGGACGATGCCATTGTAATCAACGGATTAACTTGGACATGATATTCAAGCAAGAAGAGAGCTCAATCCAGCAAAGGAGGATGCCGACACCATTTTTGATTTTTTGTATCCTTTGCCGTAGGCATTATACTTTATTTCCGTTTCACCATATTTCGATATGGTGGCCCTCCAAGATAGATCTTAAAATTTTAGTTTGATTTTATCTTTTAATATGAAAATTTTGATTTTTACCTCAAATTGAGATTTTAATGTATTTCAACTTTTTATTTCCTCGTTTTTGGTAAATCACATTTTTAGAGGGTTGGACTTCATATGTGGCATTTATGGAGCACGATTTGGTGGTAACAAAACTAATATGTAGCATATACATTTTGTCAAAAATATTAACCTTTTAGTATGGAGAGCTTATATATTCACGTTATAAATATATATATATATATATATTGTTGTAGAACTCATAAGATTAATATAACCAATTGATTATTTTACGTTTATAGAAGACGGAATCTAATGTTCTGTAATTTTTCAAGTTTTTTTGCACTAGAAAAAGTGCAAAAGGATTTTTATATATTCAACTTTTTCTGATTTCACAAAAAAGCAACCATTACAATATATTTTTAAATTATAATTTTTTAAAATTTGAGTTTGGTAACCGTTTACTTTTATTTAAATGGAAAAAAATAACTAATAAAAACTCTTTGTAGTTTATCATTCTTTGGAACTAATATTTCACTTTAAATTTTTTCTTGTTTATAAGTTTTATATGTATAGTCATATATTTATTTTACTCTACCATGCATTTTAATATTTTTCTTCCATTATAAATCTCATTAACATATTAAATCATTGGAAATGTGATCATTTCTTTTAGGATTTTTAAATTTTATTTATTTAGTTTTATTATTTTCTCTTAGTTTAATTGTTTTCTATTTAATTAAATTTCTAACAATTATGAGTATATAAATATGCATTAAACAAACATTTGAAATATACTTAATTTAAAAAAAAATCTTAATGAGCTGAATGCTGATGTGGATAGCCTAGATGGAGAGAGATAAATATTTAATTTGAGCCTTACATTACAAACTAAACAGGACATGAAAGATAAATGTTTGGGTCTCAATTATTTGTTGGGTTAGACACAAAAAAAAAACATGCTGACGTGAACAGCTTTAGAGGGAGAGAGAACTCTCCCATTATATATATAGATTTAAATCTGATAGAAAATATGTTATTTTTAGTGATACATATTATGTCGAACAAGTTTTTAACATGGGAGGTCAGATAGTAGATGAACACCGACTAAAATAAACCTTAGTGTGCTTTGATTAACCGAATATTTACAACATGAATACATTCAAGATAATGAAAAAATAATTATCTTGAATGCATAATACAACATGAATGCATAATTGTCGACAAAAAAAAATGAAAAAATAATTATAAAATTATAAAATAGTGACGTAATTTTTATTTTTTGTTATAATTATAATTAGTAACCAATAATTTTTGGTTAAATAAAACTCATAATTATTTAAAAATAAATCATGCTTCTCAATTTTAAGTTTCAATAAATAAATCAGCCTTCAATTTTCTTCCTCTTATATACTTTACTTTTATGTTCCAAGTTTTCACTTTAGGATTAGGATCATTTCTTCTTTTTCAACAAAAAAAAAAATGTAAATAAAAACGACAGCGTTTCAATTCGGTATTTTTGTCCAACTTCTGAGGGAGAGAGACTAAACCCATTGCTCAAGAAAAGTTAGAAAACTTTGTTTCTTATAAGATTTGTTTGCTTCGCTTTCCAGTAAAACCTGAGAGATCTCTCTGTAGAAGACACAGAAGAAGGATTCACAGACGATGACCGACGTTGACGAATCCGTCAGACGCCGTACCGCGGCCGTCTCCGAGTACCGGAAAAAGCTCCTCCAACATAAGGAACTCGAGTCCCGTGTTCGAACAGGTTCGATTCCAACATTGAATTTTAACCCAGATTCAATTGCTGTTTCCGAATCTATACTGAGATTGAATGGTTTTGAGTTACTTGAATCTAGGGTTTTCTCTCAATTGCTTAAAGTATTCACCTTTTGTTTACAACAAGAGTGTTCTCATGAAATCTTAAGACTTTGTGGTTCGGATTAGTTTAATCGATGTAAAGTTTTGATTTTTGTTTTTCACTTTGCTCTATGGTGTTTGCTATTAGCATATGAATCGAGTTTGTTATACGTGAATGGGTTGTGATTATAACTTAAAGTTTTGTTGTGTTATTGTAGCTAGGGAGAACTTAAGAGGAGCTAAAAAGGAATTCAACAAAACTGAGGATGATCTCAAGTCTCTTCAAAGTGTTGGTCAGATTATTGGAGAAGTTCTTCGACCACTAGATAATGAAAGATGTAATCTTTTCTCCTTCCCTTTTAATACCTCTTTTTTGCTCATTGGACTTTGGTTGTACTACTATCAGTTGCTTTCTATGGTGTCTGAAGCATAAAATCTTGCTTTTTTTTTGTGTCTTAGTGATTGTCAAAGCGAGCAGTGGTCCTCGTTATGTGGTGGGTTGCCGGAGCAAAGTGGATAAGGAAAAGCTAACCTCGGGAACTCGAGTTGTTCTGGATATGACAACACTAACAATAATGCGAGCCCTTCCTCGAGAAGTAAGTTTGATTTGTTCATGTGTCCAGTTCTGTTATAGTTTTTCTTTGTAGTGTATGTCTCATGACAATCACGTGGGTTTTCTTTTGATTGTAGGTTGATCCAGTTGTGTATAACATGCTTCACGAAGACCCAGGCAACATTAGCTACTCCGCGGTAGGTGGATTAGGTGATCAGATCAGAGAACTCAGGGAATCTATTGAGCTACCTCTCATGAATCCTGAACTTTTCCTCAGAGTAGGGATCAAACCTCCAAAGGTAATTATTTTGTATGCCCTTGACCTTTCTTTCTTTTTCCAATAATTTCCAGGCGCTTATTTAGACTTCATCATGTTGTGATGGTCAGTATGGTTTAGCTGATTAAAAATTTTCTACATATCAATGCAGGGTGTCCTTCTTTATGGACCTCCGGGTACTGGAAAAACTCTACTAGCTAGGGCTATAGCCAGCAACATTGATGCTAACTTCTTGAAGGTATAATCTTTTTCTACACTGTTTTTGGGAACTTTATGGCATATATGTGGTTTAATCAAATCTTACTCCTCTTTTAGGTTGTATCAAGTGCAATCATAGATAAATACATTGGAGAAAGTGCTAGGTTGATTCGGGAGATGTTTAATTATGCCCGTGAGCACCAGGTAAATCTTGCTTTTAATGGGTGTATATATTCTTCTTCAACTTTTCATATCTATAATATTTGTATCACATTCTTGACTTGATTATGAACACTTTCTCTCTGTTAGCCTTGTATTATTTTCATGGATGAAATCGATGCTATTGGTGGGCGTCGTTTTAGTGAGGGAACTAGTGCTGATCGTGAAATTCAAAGAACACTAATGGAGTTACTCAATCAGCTTGATGGGTTTGACAACCTCGGAAAGGTACTGCTCTCTAATCTGATGTTAAATCTTGATCAAACCTGGCGTCCATGACCATGTGAATAAGATTTCATCGTGATGAGATATAGTGGTTGTCTTGAAATATGTTAGATATCTTGATCGAATTGTGCTTCTTCCTAACTCCTGTCTCATAGAATTGCTTATACACTAAAAGCCATTATGGTGCTATTAAATGTCTGTGGGTCTGAATGAATGTGTTTTCGAATATTTATTAGGTGAAAATGATTATGGCCACAAACAGGCCAGACGTGCTTGATCCTGCGCTTCTCCGTCCGGGAAGGTTAGATAGAAAGATTGAGATCCCTTTGCCAAACGAGCAATCAAGAATGGATATTCTCAAGATCCATGCAGCTGGAATCGCCAAACATGGTGAAATTGATTACGAGGCTATTGTCAAACTTGCTGAGGTTAGTTTTTTTTCCTTACAATAATCAATGTGTTTGTTAGTGTGTTCTTTCCCTTGACTGAGTTTCTCACTAAACGTTTCACTGGTCCAAAAAGGGTTTCAACGGTGCTGATCTGCGTAACATATGCACTGAAGCCGGAATGTTTGCAATCCGAGCAGAGCGGGACTATGTGATCCATGAAGATTTCATGAAGGTATGTATATTTATATAAAATTTGGTTAAATCATGTTGTTATCTTGGTTGTGACATGGGAAATGAACCAATTTTTTCAGGCGGTAAGAAAACTCAGTGAAGCCAAGAAACTCGAGTCAAGTTCGCACTATAACGCTGATTTCGGAAAAGAGTGAGAGTACACAACTCTTTTCTTTTGCTTTAGAGATGAAGAAAGAGTCAAAAGGACATTGCAATGGCAGTTTCGTATTATTATTGGCAATGTGAAACTTGTTTGTTTTTACTTTTTGAAGAGCAAAGCTTGTTGTTGAGTTTGTGCTTAGTTAATTCGTTTTAGTAATTTAGTGCTTTCAAACAAGCCATTTGTCTCTTTTCTCATTGGTACTATGGCCTAATTATGTTTGCGTCTTTGACTTAGTAACTAAACATCAATTAGTCTAAAACTAAACAAGTTACAAACATCGACTGAACCAATTGCTAGATTCAAAAATTGTAATGTAAGAGACCAAAATCTACTAATTATCAGAACATGTACATCGACCGATCTAAAAGACGAAATATATATATATTTCATGTTTAGTTACATATATATATATATATATATATAACTAGGATATACCCCGTGGTATACCACGGGGCCATAACTTGATATATTTGTTTGGTTGATCATTTTTTTAGTTGGTATATATAGTCTAGTTTTATAAGTGTGTATTTTATTTTAATTTTATATAATTTTTTGAATTTATATTATCAGTAGATTCACAGATATATATGGTCAACCCGCGATACACCGCGAGACAATTTTGTTGTAAATAAAAAATTTTATTTTAACTTAACCCGTAAAAGATTTTAAATATAGACAATCCGTAATAAAAAATATAATCATATTTATGTATACTCAAACCCGTTCAATCATATTTACGTACAATTTTATTATATTTTTAGAGTTCAAATATTAATAATACTTTAAAATTTTGTAGAGTTCAATTTTTTTAATATTTTTAATATTCTATAAAACTAAAATTAAATATTCTAATTTTCATCTTTTAAAAGTTTTAATATTTATAATACTTTCAAATTTTAAAAAATAAAATAAAATTTATAATATTTTGAAACCTTTTAAAAGTTTTATTTCTCTTAAATAAGGAACCATATTAAACTGAATAAAATTTTTAATTTGGATACCTGAGAAATCAAAGTTCATGTTCATTTGTAGTGGTGAACATATTAGTCGTATTTATAATGGTTTGAACTATAATCTAAAATTTTATACTTTATGTAGACGTTGTACATATATTTTTTCCTTTATTGATTGAGTTATATATATGCGTCCGTTTTCTAAAATTTAAATTGCAAAATGTGTGGAAAAAAATTTGTATTTTTATTATAAATTTCTTTTATGTAATAATATAAATTAAAAACAAATAAGATTATATAAATATATTGGAGAGATATTCGATTTATTAAAGAGAGAGTTTAGGAAACAGTTTTGATGTAATAAATATTTGTTTCCATTTTTGCGATTTGCTTGTGAGTTAATTACAAAATTTACTTTTAAGTTTTGTTATTTATTCAAATAGTAAGGATTTGATTATGTAAATAATACAAAATAAAAGGTTATAATCCAAATTAGATTTTAGTACAAAATGTACTTCAAAAATGTTAAGATAGATATTCAAAGAGGTTCTGGGTCGAAACTCATGCATTCCCTAAGACCCGAGACCAAAACATGTTATGTACTTATATGGTCTCGTCCCAAGTGCTATTCGAACCTGCGATCTCTAAGTCTTTGCTAAAAATCTTTACCAATTGAACTATTAGCACTTGGTTAAAAGACAAAATATTGATATCGAGCATTCAAAATGTTTTTGTTGCATGTCCATTTGAAGTATATATGTAAGGAAATTACGGTGTATTGTTTTGTCCATTTCTCATAAATATGTCAGACAATTATCTAAATATTTTTTTCTGATTTATAATGGTATTCAAGATTTATTAGATTTAATGAACAAGTATACTAGAGTCTAGGGTTTTCTTGTGAAAAGTCTTCTGAAAATTTTACAACTAAACTATTTTTTTTTTTTTTTTTTTACACAACTAAACTATGCTTTTGAATGAATTTTATATGTAGAAAAGATGCTCATAAAAAAATTCTATAAGTAACATATGTAGACTTAGCAGTTTCCCTTTTTTTTTTGTTCTTCTTCTAAGTCTCTAATAATCATTAATCAATAACTTAATATGATTAGGACTTAAATTAGCAGAGCTAGGACAAGTTTTTCAAAGAGAAAATTAACATGCCGAGATCATCTATGTCGTAAATCACCAAATCAGCTTTGATTCATTGTATCCTACACTATTAAATGACTAGAGCTTTCATCTAATAACAATAGAGTTTACTTGCAAATTATCTCAAAACACACACAAAAATACTAAAAACACGTTTCTTTGATTCCCAATGCAAAGAAAAAGTTAAGATCATTATGATTAGCACGAAATTTTCCGAGTTTAACTTTTGACTTTTCTCTTCATTAATCATCTCTTTATGTCACACTATAAAAATGCACCACGTAAATACGAATAGTTCTCATCACATTATCTTTTACGTGAAAAATGGCGATCCTAACTCCGGTCATAAAACTCGTGGTGTTCAGGCAAAGTCTTCGACCACATTCAGCTATTGCATTCCTAGTTGAGTTTCTTTGCTTTGTCTTAGAGCTACTCGACAAAGAGAAAGACCTAGCTAAAATATTCGGAATCATATTGGCTTGCAACACGTTAATCTTCACTTTACTCGACATAATCCAAAACCTAATCGAAGAAGAAGTGAGAATAGGAAGATGCGGACGAGTGTTTTGGCTTTACACAAAAGATGGTAGCCTCTATTGGCATACACTAAACGCATACCAACTCATGCTATGCATCATCCCGCTTTTCGCCTCGGGGCTCGAACTCGTCCCACAAGAAGCTTATCGTGTTCTTGCCCCTAATCAAGAAACACAAGATCCTAGCACAATACATACACAAAACCAGATTCCTCAAGAAGATGTTGGGCTACATCAAGATTCACAAGATTGCATTGCACCTCATCAAGTTCAATTAGATGGTATTGAGCTAGCACAAGGAACAATTGTTCTTGTTCATGCTGAGCCTCTTCAAGACATAGTAGAGGATGGTATCGAGCTAGAGGAAGAAGTTGTTGTTCAAGTTGGGCCTAATGAAAAAGGCCCATAAACTATCAAATGCGGCCTGAATACAAACATTTATATCTTCAATGTAAAAATGTACTTTGTGTCTTAAAAACTTATGTACTTGTGATCGTACATACGACTTTGGTAAGAGAATCTTTGTTATATACATAAGAAAGAAAAAAAAAATCGACTCTTCAATGTCTGTGGAGTCAGTGAATAAAAAACGACACGTGTGAACATAAAGGAAGAATCAGAGCCGTTGGATCAAAATGGTTAATTTTGTAATTTTGACTCTTTCACGTGTGCCCTTTCCTCACCCCGAAAATTATTTTTAATTTCCACTTTTATGTTTTTTTTTGTTTTCTGTAATATTCGAAGAAAAAAAAAGAGAGTAAAGGAAAGATCCAGACAAAAGCCTAAGCAGACCTCTTTGTCTTCTTCGTCTCTCATCTCTCTCTCTCTCTCTTTGTCTCCGCCATGACAAGCTCTTCATCTCCTTCACGCAAGGTTGTTGTTTAGATTCTCTCACTCTCTCTCTCTCTCTTTTGTCTTAATCTGATTTCTTTCTCCGATTTTAGGATTTTTGATTTTGGTTTTTGTAGGCGTTGAGCAAGATCGCTTGTAATAGGTTACAGAAAGAGTTGTCTGAGTGGCAAGTAAATCCACCGACTGGGTTTAAGCACAAAGTTACTGATAATCTTCAAAAGTAAATTTTTGATTTTTTCGAATCTTTCATTTTTCTGATTTCTGATAATAATCTTCAAAAGTTGAGATTTTTTATTTGTTTTCTTTGTGTTGTGGTGTGGTGTGATGTAAAAAGATGGATAATTGAGGTAACAGGAGCACCTGGTACGCTTTATGCTAATGAGACTTATAATCTTCAGGTTGAGTTTCCTCAACATTACCCTATGGAAGCTCCTCAGGCAAGTTTTTGATTTTTAGGTTGAAGTTTGTGTTGTTGATTTTAATTAAAGGGGTTTTCTTGAAATTTCTTAGGTTTGGGTTTGATTAACTGGAATCAGTGTTTTTGTGTTTTTGCATGTTCTTGAGATAGTGGTGTTTAACTGCTTGGTGTTGTGTGTTCTGTTTCTGATTTGATGTGTTTTGGTGTTTGGTCAGGTGATATTTGTTCCACCAGCACCGTTACATCCTCATATTTACAGCAATGGGCATATTTGTTTAGGTAATTTTACTCTTCAGTTTTTACTCTATGCATGTGTTCTTGTTTTTGGTTTCTCTGAAATGGTAACTCAAAATTGTGTGTGTGCCTCTTCTACTGTGTGTGATTTTCTCAGAGTGCATAGTTTTTATCTGATTGGTCTTACTTTGTGATGAACATGTTAGTGAAAAGTGTTTGCATACATAAAACGAGGGGAACAACATGATGCATACATATATTGGTTGCTGATGGATTGTAATGTGGCCAAAAGAGAAGTAATATCATCATTTTTATTCAGTCTGTTGTCCAATGCTCAACTTAGTGTTGGCATAATCTGAAATTTTGTGTGTGAAATGTGTTTATAAAACACCATGAAGTAAGCTGATACCGTTCCGTTGGACTTTTAACTGGATTACTTAGTAAAGTCTGAATCTTTTACTTTGAGTTGCTCGTTATATTGAACTGTGTTTTTGGTTCATTAAGTTGTGCAGTCTTCTCCTCTTCTTTGGATAAGCAGAAACAGTGTTCCTTGCACATCATATATGTTTGCTGTTTTCCCAAACATGAAGAATTTGAGAGTTTTTTTGGCATTTCATAATTTGTTGTAGAAGATAAACAAGATGTTACAATACACCAGTCAAGATTACACCTCAGTTAGGAAAGTCCAATAGAACTATGCGATAAATATGACATTCTCTCTTACTTCTTTTTGCAGATATTCTCTATGACTCCTGGTCTCCAGCAATGACAGTGAGTTCAGTCTGCATTAGCATTCTCTCTATGCTATCGAGTTCACCCGAAAAGGTTTGCTTTTCTGGCCTCCCACACTTTGTATTCTGACAAACTGAACATTTTGAACCATTGACACAACACAACTCTTATCTATGCCTAACTGTCTAATATCTATCTCAGCAACGCCCGACTGATAATGATCGATACGTTAAGAACTGCAAGAACGGGAGGTCTCCAAAAGAGACAAGGTGGTGGTTCCATGACGACAAGGTTTGATGAAGATGATGATGACCTAAAAATGATGTCTCCTTTTATTTCACAAAGAGGTTTATATAATTTCCCCATGACTGATAATACTAATTGAAATCCCTCATGGCCTCCACTCTTCTTCCTTTTTTTTTTGTACGGATTATTATGTATAAATGACATCTGAAATATGTTTCAGTGTCTGAATTAACACCTTGTGCTTTTCTCCTCTCTCTCAAGTAATCGAGATTTTAGGCAAAAAATTTGTATGTTCATCATCATATTCAAGTATGAGCTGCCAACTTAAGTTGGTGCAGGAGACCGATTTGAGTTCAATTGATCGCCAATTTTTTCTTCTGCCATGAAATACATTTGTTGTATAAATCAAACCAATACATGCATTTGTGGGTTGTGGCAATAGAATCCGACACAAAGTGGTCCAAACAAGCTGTGGCCAAGTAATTTCAATCATTCCCCTGGAGTAGTAGTACTAGACTGTCACAACTTGGTAGGTAGACTATTTTGTATACAGACCCATCAATACAAAACATAAAAAAAGTTGGATTATTTTAACATATGGTCCTATAAAAAAGTTGAAGAGAACCTGAGAACAATTGGGACCAAACCACGAATGCATCAGAATATTAGGATTAAGACTGTTGAAGTAATGAGTTGTTGAAAAGTCAAGATTGAATGAAAACGATGTAAAGAGAGAACACAACTCTAACATAACAAGACAAACTCAAGAGTTAAACATGAACGAACAATTAGCATAGCTAGCTGCGAGTAATCAAGTTTTTGCAACATTTATTCACCACACAAAGAGCACAATTAAAGGTCAAAGACCCATTTGGTGAACTTATTAAACATCAAACATATTAGCAGAATAGGTAGAGAGAGAGAGAGAGGGAAGAAAAAGGCGAAATCAAGCTGCAGCAACAACGGTGGCCGTGTGCTTTTCGAGCTTGCTGACGATTTCTTCTTTCGCAGCTCCAACAACTGTATCGACAACCACTCCTTCTTTCATGAAGATGAACGTCGGCATTGCTTGAACGTCGAAATCCTTGGCAACACTCTGCACAACAAAACACCAACAAACAAGTTCAATGACCAGAGGTTATTATGATTACTAGTACTACGTGTAAGATTGATGATGAGAGACTCACGTTCAATTCGTCAACATCGACCTTGAAGAACACTACATCAAGGTGCTTCTTAGCCAACTCAGCAAAGATTGGTGCAATGAAACGGCAAGGTGGGCACCATGTAGCAGTGAAGTCAATCACAATCTGTATCAATCCCACAAAACCAAGTTTTAGAGAATAACAAAAGAAGCTATAACATCAATGGAGAATAATACAAAAACAGGTTCATCAGATAAAGCTAACACAGAACATTTCATATCATACTTTAGTCAACAAAATCGAAAATTTCTAGATCTTCAATCAAGTCAGTGAACTGAGTTTGCATAGTTGACAAACTCGATTTCAAAATTCACTTCTTAGGGTTTCAAATCTCTGGAGATCTTACGTTTCTAAACAATTAGGGTTCATCAATTTCACATCACGGAACTCACAAAAACTCGATTCCAGATCAAATTCAAAGCTAATTCTGAATCAATCACAACCAAAACCCACAAAATCAAACAAACCCTAAATCCTGAATCTCAGAAAACATGAGATCGAATCGGAGAGGGAAGTAGAAAGTACCAGTTTCTTGGAATCGGAAGCGGTCTTAAGCTTCTCGTTCCACTCTTCGACGTTGTGGCAAGCGATAACTTCTCCTTCAGCGGCCATTGTTGCTTCTTTCTTCTTCTGTGTGTGATTTGAGATTTGGATTTTGGTTTTCTTCTTCTTCTTCCGTCGAAGTGTCGGTTCTTATAGAGGGAAGAGGCGGAGAGAATCTTACTACTTTTTTATGCCTTTTTTATATATTTTATTTGTTTTAATTGGAATAATAATAATAATATTATTTAAAGACCAAAGACCACGTTGTGGAATTGGATGCGGGATTGGGAGATCTAACGGTTGAGATTGAAGAATACAAATCGGATGCGGCCTCGGGGGACGCGTGTAATGTAAGCACATTGGGAAAATATAATAATTTGTGAGACTTGTGGTTATATTATTTGTTTTATTTGTATTGGTGGTCTTCTATTTTAATTAAGAAACCAAATAAGAAAAGAATATCTAATTATTAAATAATTTTAAAAATTTATAAAAGTATATATGTTTATTATTTAATTCATGGAGATCTGATAACTTAAGATTTGATCATGTAGACTAAACATAGTTTATTGGGCATTTTATGTTCTAACCTTCGACCACCTTCATTGGTGGTTATTAATACAAGTTGCTTATTGTAGAGAGAGATAAACATATTAATAAAAAGTTATGTGAGATATATTCAAAGTTGCTTAAACAAAAGATTTAAAAAAGTTTTGAAAGAATTTTTCACTAAATAAGCAACCCATCAAATTAAATAATAATATTTGTATAATTTCAATAATAAACACCTCATATTAAGTATCCATGGTTGGAGATGGATAATAAAAATTGATTGTCTTTGTGTTGTTTTCACCACAACTTAGTGGAAAAATTTTGTATACAATTTTAGAATTAACAAAAAGAACAACATAGTTTAAAAAAAACTAGAAAAAGCTTCGACGATTGAGGAGATCCCATGAGGAAGAGGATAACACCATTTTTGTAGCCGCCGATACAAATAAAAGTATTTTGGAACAACAAATATCATTTTTGTAAATTACACATGCATATTAGTATATTATACGTTCCATCCAAGAAAAGAAAAGATAACATCATTTTTGTAGCCGTCAATTCAGCCGTCGATTCAGCATGTAGCCGTCATTTTTTGTAATCATAGAACCCGAAGATATATAAGTAAATTGTGCGAAGAATATCCAGCACATTTGGATGGGTAAACGGTAAAACACGCGGACCCTTTAAATTGAGTTAGATTTTTTGTTTCTTTTCTAATTTTTAGACCAATTTGTCTCTCTGAATTTCAGTTAAACCTTTTCTTCATAACTAATCCAGTGGTAATTTTGGGACAAAATTTTGGACATGTCAAAATTTCTACTTCTCTTTTAATTATAAGAAGATATTTTTCTTTTAAGCTATAAAGCAATTATGAGAGGTGGATTATAAAACTGAGTGTTTCTTTTCCTTAGTGTTTTTCTGTCTAAAATTTCACGTTTTTGTAATTTGAAGGCAGATTGTTTAGCGCACTATTCGAGATTGCTAGATTCTCAAGTTTCGTTTGTAAACTCTTTTACATTTGTTTGAATTACCAATAAAGAAATAATATATTAATAGAAGTTTGGTTAACAAAAAAAGCAATTATGAGAAGTGATAATCTTTTACTTTAACTTTTTATTTATGTAGTAGAGTTTTATTTTCAACAAAAATAAAAAATAATCAGTAAAGCTTAATCTTCTTCAATATAATATGTTAAGTTATGTGCAAGCCCATAATTTAACTTGTTGGTGAGCTCACAAATGATACAAGGATGCTAGATAAAATGTATTGTAGTGCTTAAGACATATTTAAACCAAAGAGTGTGAATACAAAATTAGATCCCCGATTTTCTAGTTCAAGGAAGGTAAATTAAAATTCTATAACTACTACTATCTTGGTAACATTATTTTTTTTTCAGTTAACTTTTGAGAATTTTAAAAATATTTATTTATTATTTTATTTTCAAGATGCCCACAATTTTTCCACGATTTCTTACTCATACTTCTAACTTTTGTTTATTCAGTTTTTCGATCATTTTTAATTGTTTCTTTATTAAACCAGTAATCTTATTATACATATTCTATATTAATTTACTTTAATTTCTAAACTCTCAAACACCATATATCATCTATTGTCGATCCAACTACACAGTGTTGCCATACTTTTATCTTTTTTTCTTTTTTATTCGAACGTAAAATAATTTGCAATCGAATACTTTATAATGACGTTTCCCGAATCTTGTCGTAGTTATTATTTTTGTAAACAATTTTCCTTGTAATTACATTCACCAACCAAAAATTCCTAAACAGTAATTATCGAGAAATTTTGGTTTACCATAAATTGGGTAAATTTACCATAACAAAATTCACAATTCTAGTATTTTTGCTTTAATATTATTTTTATTTTTTTTACTAAATTCCTTCTATGAGTTGTGAATTTGTGTTTTTATTTTATCCTTTTCACATATAAAAGCAGAGACGAGACGGAAAAAAAAAAAAAAAGCTAGAGAAACAAATCAAACCCTCTTAACTCTTAAGGTGTCTTAGGGTTTCAATCGAAGCGGGAGAGAAGAAATTGCCGAAGAGAAAAGCCATGGATGAAGCTTTGACGAACGCTGCTGCAATCACTGACCAACGCCAGAAGATTGAACAGTACAAACTCATCCTCTCCTCTGTTCTTTCATCAAACGATCTTCTCCAAGCGCAACGATTCATCGATCACAGTAATTTTCTCTCATCTTCACTAATTGAACCTCATAAGAGCTTCCACTACTGCTTTTTCTACTTTTTTGGATTCGGTGTATGTGAGAATTTGTGATTCGATTTTGATTTTTGTTTCGTGACAATTTGGAAAATTTTGTTATCTAGTTCTTTCCGATGATGTCCCGTTGGTGGTTTCGAGACAGCTTTTGCAATCGTTTGCACAAGAGCTTGGGAGATTAGAACCGGAAACGCAGAAGGAGATTTCTCAGTTTACACTTACTCAGATTCAGCCCAGAGTTGTTTCCTTTGAGGAACAGGTTTGTTTTCTCTTTCGTGTGCATATACAAAGACCTTATTGTTTAGTATCAACCGTGTACTTTTTCAAACTCTAATTTTGGTTTTCAATTTAGTTTAAGTTGAGAGGTTTATGAATAGACAGCTTGTGGTATTGTATCTCTTGATGTTTGAAATCTATACTGAAAGCTACTTTGAGGTGTTTGATTACTAAAGATGATGTATTTTGGGATAGCTGAGACAATGTACATTGTGTTGCTTTACAATTTGTATATTTTATGAGAGGAAACTGTTTTTTGGGTGTATTTGCAGGCACTTGTTATCAGAGAAAAACTTGCGGGTTTGTATGAATCAGAGCAGGAATGGTCTAAAGCGGCACAGATGTTGAGTGGCATTGATCTGGATTCTGGAATGAGGTGTGTTGCAGTGAGCAGAATTTTATTTTAATTTTTCCCTTTATGTTCTTTCTTAATTTTGTATTTGTGGTATTCTTTATTAGGGCCGTTGATGAGAACTTCAAGCTCTCAAAGTGTATCCAGATTGCTCGTTTGTATCTCGAGGTTTGGCTTTCCCTTCCATGTACATATGCACAATAGATTATGTCATTTTCATTAAGTTAGATCTTAATAGCTCAAAGGAAGCCATTTTTTATTTAACGTCAAATATTTGGACATTTTTAAGAGAGATTTTCTTCAACTCAACAAGTCTCTTGACCAGATGTAAGTGTCATGAAACTAGGAATCTCGACTGTGTTAACAGCATTATTCTGCTTCACAATATCACCTTGTTTACTTTGCTTCTGGAGATTAAATTGAGGCTGCCAGGGTTGTATAGATACATCAGTTGGATGTTTGTTGTTCTCTAATACCTTTTTATTTTGAACATCTGCAGGATGATGATGCTATAAATGCAGAAGCTTTCATAAATAAAGCTTCTTTCTTAGTGAGCAGTAGTCAGAATGAAGTTTTGAATTTGCAGTACAAGGTTGGACCCCCTTAAACTAAGACTTTATTTGCTGGGTAATTAAGTAGCACTCGTTTTCATGTTTTAATATATTTTTGTTTCAGGTCTGCTATGCTAGAATTTTGGACATGAAAAGAAAGTTCTTAGAGGCTGCACTTCGGTATTACGGTATCTCCCAGATAGAGAAACGCCAAATAGGGGATGAGTAAGTGAACTGACTTATCTTTCTGCTACATTTTTTTCTTCTCAAATTCTTCTCTGTTGGTTTGCTGTTCGAATGGATATAACGATTAATCAACATTCTATCTATCTTTGGACGCTCTTTATTAATAGCTACTTTCCTACTTTTTAACCCTTCACAGTTTGATTGAATTGTCCTCCTCTTTTCTCTCCAATACGTTTTTAACATCTCGTTATTCTGAAAGGGTTCTAACTTTTTCTAATATTTTCAGAGAGATCGATGAGAATGCTTTAGAGCAGGCCCTATCCGCTGCTGTCACATGTACCATATTAGCTGGAGCTGGTCCTCAGCGATCTCGTGTTCTTGCAACTTTATATAAAGTAATAATAATTCCCTCTGGATCATTAAAAGAAAGCTATTTATTCCCTGCTTATATTGTTTTTAATTTCTTTCTCAATCTACAGGATGAGCGTTGCTCCAAGTTGAAGATTTATCCTATCCTGCAGAAGGTTCGATATCTTATTACCTACAAATCTTGATTTTTTTTCCTCTAGTAGACAGATATACACATGCATTTGGACATATAGTAGCTTGAACTCACATATCACTCCTGTTTAACCGCTGTGTGACGTTAAGCTTTGTCGGAACTGCATGCTAACTTTATTCTTTTTATGTAACTTTCCAGGTATATCTTGAAAGGATTTTAAGGAGACCAGAGATTGATGCTTTTTCAGAAGAACTAAGGCCACATCAGGTATGGACTGCGAATAAGATTTATATGTAGTTTTTGGATATCATCTGATTTGGTAGGTTCATAACAAGATTTTACCTTGTTCATTTTCAACAGAAAGCATCTTTGCCCGACAAATCCACTGTTCTTGACCGTGCTATGATTGAGCACAATCTTCTAAGTGCAAGCAAACTCTACACAAACATAAGGTATGAGATAAAATTAGTAACTTGTTTATGTTTCTGAGACTTGTTTGTTTTTCTAAACAATTTTGTATCTTAGGTTTGATGAATTGGGAACTCTGCTTGGGATTGATCCAAGAAAGGCAGAGAAGATAGCAGCTAATATGATTGGTCAAGACAGAATGAGGGGTTCCATTGATCAGGTAAGCAATAAAAATATCTTGTCGGTTGAGCTATGTAAGCAAAGCCTTGAAGAGAATTCTTGTTAGTTTTGATAATCAAGAAGGTTCTTAGACGTGTTTAAATATGTTATGTTACTGTCCAGGAGGAGGCTGTGATACATTTTGAGGATGACATTGAGGAGCTACAACAATGGGATCAACAGGTTCGTTCTCTCTCTCGCTCTCTCCCCCTTCCCTCTCTTTAAAGCAGAGATATATGTTTGTTTGTTTTACTGGTGTGGAATATGACTTTAGTGGAATCTGTGCAGATATCGGGATTATGCCAAGCTCTCAATGATATTCTGGACGGCATGGCAAAGAAAGGCTTGCCTGTTCCTGTCTAATTGATTCCAAGCCGTGAGATTAATTTGTATTAGCCAAGCCCAACAGATCGAGTCTCATACCTAAGTTTTTGCCAAATTGCTGTGTTTTTTGGGACAGTTCTTTTCACCTCATTTGCCTTCTTGCAAATTCATGTCTATGCCTTTAGATTAATTGATACAGAAAGGGAAAGAGGGGATTGAAAAAAGATATTAAGAAAGTTGCAAAGAGGTTCAAGGTACATTTTTACCTCGGAACGTATTATTTTTATGCATAGATAAGCAGTATTTACATATAGCATTGGTCTGTTCAGTTTCTTATTTTAAAAATTTTCATTCTTAAACCAGCAGACTTTTGCAAATTTAAGAAATTATCATCATAAAGATAACAAAATTTTGAAAGATTTGCAAGAACGACTAGTTAAATGTGTTATTATAACACCAAACAATTGAAGTCAAATGGTAAAAAGGAGACTACATTTCGAGGTTCCATGTGGTTTCTGCAGTCACTTTCGGCGTTTTCACTTCCTCCGCCAGATTCACAGACGCACATACCTGTTGAAACAACCAGGAAACGAAATTTTCATGTGTTATGTTCATGAAGCTTTATATAGTTGATGCTTAGAAGAAAGCAAATCCACTGTCTAAATATGATTTGCCAATACACAGAACAATCTAAAACTGTTGATCATGATGCAGCAAAGATATACATTAACTATTCTACCCCAATGGTTCATGCCTCTATGTCAATAAACTATGCATCTCATGTAGGAATCAGTTTCATGATTTTCATCTATCAACTCAGTTTCCCCAAGTTTATAACGCCCAAGTCACTAATATCACGATTTAACTCTAAAGAACAAAGGTTACTATTTATATGAACCATGACTGTAAATGTTCATTTTTACCTTGAATCCACTTGCTTTAGAGTTCTTTGACCATTCCAAACCAAGCAACTTACTAGACGTCTGATAAGTCGCCTTGACAGAGTCCCCACTGTAAAACCTCCGAGAAACCGCGAAATCCCACGTATTCTTGGCCAAGTCATAACACGGCTCAAACGTAGCTAACCCTCCATGAGCATAAGTATACTTAAGCTTACAGTTGTTTGTACCAACCATGTAGTTAGCAGAGAGTTTGTTTGCTGAATCAATCACAAGACTCCCATCGACAATAGTTCTGTTATCTGCTCTGCTATGTATGTAAGTCAAATTCAAAGGCTTCTCAGCTATCCTTACTGTGTTCATAAACTGAAACCTAACATCCTGTAACACCATAGCAAATGAGAAAACATCTTAATAAGTCCTAATTCAAGTGAAGAATTCACAAAACCCTAAACCCCAAAACTCTAAATTCTACTTGAAATCAATTCAAAGCAATTACTGCGAATTCAAAAACACTTCCCCTATGTTTGATTCTGCTTCAATTCTTCATAAACCAAAACTGATTTGAATCAAAGATGAAAATCATAAGAAATAAAAAACTGATTTTTTTTTTTTTATTTATATTCTCACTTCCATTGAAATTAAGGAGCTTTGACTTAATCAAAAGAGGAGAAGCAAAGAGTGGACCTTCTTAGGGACGTTGTACTCGACGATGAAGGAACCAGGCTTCTCGACGGCGAGAGAGAGTCCGTTCAAAGTAGGGCCGGCGACGAAGGTAGCATCGGTCATGGTGGCGCGTAGCTTTATATCTCCGGCGTTGAAGGCGAATGAACCGATTCCGCTGGTCTTGTCAGCATCGTACTTGCCTTTGAGAGATGCCTTCATCGCCATTTTCGCACAGCAGAGAGAGAGAGAGAGAGAGCTCAGAGTTTGGTGAGGGAGGAGGAGACGATAAAAAAGCACGGTGTTATTATTCTCCGCACGCGTGTTTCTCGTTCGCACGTGCGAATTTGGTCGTCTTTGGTGTTTTGAAACCTTTGGTTTGGTTCAGAAGGTGTTAAGATAAAAAAAACAATGTGGCATCCATTGTGTAATTTGCAAGAAAGAGAACTTGGAAAATCACATTTCAAACCCTTCAAAGTGTCACTCACTAAACACTATAAACCATCAAAGGAGTTTTACTAAAAATTTAAACCTTAAAATTAGCTTCTTTTTTTTTTGCGTCGTCATAAAATATGAAAAAATAATGTTGTCCGTCGACATGAAATAGTTAGGTTTTAATTAGTTTAATTATTTACAAAATGAAAGAAAAGAAACAGAAAACAAAACTCTTCAACTTCTATGACTATTCACAGTTTGACCATGATATTTTTTTTTAATATGCATCTTCATTGGTTATGATTCAAACTGATTAATTTTTCATAAGGAACGAAAGAATCTTCTAAATCTATGTTTAGAGGATTCATATGGGGATGATTCTTCGGCGACGATGAAAAATCAATAGAAGTAAATCAAATCCTAATGGAGATGCATTGTGCCAACGAGGAAAATGAAAATAAACAAATGAGTTGAATATAATAACTGGAAGATTTGTGGTCAAACAGTTAGTAGTCGATTGAAATGATGAATATTTTTTTTTTATAAATAAGAAAACTAATTAAATTTTAATTAAACAAACATAATATAACTATTTCGTGTTGATGTCCATCAACATGAAATAGTTAGGTTTTAATTTGTTTTATTATTTAAAAAATAAAAGAAATAGTTTTTGAATCTGATCCGTACTTGCAGTGATATTTTTCTTGTTAAAATTCAAATCTTTATTCAAAACAATTGAGTTTGACATTTTTGATATATTTATTTGAAGAAATTTTTAAAGTCAATAAATTTATTGCATTAACGTTGTAGTTTTTGTTTTTGGTTACGTTGAGTTTACAATGATCTATAAAGAGCTAGCCTAACTTCATTTTTGAAATAAGAAATACAATACATTGTTTAATACAAAAAAAAAAGAATAAAGCTAGCTAATTTTAGCGAACAAAATATGTCTAAATTTAGCTCTAAGATTACTTTGCTTTTCAATGTTGTAGCTTTGGTGTGTGTATTTGTTCCGGTTTTTTCGGTCGAAGAAGTCAAAGTGAAATCATTATGGGATACTTGTCTTGTCAAAATCACTCCTAAGTGTACGTTTAATATAATCGCGGTTATTTTCGGAAATGGAACACTCTCTGATCTTTGTTGTAACGATCTCGTCAAAGAAAGAAAAGTGTGTCACGATACGCTTATAAAATATATTGTTGACAGACCTAGTTTGATTGCCCATGAAACAGAATATCTGAAGACGAGAGATGACGTATGGAATCATTGTATCTCAATCTCTAAAACTCTTTAAAATATGTATTGCATATTATTTGGACCAATAAAATTGATATTTCTTTGTTGTTCAATTTTTCACTTACCACTAATATTGATCTTTTTCTTAAAATCACTATAACGCAATAAGAAAAAAATGAATTATTGTGAAAATAAATATCTTTAAATTTATTTCAGTTCAGTTTTAATAAAATTTAAAAATTACATATCAAGATTTAAAAGTAACTAATAATATTACTGATGAATGATTTGAAATATATCTATTTTTATGAATTTTTATTTATTTTATAATTCAATATTTTTTTCTTAGTTTTTGTTTTTGATTTACGTTGAGTTTATAACAATCTATAAAATGGTTGCGTAATTTCGTTTTGAAATAGGAAATTCAATATATTGTTTTATACAAAAAAAAATATAAAAAGAACAAAGCAACCCAAATTTTTTGTGTACTTTTCTTTTACTATAGTAGGGATGTAAAAATGTTAACTAATATCTTTTGCAGCCCAGCCCGGCCCTAATAATTAAGGATAAAGCCCATGAACTTATTGAGGCCCAAGAAAAGTTCAAGGGTTTTATCTCAACTCTTCCACACTTCAAAACTCATTTGCATCTTCACCACCGGCCAAAAAAAATCCCATTATGGAGGAGATGGATCGTTCACGTGCGTTCGCTAAAGACGTTAGGCGTGTCGTTGTCAAGGTTTTCAATTCTCTCAGCTTTCCCTTTAACCTTTTGGTCGACGTTTTTTTTGTTTAATTCGATTACTTGCAGATTGGGACTGCAGTTGTTACTGGGAAAGATGGAAGATTAGCTCTAGGGCGCTTAGGAGCAATCTGCGAACAGGTATTTTCATTTTATGTTCTTGTTAATGTTATGTTCTTGACCATGTTATGTCTTGATATGTTCTTGATCGTGTTATGTTCTTGACCATGTTATGTCTTGATATGTTCTTGATATGTTCTTGATCGTGTTATGTTCGTGACCATGTTTAAGTCTTGATATGTTCTTGATCATGTTAAGTCTTGATATGTTCTTGATTATGTGAAGTCTTGATATGTTCTTGATCATGTTCTGTACGTTGTGGTTCATTACTCATCCCCTTTTAATCCTACGAAATTATAATGACAGCTTGCAGAACTTAACTTGGAAGGATTTGAAGTCATTTTGGTGTCATCTGGTGCGGTTGGTCTTGGTCGTCATAAGCTTCGATACAGACAATTACTAAACAGCAGGTTATGTGATGAGAAAACAAAACCCTAAAGTTTTGTGTTCGTGTGTTTATACTGATTCTTGATTTCTATGGATTTCAGCTTAGCTGATCTCTTGAAACCACAAATGGAGTTTGATGGGAAGGCTTGTGCTGCTGTTGGACAGAGCAGTCTTATGGCTTACTATGAAACAATGTTTGACAAGGTAATGATACTCACTTTTTTTTTTCTGTATTACAAATGTGAAGTGTTGTTTCTTTGTCTTCTTTCTTGTGTAGTTGGATGTGACAGTGGCTCAAGTTCTGGTGACTGATAGCAGTTTCAGAGATAAAGATTTCAAGAAGCAACTTAGTGATACCGTTAAATCGATGTTGAAAATGAGGGTTATTCCAGTTTTCAATGAGAATGACGCTATAAGCACGCGTAGAGACCCCTACGAGGTTTGTTCATCGCCTTTCTTTTATACTCTTTCTAGTTCCTCTGCAATTTGTAGTTTAACCTACAACTTCCTCAAACTTTTATGCAGGATTCGACAGGAATATTTTGGGATAATGATAGTTTAGCTGCACTACTATCAGTAGAGCTGAAAGCTGATCTTTTGATTCTTTTAAGTGATGTTGAGGGTTTATACTCTGGACCTCCAAGTGAACCTAACTCCAAACTAATCCACACATTCAGTAAAGAACAACAACAAGACATTACTTTCGGCGAAAAGTCCAGATTAGGACGAGGAGGAATGACTGCAAAAGTTGATGCTGCTGTTACTGCAGCTAATAGTGGCATTCCTGTTATCATAACCAGGTAAAACGCTATTTCCTACTCATGATTTATAAGGTACTAAGTAATAAGCCATCAACATATAATGTTAGGATGGGATAGACGATTGTGATACTTTTTCCTTGCTATTGTTTTTGGAAGTGGGTTTGCAGCAGAGAATATAAGAAAAGTCCTTAGAGGAGAGTGTGTAGGTACCTTGTTTCATCAAGATGCTCATTTGTGGACTCCGGTCTAAGATATTATGTCTCTTGCTGGAAGCTGCTGCAAGGGAAAGGTTTAGAAAGCTTCAGGTAATGTTAGGGGAAGTGTACTCAAATAGTAAGTTCAGAAATTATTGTTTTCTATTTACTCAACTTGTTTGCAATTTTCTTATAGGCCTTGTCTTCAGAAGATCGGAAAAAAAGTTCTAGCTGATATTGCAACCACTCTTAAAGCTGAGAATGATTTAGATGTTGCTGCACAACAAGAACTTGGATATGATTAGTCTTTGCATATGGCACTGATTCTTTACAGGTTGATGAATTATGATGATAAGAATTTATCAAATGGTGATAATTTAGAGAAAATGTGTATTTTTGTTGTTTTTAAAAAAAAAAATTTTTATTAGAAATTAATTTTAATATCTGTGCCCTTTCTGCTGTTTTTCACAATGCAAGCAGAAGACTCTTTGATGGTTTTCGATTTGGATTTGGTGCTGAGGTAGAGACATATTATGTCACATATATACTAAACTAAATAAAAATAATACTGTTAATGAATGAATGGCCAATGTGGTTTGCTCTTTACTTATTTTGTAGATGTAGGGATAAACTGAACTAGTATTGACAGCGAGAAGGTACAATTCATTGTTAATTTGGTTTTCTATTGTTCACTGATATGTTAAAACATGATGATGATGAATGGCACAGAATAATAAGAAGAAATGGACAAGTTGTGGGATGGAGACTTTAGTTGATTACACCCATAAGGATACTCTCATCTTAAAAACGGCAAAAGCTTAGAAATCGCTAGTTTTGAAGGTTCTTGGGACAAGATCATATAATATGTTCGAAGCTCAGGCTTGAAGATATACAGATTTAGGTCCATAACTCTTTTTTATTCCTAATATAAGCCAGTCTTAAGATATAAATGACCAGTCTTAAGATAAGACTAACTGAACAAAATAAGGATACAGTATAGTGAAAATAAAATTTCTCTTCAGTTAGGGAATTTTAAACCGTTTGACACATCCGAATCGCAAATTCATAAGAGAAAAAAACCCAAGAAGATAGAATATTTGGTGAAGAAAAAAGGTGTCTAATAAGTAAAACAACAAACAAAATCCAACATCTCTTTTGGGTTGCCACTAAAAAGGGAAGAGGAACATGAAAAAACCTCATCTCGCTGAAAGTAATCTAACAACAAAACTTCCTAGAGAGATAAAACAAGTTCCACCCATAAAATTAAAAAGAGACCAAGATTTTTGTCCTAAAAACCAAATGTACAATGAAAACTGAAGCCCAAAAGTGTATAAACATCTCCAACTTCATCTCTAATCCTCAATTGTCTGAATCTCTCCCATCATGATTCTGTTGCTAACCACATTGAATCCCAAAACGGATGCGCTCAAGCTTACCTTCTTTCCTTTCTTCGCCTTTTTCTTTCCTCCAACTTTTGAGAACCCGTCGTTTGCAGCGGTAGTGTTATAATAGTCTTCTCCTGTGTTGTTTTGTGTCCCGACTCCTCCCGAGCCTTTTGATTGGAATGCAATCTCAACTACTTCTGAAGGTAACAGGTCTTTGTAGTTGAGAAATTTGTCGATGAACTTGTGGTTCGGATCACGCGACCCGAGATTTTCTGTCAGTAGAGTTTCAGCTTCTGATCGGGATAGCTTCAGACAAAATTCCAAGACACTTGTATCTGGCAAAAGAGATTCACATGACATCAAAAACAGAATCTATATTTGATCAAAATAAAAGAGAGGATGTTCCTGTATATGTTCTTCAATCAGTCACAACAAGGTTACAAGACAATTAAACAGAGTGCTTCAGTTACAAAATGAGATAGACAGGGAAGGACCAAATAAAGACTACAGTGGAATATGAACTTTGTACCTTCTGAACCAAGAAGTCTGAGACATTCGCTTTTGCACCAATCTCTGAAGCCATTCGCCTCTGGGAAACCACAGAAACATGAGAAAAACAAGCCAATAGTTTCAGATAGACAGAGTGATTGTCAGTAAAAAGCATACCTGTGAGTTTTGTCACTGCCTCCTTTTTCCCTTTTTGTGACCCCTGAGTGACAACAGGTGAAGACAAAACCGATCCAGTTGAAACTGATTTCTGTCGATTCAGTGAAGTTCCCGCATTAACTTTTCCAGGAGTGTTTTTGGTTCCCCAACTGTTTTGACTTGTAAGATGAGGAAAGTCTCCCCTGCTCGAAAAAAACTCTCAGTTAGTCAGTCATTCAACAAATATAAAGTAATAATAAAATGCCAACTCAATTAGCATGTGCAAATCATATGGGAAAGCTGCTCCTTCAACATCACATATGACAACTTGGGAATTCAAGAAATGGGTACTTACTGTTTTGATTCCTGGGTAGATTGCTCAACTGGACCCCAGAAAAGGTCATCATCTCCTTTGGACTTTGACTGAGAGGAAGATTGAGAAATAGCCTGTGAAGGGGAAGATGCAGAACGTGACCAGGAAGCTCCGCCTTGATGAGCCTGTGGTGGAGTTGGTTTCTGGGTGATAGGTACTGGACTAGGGGGTGGATGAGATGACGTCGTCATCTTCTCCTGCTCCTTCACGATATCCCTAAGAGAGCTAGGTTTTGTGGACTTTTTAGGACCAGTAGACCATGCAGCAGCCGGTGGAGGATTGTTAACAGTCTCTCCTTTCCAGAGAACAAAATCTCCCAAAGAAGGCCCAGAAGGAATAGCAGGCAAAACTTCCTTCTCCTGCTGCTGCACAGCACGAGAACTTTTTCCCTTCTCAACAGAGTTTGTTTGGAGGGATGTATCTACAATAGGAACATGTGCAGCAATTTTTGCCCCAGAATTCTTAGCTCTCGCAGATTTCTTCCGACTCTTTTTTGTTTCCTTAGCCTCAATAAAGTTATCATCGTCTAAAGGCTCTGTATTAGTGGTTGTGACTTTCATAAATGCATCATAATCAGAATTGATTTCCATTACCTCCCTCTCTCTGTCACTGGATTTTGCCAAAACATCATCAGCCAGCAAGTCATGCAAGTGACTTTTCTTAGCCTTAAGAGCAGGGACACTTTCAGGCTTTCCAACACCGGTTTGAGTAACAGGTGACTCTCCATGTGTCTCTCTTAGTACGTTAGGATCTGAATTGGCAACAATCCCAGCCCAAGGAGCAGCCGAACCCACTGAACTCACAGTTGTAGAAATTTTTGGAGCTAAAGCTTCGGCTTGTGCTTCCCTCTGTTCTTCCATTTGAATTTCTAGCAATGACTTCGGTTTAAAGCCAGGAGCAGGCTTCCAAGCTCGTCCTGGTTGTGTTCGTGTGTTTTGCAGAGAAGACTCTTCTCCCCTGACTGAATCTGCTTCGAAACTCACTTGAGAGGTGTTTAAAGCTGTGGCAGTGGAGTTCATAATGTGGTGAGAATCACTGTCTCTCAAAGTGTCAGCCAACGTTTTAGTTTTTCCTTTTATCTTAGAATCATCAGCAGTTCCTGGTTCAGGTTGCTTCGCCTCTTGCAGAGGAGCTCTAGACGTTATCTTAGCCAATTCAGCAGACTGCTTAGCCCGCTGTTTCCTGGACTTCTTCTCAGAAGTCTTCCGTCCTCCAGAAACTTCATTGTTTTTAACTTCAGTTGCAGGAATCTCCACAGATAACTCACTACTGGTCTCTCCCTGTCCAGCATACACGTCCTTAGCCTGCTCCTCCAGCAACTTACTTTCACGTGTTTCGGGAGCTGTTATAGTAGCTGTGGATCTTTCGTTGTTTGGACAGCTCACAGGTTCTTCCACATTATGTGTAGCATGATAGGCAGGTGAGACAACAGGCTTTTCTGAGGACATGCTGTTCATGTAATCTGCAGAAACTGTTCTTTCATATTCTGATTTTGAATCATTTTTATGGGTATCATCCATTCGATCAGCCGGAACCATCCCCTCGTTCATCCTGGGGTCAACATTACCAAATAGCTGTTGTTGAACGTTCCGAGAAGGGGTTTCGAACGAAGCAACATTCTGATTACTTGCATGAGTTACTGGGAGTAAATTAGCTAAGTTGGCACCACGCTCCTCATGGGAAACAGGAACCTGCATCTGCTGATTGACCTGTGACATATCATTTGAGGGTTGCAGCCTGAGCGCATCAAAAGATGCTTGCAACTGCCCATAAGAAGGCTCTCCAAACCTTTGCTGAGAACGTTGTTGATCAGCAAGAACCTGGGAAAACAGCTGCTGTTGCTGTCGTAACAACTGCTGCTGCTCTTCTTGTTTCTGTTGGTGTTTCAGCAAGAGCATTTTTTCCACCAGTAGACGCTGATGTTGTGCAGAAAGTGGAGTCTGAGCATTCAACTGCAACAAAAGCTGTTGCTGCTGCAACAGATTGAGCGATTGCTGATCTTGAGAGAGTCCAGTGGCAAGCATCATATCGGGAGATAACATGCCACCAGGATTATTTTCAATAGGCTGACCAAGTAAACCTGCCAAAGGTAAATTATGCTCAGGCAGTCTCTGCTGTTGGACCCCAAAGGGAGATTGCGTTTGGAAACTGTTGGCATGAACCAAATCACTTTCCTTTTGATTGGATTGTGACCAAGCAGGAAGAGGACCACTAACAGCAGGAGAAGACCTATCCGTTACACCTTGGAGGATGGACAACAAATCAGAACTTGGAGAACGGACAGGTTGTTGAGCATTTTCTGACACATTCTCTGATCCTGGCATCAGGTTTGCAGATTCCCGACCAGGCCAATATGAATATGGACTAGGTATTGATCTCTGCCGCTCAAGTTCCATCTTTTTGGCCAAGAGATACATGTCTGCCCCACCATCAGTAACTGGTAATGACAACCCACCAGAACTATTTAATCCATATCCTTGAACACCTACAGAAACAACATGGAACAGAGAAAGTAAATAAAGTTACCAGTCTTGAACAGCTAATAGGCAAACAAAAGATATTCTTAAAGCACATGTAATGGGACTACCTTGAGCTGAATTGTTCAAACCTCCAGACATCAATGATTCAATAAACCGATTCTCTGCTACAGTCCCTGTAACATGCTTATACCTCATATCATTTTGCACCATCTCAGCATCACCCATCCCAGAATGAACGTTTCCCACACCAGGGAAGGCTGATGTACCAGCGGCATCAACAAATTCGTTTTGCTTGGCACCAGTAAAACCAGGTGGTGGACCCGACTTAGCCCGCAAATGCGGCATTACATCACCAAGTAATGAAAAAGGAGAATCATTTGGTGCAGTTGCAAGACGAACTAGCAAATCTATACCAAAATATCCAGCCTCAAACCATCCAATGATATCGGATCCAGAAAAAGGGCCTTGAATTAGACCCTGAGGATCTTTATAATAGAGTGAAAGTTCTTCAGGTGAAGATGGCAGAAGCTTTCTAACTTCCTGCTCCCTGTCAAACACCAGAGATGGCTGCCTTCTAAGAGCAGGATCTTCATTGATTTGCCATCTTGATTCACCTTTGGACTGTGGCAACATCATATTATTGCCGCCTAAATGATTTATTGAATCTTTAGGATGCGACCAGACACTGTCAGAAGATTTCAGCCTGCTATCAGCTGAAGGGTCATTCCAATCATGCGAGTTCCTATTCGACCTTTCTCCCGCAGAAGGCTGACGCCATGGAGAGGCAGATTGAACATGAGTATTTCCCTGCATACTGGGTTCTTTCAGTTCTCTGACAGGTACCTCATTGCCTTTCCTAAAAGGTGCATAACCTTCATGAGAAGCTGCAAAATGACAGAAACCATCATATGAGAGGCTAATACGAACATAGAATACACTTGCATATCATCTAAACTAAGTTGGCAATTTTAGATTTGCAACGCTTAAACTAAGTTGGCAATTTTAGATTTGCAACGCTTAAAGGGTTTTAATGAATATGAGTATGGAAATCAACATTCACTCAATTCCAATATCAGCTATTTCTAACACGACCAACAAGAGTCAAGAAAGCTGCAGGAAGGCCACAATATGTCAACGCATACCTTCAGGCCTAAACTTATCATCTGGATAGTTCCTTGTTTCTCCACTTTCATCTTTAGGTTCCTCGACACCAAATGTCATATCTTCCCTGCTTCCAGCTGCACCAAGGCAATAACAAAATTTACTCATTTATGTCATATACACAATACTAGAAGCCTAGATGTCTTTCACACAATTCTTACCAGGCCTTGTCCGCCTAGGCTGTGAAAACTCGACTGGATTTCGTCCACCAGGGCCATCCTTGGTTGTCTGAGGCGCACCACTGCTCACTATTTTTCCTTTCTCAATTGCATCCAGAATATTCTGTGGGTAATAACAAATATATAAAGTTGAGATGTGGATATTACAAGAAGAAAAAGATCAACTAAATTAGGAAATACTCACCACTTCATCGGAACTTGGAGCACAAAGAGCCAGAGGATCTGATGGCTGATCACACGTAAGGGAAGGAACCTCAATGAACCCATCTGGAAACTTTTCATAACACTCTGAGTCAGCCATCCTGTACACATCCAACAGTTTCATTCTGCTATATCTCAGATGGGGAGGCTCTCCAGGACCACTTTCCACCTTGTCAGAGGAATATCCAGGGGCGTGAGACTGGTTTGACGCGTTAGTAAAAAGGCTTCCACCAGGACTCAACCTTCCACGTCCAGCTGAAAAGATAGCAGTGTTTTCTCCGCGCCCCCTGCTGTGAGAGAAAGCTGGAACCTGCTTGTTCGGTGTTGATTGGGTGTGAAGAGCTTCCCCTCTTCCTCGACCTTGAGAAGGTCTCCAGGGCCGGTAATGGTCTCCATCACCAGTGGGAAGAGATGGACCCTTCTCACGAATGATTTCACCGTCCTTACCAGCTTCATCCCACCTATTACGCGGAATCTCAGCTTCCTTATCATCAGGTCCCCAGCGAGAGTTCCACTTGCTCTCACGCCGCTGCTCTGGCACAGCATCCTTGTTTCCTGAATCAGTCCACCGGTCATTCGGACCACGCCGTGGTTCTCCAAATTTAGGAGCCACATTATCCCACCTATCCACCTTCTTATTATCACCAAACTCTTTGTCCCCATTACGCCAGCGGTCTTTCTTAACTGTGGACAAAGTATCCCTTTCCTCATCACGCCAACGATGATCACGACGACCACTTTCTGCATCAAGTAAGGATGGCCTGAAAACATCTTTCTTCTTCAGATTATCTGGTGTCTCCTCCCCATTTCCTGTTGGTCTCACAACATCCGAGTGGCTTCCATAAGGATTCGGATCCTGTAAAAAGCAAACCACCCCACATGTTAAAACGAATACAAAACAAACAAAACTGCACACGTAAGCAATACAAACAAACATACCCCAGTTCCCATTCCAGTCTTGTTCTCCCCTGGTTTGGAGAGAAGCCACTGAGGTGAAAGAGGAATCGCATTGTCAGAACCCTGGATATCTGCACAGGACAACTCCACAATGTCACACTCTCTGATCCCTCTAGTAAAGACACAGTAATGTCTAACATCAAAACTGAAACAAATCCACATATAATGGATCTACAACAATACAACCAAAAACTTAAACTGATAAGGTAACGACTCCATGAAAAATTGATACCATTAAAAAAATCAGAGCTTTCAAAAACCCAGGAGCTAAAAACTTGTAATGTTATCACTATTGCTCTAAAGCAAAGGTTACGATCCAAAGAAACCAAAAACCCTAATTAGAGACTTATAAAGACTCTGTTAACGCTAATTTCAATCAAACGATTGAACCATCAAAGAGCTGTCTAAAAGAAACTAGGGATTGTCTTCGAGTCTCGTTAACGGAGAAGACTCAAACAAACAATCACAATCATCGCGTAGAGCAAGATTGGAAAAAATGGCGAAAAACACCTTTGAAGATCTGGTGCGGTGGATTGATGGAGAGATGCTTGTTGCGGTGGTCTGCGGCGGAGCCAGCGGAGGAGTTAGCCATGAGATTGATCGGTTTCGAAGTTACAGAGTTTACAAAGTAGATGAAGCGACAAAAGAGAGAGAGAGCGAGGAGAGATTAAGGTGAAGAGGAACGTAGGTTTTAAAAGAGGGGAGAGAAGCCCCAAAGAGGAGAGAACGACTAAAACACGGCGTAGGTTAAAGCTTACTCTTTCATATCCAGGCGTATTTTAGCGTTTCTCCGTTTTAAAAAAAAAATCTTTTTTTTTTCTTTAGGGTTAGACAGTTTCCCCATGATTATCCACTTTGTGTCTGAACTCACGCGTGTTTTTAGCGCGTTGTTTTCACTTTCCTTTTATTTTTTACTTTCGCGTGTTGTCTACGCGCTGATTTGTTTTTAACTTGTTTTTGTTGTCTACGCGCCGGTACGAACCGGGGACTATGTGAATAGAGTTGCGACGAAGGAAGGCTAAACCGGTTTAGGATTGGGTTTTGACTTTGTAGACTGTTTGTTGTGTGTACTGATGAAACACCACCACATGAGTTAGGAGAGTGTATCTTTATGTGTGGTTTGTAAAAGTCATGATTTTTACAATTTCTATAAGTTTTTATTTTGTGTCAAAACAAAATAAAAAAATAAAAGTATTTACCTTCTTTATATATATATATATATGATCATTGATCACTACCATTGGTTGAGTGAAAAACAAACAATTATTTTATCGTAAAAAGATTTAAAAAAAGTCACCATTTTTAAGGTTTGATTGGTTTTCTTTACAACCACGTGTTGACGTTAATAACGATGTTTAATAACATTCACATAATTTTTCTTAGACCGTTACGGATTGCTAAGAATTTTTTTTTTTCAAAAGCTTCTTTTTACATGCGTTTGCAGAAACTGACATCTATGCATATTCAATATTACAACTTCGTAGTATTCTTTTTTTTATGTTAGCTTTTAAGTATTTATTTAACTTTTTATATATGATCACAGTCATAGACTGAGTAAAAACAAAATATTATTTTATATTAAAAAAATATCATTTTTAGTGTTTGTTTTTATATAACCATGACGGTTACAATTTTTTTACGTTAATAACAATTTTTAATAACAATTACACAAATTTTCTTAAACCATTACGGATTGCTTAGAATCTAAATTTCAAAAAGACTTCTTTTCACCAACGTTTGAAAAACTGACGTCTGCGCATTATTCAATTTTCAAACTTCCATGAATTTATTTTTTTATTTTTGATGTTAAAATCATTTTAAGTATTTATATTCTATTTTAAAAAGATCATAATCATAGATTGAGTAAAAACAAACAAACAATTTCTCATTAAAAAATCATCATTTTTAGAGTTATATTTTTTTTATAACCACGACCGTTACAACTTTTATACTCTAAATTTAAAAACTTTTTTTTACCAACGTTTGCAAAGACTAACATCTGCGCATGATTCATTTACAACTTTTACGTGTCTATTTTATTTTATTTTTCTTTTTGAAGTTAAAATAATTTTTTAAGTATTTTATTCTTTTTTAGAAGATTATAATCATAGATTGAGTAAAAATAAATACTCATTTCTCATTAAAAATTTTATCATTTCTAGGGTTTGATTTTTATTATAACCACGACGGTTACAAATTTTTAATGTTGATAACAATGTTTAATAACAGTCACACAAGTTTTCTTTAACTATGACAGATTTCTTAGAATCTAAATTTCAAAAGCCTATTTTTACCAACCTTTGCAAAAACTGACATCTGCCGATAGTGGCAGGCAGACCCAAGAAAATATTTTAAGTAGGTGCAAAATATTACATAATGAAGAATTAAACCCATCACTTCTTATCTTATTGTGTGAAAATTAAACCATTGTGCCATTTTAACCATATTTCTATAAGTAAAAACTCAACTTTTTATAAGTTAGTGGGTGCAATTGCCACCAGAACCATCAACGTAGATACGCCCGACTGTGCATGTTCAATTTTACAACTTCTATGTATATAGATTTTTTTATGTTAAAATCATTTTTTAAGTATTTTGTTTATAAGATCATATTCATAGATTGAGTAATCATTTTCTCATTAAAAAAATCATCATTTTCTCATTAAGAAAATCATCATTTTTAGGGTTTTATTTTTTTTATAACCACGACGGTTACAATTTTTGACGTTAATAACAATCACACAAATCTTCTTAAACCATAGAAGATCGCTTAGAATCTAAATTTCAAAAGTTTCTTTTTATCAGCATTTACAAAAACTGACATCTGCGCATAATTCAGTTTTACAACTTCTATCTATTTTTTTCTATTTGTTTCTCTTAAAATTCTTTTATAAGTATTTACCTACTTTTTTTATAAGATCACAACCATAGATTGAGTAAAAACAAACAATCATTTTTGTATTAACAAATCATCATTTTTAGGGTTTGCTTTTATTATAACAACAATGGCTCATTTTTTGACGTTAATAACAATGTTTAATAATAATCACTCAAATCTTCTTAAACCGTTACAGATTGCTTAGAATCTAAATTTCAAAAGCTTCTTTTTACCAAAGTTTGCAAAAACTGACATATGCGTATGATTCAATTTACAACCTCTACGTATTTATTTATTTTTTCTTTTGAAGTTAAAATCATTTTTTAAGTACTTTATTCTTTTTTTATAAGATCATAATCATAGATTGAGTAAAAGTACACAATTATTTTCTTATTAAAAAAAATCATCATTTCTAGGGTTTGATTTTTATTATAACTACGACGATTACAATTTTTTGACGTTAATAACAAAGTTTAATAAGAATCACACAAATTTTCTTAAAATGTGACAAATTTCATATAATCTAAATTTCAAAAGCTTATTTTTACCAACGTTTGCGAAAACTGACATCTGCCGTTGGTGGAGCCATGAAATTATTTAAGTAGGTGAAAAAATATTACATAATGAATAATCGAACCAATCACTTCTTATCTTAGTGTGTGCAAATTAAACCATTATGCCACTTTAGCCATATTTCCATATGTAAAAACTCAAATTTTTATAAGTTAGTTGGTGCAGTTGCCCCCAGAAGGTCCAGAACCATCAACGCAGATCCGCTCTTGTCTGTGCATCTTCAATTTTATAACTTCTATGTATATTTTATTTTCTTTTTAATCACTTTTGTAAGTATTTTTTTTATTTTTTTTATAAGATCATAATCATAGATTGAGTAAAAACAAACAATCATTTTCTCATCTAAAAACTCATCATTTTTAGGGTTTGATTTTATAGGTAACCACGACGGTTACAATTTTTTGACTTTAATAATAAGCACATAAATCTTCTTAAACCGTGAAAGACTGCTTAGAATCTAAATTTCAAAAGTCTCTTTTTACCAATATTTGCAAAAACTGACATCTACGCATGATTCAATTTTACAACTTCTATCTATTTTTTTTTCTTTTTTTTTCTCTTAAAATTCTCTTATATGTATTGACTTACTTTTTTTTTAAGATCACAACCATAGATTAAGTAAAAATTAAAAATTATTTTCTTATTAACAAATCATCATTTTTAGGGTTTGATTTTATTATAACCACAACAGCACAATTTTTTGACGTTAATAACAATGTTTAATAACAATCACACAAATTTTCTTAAACTGTGACAGATTTTTTAGAATTTAACTTTGAAAAACTTATTCTTACCAACGTTTGCAAAAACTGACATATGCGCAGTGGCAGACCCAGTAAATTATTTAAGTAGGTGAAAATATATTACATAATGAAGAATCAAACCCGTTACTTTTTATCTTAGTATGTGCAAATTAAACAATTGTGCCATTTTAGCCGTATTTCCGTAAGTAAAAACTCAACTTTTGATAAGTTTGTGGGTGTAATTGTCACCAGAATCATCAACGTAGATCCGTCCTTGTTTGTGTATGTTCAATTTTACAACTTCTATGTATATTTCTTTTTTCTTTTTGATGATAAAATCATTTTTCTAAGTATTTTTGTTCTTTGTTTTATAAGATCAAAATCATAGATTGAGTAAAAACAAACAATCATTCTCTCATTAAAAAAATCATCACTATTAGGGGTTGATTTTTATTATAACCACGACGGTTACAACTTTTCGACTTTAATAATAAGCACATAAATCTTTTAAACCGTGAAAGATTGTTTAGAATCTAAATTTTAAAAGTCTCTTTTTACCAACATTTGCAAAAACTGACATCTGCGCATGATTCAACTTACAACTTCTATCTATTTTTTTCTTTTTTTTGTTTCTCTTAAAATTCTCTTATATGTATTTACTTACTTTTTTATAAGATCACAACCATAGATTGAGTAAAAACTAACACTCATTTTCTTATTAACAAATCATCATTTTTAGGGTTTGATTTTATTATAACCACGACGACACAATTTTTTGACGTTAATAACAATATTTAATAACAATCACTCAAATCTTCTTAAACCCTTACGGATTGCTTAGAATCTAAATTTCAAAAACTTATTTTTACCAACGATTGCAAAAATTGACATCTTCGCATGATTCAGTTATACAATTTCTATGCATTTATTTTCTTTATTTTCTTTTTGATGTCAATTTTTTTTTTTAAGTATCAAAGACAAATTCTTTGGGAGAGACTTGAATGTATTATTCGAACTCGAAATGCTCTATGGATTTTATTGGGTCACTTTTACGAAATCATATTGAATTCTGAAAAAAATACGTGGACCACCTCGTGATGAATGGAGTTTTAGGAATTTCCGTAATATGATATATACATGTGCTCTTAAAGTTCTACGTTCAAAAGGTGATAAATTTAGTTTGGTGAAAGAACAATATCAGCATACAATTAAGTGATGCTTAGATCGTGTCATGATTAATTCAGAATGGACTGATCTTTTTTCCAAATGCAGAGGTCGAATTTCTTGATTTCAATTGCTCTGATCATAAACAAGTTCTTACTACGATTAATCTCATTTCTCCGGCTTATAAGAAACATTTTTGATTTAACAAAATATTGCTTGGTCTAGCCGAGTGAGAGATGGAATTTCTGCAAGTATGGTTTTATTTGGTAACATATCAAATCTAAGATTGCCGAAGAGCTATGTCACGCTCGAAGCACCAGTCCAATATTAATGCAATAAAGCGAATCAATCTCCTCCAACTCCAACTAAACAGAGCAATGATGAGCATGAACGTATCTCTAAGAAGTGATATCTCTAACCTTCAACGACAAGTAACCTGAGCTTATCAAGATGAAGAATATTATTGGAAATTAAGGAGTAGAAACACTTGGTTAAACGTTGACGATCGCAACACAAATTTTTTCCATGCTAGCACAAAAATGCGTTATGCAAAAACATACATCTCAATTATTAAAGATGATGAAGACTATACTCATAGAGGATATAAAGAGATAGGCATACATGCTCAACAATTCTTCACTAAGCTTTCTCTAATTCAGTCCATAAAAGTTTCACCTATTGATTTCAGTGACTTCAAATCCATGATAACCTCAACTATCAATGACAATTTGACGCAACTTTTTAAAACTATAGAAATTTATGAAGTCATATACTCCATTGGTGATGATAAAGCCCGAGTCATGAGCGATAGCGAAGCCAAGCCTATCCGGCTTTTTAATGTCAAAAGCCCCACCCCTAACAGATTAACAGCACATTTTTCGGATATAATTGGAGATGAGATAGTTAAAGAGGTTAGAGAGTTTTTTGAAACTTCTTTCATGAAGCCATCTATTAATCATACAAATGTTTGCCTAATTCCTAAGATTGATGATCCGACAACTCTTTCTGATTTCCGGCCTATTGCTTTGTGCAATGTTTATACAAAATTAGCTCTAAATGCCTTGTTGTGAGACTAAATAACCATTTAGTGTCCATAGTGTCTGAATCCCAACCAGCTTTTATTTCGGCTCGTAATATCATTGATAATACTCTAATAGCTCATGAGGTTATGCATTCACTGAAGGTCAGGAAACGGGTGTCTCAATATTATATGGCAATCAAAACATACATTTGTAAAGCTTATGCCATAGGTGAATGGGATTTTCTTGAAACTACGATGAAGCTCTTTGAAAATTTTGATAACATAATCAATATTATTAAACACAAATCACCATTCCCTATGTTCATTGAAGCTCGTTCCATGCTGACCATGGAAGAAAAACGCTTCATCAGACAAACACCACCAACCAACCTCTGTTAACAACAACACATCATTCGCTCTGATGCTTCTGTACACAACCATCGACCAACAAAGTCAGTCCAACCATGGAGATTACTCCATCAAGGATGTAGTCGGTGGCCGTCACAACCGTGGTCGTGGATGATACAACAATCACTTGCCTTAGTTCTATAGTCCAAACTGGCTATAAGGGAGCTCAACCCTCGCCATCAGCATCGTTTCAATTGATGACTCCAATGTCTCCATACCTTAGCCATCAATTATCTCCAATGAGTTCTCTACCACAGTTTTTGTCCCACCACAACACTATGCAACCTGGTCTTCTTGAGCCTTCTCCTACTCGGCCCAACAATGAAGCTCATCTTACTTACGCTACAAATTCTTTCTTGCCTGCATAGTTCACTAAGCTTCTAACATTATGACACTCCAAATAATCATTGGATTATGGATTAGGGGCTACCAACCATATGCAGGCGATAATATTTTCTTTGACATTTATGTTTGATTAATTTAATTATTATTTTTAATTATTTTTAATATTTAGTAAAATATTAATTTGATATAATGCACATAATATTTTGATATGAAAACTATAGTCTTATCTATTTGGGTTGAGTGGATAGTATTAAAATCAAAATTTACTATGATGTAATGTACAATTAAATTGTATTGCGACAAAGAGTGTGTGACCTTTAAATCTATTTTAAACATGGAATAATATAGAAAATTAATATTGAGAATAGGGGGAATTTCAAAAATATCACTTTTTAAAAATACCCTCTTTTCAAAATTTATCCAGAACCCTACTAAAATGTTGTAATTTATTCAAATATGTGTGTAAGCTTATAAATATACACACAAATTAACTTTGTATGTGTATAAAATTTTACATATTTTTCATAAATTACGTAAAATAACTTATAAAAACCATATAAACCCTTTTAAAAACCTTATAAACCCTTTTTAAAACCTTGTAAAACTTGTAAAAACTATTTAAAACCTCTTAAAAAATTATAAAATATTTTTATCGAATCTCCCAGTAGTTATTATTATATAGAATTACCTTATAAACTATATAAAACTCTATAATTTTTCATATTTAAACAGGGGTATTTTTGAAAATGTATAGATAAATGAGGTATTTTTGAATAGGGATACACCAAAAAGGGTATTTATCAAAAATTATCTTTAGAATACTACTTAAACTTTCACATAAACTTTTTATTACTCGTGTATCTACACGGGCGTAATCTATTATCATAGGTTTTTATTCATATTACGATTGATCTTAAACATAGATGTGTTCCCATTATTATTATTATTACATTGTTTTTGACGATTTATATCACACAAAATACTTACACAACTACTTACTATGCTACATATGTATTGTTTACTTCTTTATATTTTTATCAATTTTAAATGTTATGGCAAAAAGATATGTTAAATTCTTCATTGTTTAATCCAACTTTTACATATTTTGCACACAATTTTTTTTTTATTAGAAAACTAATTCATGTGTGACCTGAGGTTTCTCTAGTAAAAATATGTAACGGTCTGACCGTCACCATGTTTACTCTCAGCCCATAGGTCCACTTCCTTTAATGGGCCCTATGTCCAATCCCAGTATGTGGACCTACCCATATCTGACGGCCATTTTGCTACGTTTGGGAGACTTTAAAAACTTGTTTAATGACCCTGTAAATCACCACATGATATTTTCCTGTGTTTTGTTCTCACTCACACAGTTTCGACAAACACTTCCCAGAAGATCACTTATCCTTAAACTACTCTAGCATAAGCAAGCTTAACTGTAAAGTTCTCTTAAGACCTTTAACCAAAAAGATAACTGCATTTTTGTGACATAGGTTGCCAAATCAAATACTTCAAACCTCTCTGCAAAAAAGGGTGTTGCAATTCACCCCACTTACAAACCACAATGTATTTGCTGCGCACTAAGATGGTCACCTCCTTACGTTGTGAGCCCACTACTCCACACTCGTCGGGGTGCGGTTCTGATACCACTTATAACGCTTTGATCGTCACCTCTGTTAGTGGGTCCATGTTCACTCTCATGGGTCCTCCTCTCTTAATGGGCCCTACGTCTAATCCTAGTATGTAAGCTCACACATATCCGACGACTGGTTTTTGCTACAGCTTGTTAACTGTGGGGTTCTCACATGACTTTTGACCGAAAAGATAAGTGCACTTTTGTGAACTAAGTGGCCAAATCAATTCCTTTAAACCTCTCCGCAAACCAGGGTGTCACAAAGTAGGTATGGAAAAATTACTCAAAATAAAAAACCAAAGAACCAAACTTAGACTAACTCGAAAAATAAAACTAAACCGAACATGAAACCGAAAAATACATGAAAAAATTATAGCCACCTATACCAGATGAATCAGAACTAAATACAGACCAAACCAAAAACTGAATGGAATATGAAATCTAATTATATATCCAAATCAGTTTTATAAACCAATTATATAAATTTACAATTACAAACCCCGAAGATATCAGTAATTTATATTTCAAAATAACCAAAAATATTATATCTTAGCTATATGTGTTGAAATTTAACCAAAATTTTATTCGATATCTGGAACCTATTCGAACCGAACTTAAATGGAATCAAACAAAATATAGAATGAACCAAATCAAAACCGAACCAAAATTCTAAAATATTTGTATGGATCATACATTCTTTTACCGTAATAGAACGAGTGTAAAATTTTATCTACAAATCTTCTTCATATTAATATTAAAAGAGAAGTACAAAATTAAAAATCATTAAATTTTTGTCAAAACAAATTCAAAATTACCCCTTAATTTTAGATAAAGTAGAGTCTTTCTCAAAATCAATTAGGATATAACCGTAAAACAAAAAAAAAGAATTTAATAAAACCCGGTCGGAGGCTCCACGCAACTCCTGCAAGGAAGAAACGTGATTAAACATTATTTGGATCGTTTTCAGGCTTCTTATGTAGAGTAATCAAATTTTTTATTAAATCCATCACTAACTGTTTTAAGCCCACTACTCCCTTTGTTTCAACTTTAAATACACGAAATATTGACATATATATCAAAATGTATTTTATTGCCCCATTATTGCAACAAATATTATAATACTATATATGTATGGGGTAAGAAAAAAATGTAACACGTACAAAATAAAATTTTATACATCTCTATATTAATAAAAAGAAAGTACACAACTTCAATATTGGTACTTAACTTACAATACAGTGCCAGTACAAATTTGATTAAATTTATTATTTATTAAAATACTTATTATAACATGATGAATTAACATATAAATTTATATAATTAATTAAATTATAAAGCCATTATTAACTTTTTAAAATCAAAAAGTAAAATACATGATTAATTTTTTTAAATTGATAACCAATCACAATAAATATAGTAGATTTGATATCTAACTTATCATATTAATTTTTTATTAATTATTATATTTCACGTTACATTTTTTTCTTATTTCACGTTACATCTTTCTATGCTACATTTTTGTGAAACAAATAACTCATCATATCATTTATATAATAAGATTTTTTTTTTTTTTTTGCATATACCATGATTTGAATTTTTAAAAACGAATACAAATTGCTCAATTTATAAAACAAACATTATAACGGGTCAAGTATTTTAAACTTGAGTAATATAATGCAAAAACATTTATACTATTTCTCCCAAGGCTAGCATTCTTCAAAATATATACAACAAAAATTTTGACTAAATATATACAACAGTTGTTTGGGGATCTTCACGTTTGGGACATACAAACACTCCTTTGGAGGCGAAGACAAAAGCTTTGTTATCAGCTCTTCAAGATATATGTTTCAAAGGTGATTGTGAAACACTTATCAAAAATATTAATGGACAATCAACTAATCATATTATTACCAGTTTAGTCCGAGACATTCACTTCTAGGCTGCAAAATTCTACTCTGTCACTTTCTTCTTTGTTAAAAGCGCTTCTAATGGTGCTGCTCATAGTTTAGCTAAATATGGTTGTATTGATTGTAATTTTTACACAAACTCTATTTATCAGCATCTTTGGCTTCAGAACGAACTATGTATTGACTCTTTTACATCAATATAATTAATCTTTTTGAGGAAAAAAAAACGGGTAAGAATTTAAATAAAATGTATAGTTTTATATACTGCAATAAATTGGTTAAATATTTAATTTTGTAACATGTAATATAAAATGAGTTACGATCCTTGTATAAGCCGGCGAAAATAATTATAAGAATAAATAAGATCACAATAAAAAAATCTATATATAACATAACAAAATATTGAAATGGAAAATATGAAAAAAGTTTTATAGTATAAAATACAACCCGTGCCGTAGAATTAAATCAAATTCGGTATATACTCACATTAAATCTCAACATCTAAATTAATTATTCAAATATTTGATAACGTTAGGAACCAAACCTCATGTTTTGCTAAAGTTTTGCATCTGCAACCACAACTCTTTTATTTAAATCAATCAAACTCTATATCCTTACAATAAAAACATTTTTTATAATCGAGTAGCAAAACCATCATAAGATAACCACTATTGATATGAAAATTTTTAATTGCAAATATTATCTCGCGGTGTACCGCGGGTTAAACCCTAATGATATTATACAAACATATGCATCAAAAGAAAATTCACATCCCAAGATAAAAACTAGTAAATCTACAACTTTCAGTTTCACAAGTAAATATAAGATTTTGCGTGAAACATATTTCAGTGGTACATCATAACATTAAAGAAATTTCAATTCCATATACTAATTGATATTCTAGCAAATATATATTTGGATGAGATTTTTTTCTTAAAATTACGTATTAGAAAGAAAGAACATTCAAAATATGCAAGGGGATAATGAACCTTATCACTTCTTATAATTCACGAATTAATTGCAAACAATAAAATAAATCTTGACCAAAAATTTATTAGTAAATATATATTACACATAGAAATAAAATCAATATTAACATAATACACTATCAAATAATTTTTAAAATTTTTCTTTTGTACTTATAGGATAAGACCATTCATAAGGTGAGATAATCTTTTGCTAGAAGCATATTTAGGTAACTAGTGATTCTGATGAACACGTATACTTACTTTTTGTACTTATTTAAATTGGGAGAATCTATCTAGCTAATGGAAATAAAAATAAAAAAATAAAGATTATTATTACATGGCACAACACAACACAACACAACTAGGAAACAAAACAAAACAAAAAAAGGAAAGAAACCGAATATATTTGGTCTGGTCCGGTCCGGTTCTGTCTGGTTTAGTTGAGTTTTGAACTGAATCAAAACGAGGGACGTGTGTAGAGGCAAAGGCTGAGAAAAACTTTTTGGTTGGGGACGTGTGACAATTTTACTTAGCTACCAAAAATAAAAATCAAAATTTTTTTTTTCTTCTTCTTCAACATTTACATTAAAGTAAGATTTAACACATTAATATTTACAATTATTTTGTTGATTTTAGGATTTAGCTATTCAATATTTGTGTATCTTTGGAAACTGTTCTTATGACTGACTTTTTTTTTTAATTATAACTTCTCTTCTCCTCTTTCTCTCTATCTCTTCTTGACCAAATTGTTTTGCTTTTTATTCAATTTCCTTAAATTATTGATTTCTTTTTTTTTGGTTATATGGTAAATTACACATTGTCGTCTCCTCCTAATAATCCTCTTTTCTGTTCCCATTTGTGTTGTTGTGCTTTGCTCTTCCCCTTCCCTTTTCCTCATTCTCTCTTCCTTCTCCTCTCTCCACAAAGCGGTAGGTTTTTTCTTCTTCCTCTCTCTCTTCCTTTCAATCGGTGAGTGTTTTTTTTTAATCGGTTTCATCATAAAGTTTTGATTTTTATTTTTTTTAAAGGTTTCTTAGATCAATTCATGGTTCTGTTCTCATGTTGTTGTCCTTTCTGGTTTATGTTGGGTTTTTAAAGCTTGATCGAAACATGTGAGAATCGGGTTGGTGGGTGGTTTGTTTTTGAAATCAGTCTTTTTGAAATTTTTGAAATTTTTTGTTTCAAATTCTGTAGAATTGTTCTTGCGGTGGATTTGATTTATTGAGGAGGAGGAGAAAAAACATGTTTTTGTTAATGGGTTTTAGGTGTTTGAATCGGATCTTTACTTCTATGAACTTGTTTTTGTGTTTTGTGTGAAAAAGTTTGGTTCTTTTTGAGGTTTGTGAATTTGTTTATGTGAATGTGATGATGCTTTACCTTGAAGCTGTGGTTTTTTTTTCCTTTGCTTTACCTTGCTGTTTCCAATATGTTTGCTTTGTATTGAGGATTTGTGATACTTTTTATTATTACCTTCTTGGCATGTGATTGTTTATATCCTTTTGGTTAGTTTATATGTCATTCATGAGGCAGTGCTTGATTTGGTTATGTACATTTTGATATTCTCTTATTTTGATGCCATTGTGGTGGTAGTTGAGTAAAAATGTTTTCACTCTTTTCCCTGTATTGTTTAGTTTTGTTTCAACTAGCATGCTTGTTGCGTGGTCCTTGCTTTTATTCGTACCTTCTTTGCATTGATGCTTGGTTTCGAAGTTGACAATTAGATGCCAGTTTGATGATTTAGCTTGTAAAAAACAGAAGTGAAGTAGTTTTTTGTGTGTTTAGAATGGTGGATCATATGAACTGCATCTTACTGTTTAAGCTTGTTAACAACTCGTGTGCTATCAGTTTCTTTCTAAATCATTTGTGTTTCCTTTAGGCCTCTAGAAGTGAGTCTACATTTGTATATACCGGGAATTGCAATCTGTCTATATAGTAGTAGCTGTAGCGGTCTTGCTTCGGGTGAGTTTTTTCCCCTTGTGTTGTTCTAGATGAAGCAGGTCATGTGAATATATATGCAATATGTGGCATGTGGGTGCGATTTATTATTACCATTGTAGGAGCTTTGTTTTGGTTGAGTGTTTTCATTTGTTCTTTTATTACAGTTACAATTTTTATGTGACATTGTATACAAGCCTTTCAATGCCTTTGTTACTGAATGATCTGCTGTCTTTGTTGTTTTGCAGTCTCCCCATTAGGCACGTTGTTGAGAGCAGGGAAGTCTCGTGAGTTCTCGTCTCTCGAGTGTAACTGTGGTTAAAGCCTAGCCAAGATGCAGGGAGAGAGGGCCAGTCTTGGCTATTTATCAGAGGCCGTGAACTTTGAGCATGGCTCTTCTTCAAGTAATGGTGTGATAGATCACTGGGAGAATATTCATAGTCTTGGTGATAATGACTTGCAGGATTACATGATTGCAAATTATGAATCAAACGCTTCGCTTGCAAACTCAGTTTATCGCGAGCAACAGGATTTACGCAGATTTAGCCGCGGTGAGGCTAGCTCTAGTGGCACGAAGGATGAAGCTGCCAGTCACAATGAGCAAAGAATGGAATCTAGATGCTTTGACGGACGAAGAAATGAAATAATTGATTTAGATCCAGTGTTTGGGCAACCATCAGGCACAAATCAACCTGTTCAGAATGTCAATCTGAATGCAGAATATATAGAAATTCATGAGGATATTAATCCATATAGGGCTAGGTCTGGTTTTTTAGAAGCTAATGGACTAGGGACAAGGGTTTCACAACCTGTCAGATCTTTTGAAGAGAACAGTCTTGGGACAGGTTCTTCTGTAGAGGGTCGTCGTGCATCCTACAAGAGAAAACCTCTTGAAGGCAGTATTGGTCAATCTTCTTCAGGAGGTTGTCGTGATTTCCAGCGTGGAGAAAGCAGTTCGTGGACCCCAGCATCTCCCGTTTACAGGCAAGGAAATGGGATAAATATATCTGGCTCCCTCGACAATGGACCAAGAGGAATAGTCTCCGGTACTGCTCCAAATTTTCCTGTTTCTGTGATTGGAGAGAGCTCCAGTAGAAATGTATGCGTCAGAAGTAATCCCTCAGATCAGCAAGAAGTTGTAAACCTAGCTGCATTTTCTGCGGGAACTGTTGTTAGGCGACCTATTCCTCCATCCCAGTCGAATTTATCAGGAGTTTTACCAGCAGATCAACATTCACTGGACCTGAGACCTGGACACTCTTTCGTCTTTTCTCGTAGCCGAAATGCTCCTGCTGTGGGCATACCACCTTGTTCAAGGACTATGCTACCACCATTTCAGTGGACTGAGGGGTCACTAGCGGGTGGAACATCTAGCTCTACCCCGCATGTTGAGAGAAATTTTCATCTAGATGAAACAAGGACAAGAAGCTTATCCGGGAATATTCAAGAGAATCTCATGTTTGTTCCAGGTCCTGACCTCAGAAATTTGGCTCGTAGTCAGAGTAACAGAAATGTAACAAGTGGAAACCTGAATATTGCATCATCATTACCCAGAACAAGTTCAACAACAGGTGTTCCACCACCATCTTCTAATCTAGCGTGGACGCCTTACCAGAATTCACCACACTATCAAAGAAGAAGGTCTGAACGATCTGAACTTGTCCGTAGGTCCTTGATTTCTTCCCTTGCTGTAGATGCTACAAACCAGAGATCTGGTGATCATCCAACACTTCGTCCAGTGGCCCCTCCTACCTCTCCGGACGGGCTTGTACTTCAGCCAGGTGGTGATAATACTCAGATGCATAATCGGGCTTACACAAGAGCAGGTCCATGGCTTGATAGGCAAGGCGATAGTGTGGTTGGTATTCCTCATTCTTTGTGGGCCTTGGCCGCTGCAAGCAGAGGAAGAAGCAGACTCATGGTGTCCCAGGTCAGTTCATTCAAATTATGTTGACATGTAGCCTTTAATGTGGATGGTTTTTTTTTTTTTGGCTAACTCAGTTACCAGACCATATGTTTGTATTCGAGCAGTCATTCAAACAGAACTAACATTGCACTTCTTTTTTGGACATATGCAGAATGTCTTGGATGTCATGCGTAGGGATGCTAATAATAACTTGCGGCTTGAGGTTAGTTTTTCCTGACTATAGCAAAGTTATCTAAATTCGAACTTGCCATGTGCTTTCTCTGTTGAATCCTAGAAGAACTAGCCTAATCATAGCAACATAAAAAATCGGGATGGCTATTTCTCCAGGACGTTATGCTTCTAAATCAGTCAGCGCTTCTTGATGGGCCTGCTGGTATTCATGATCGATATAGAGACATGCGACTTGATGTAGACAACATGTCATATGAGGTAAACACCATAACAAACCATTAATCTTTGTCGAGTCAAGTTAAATCATAAAAACCTCACTCCTTTGGTTCATAACTGTAGGAATTGTTGGCACTAGAAGAACGGATTGGAGATGTTTGTACTGGTATTAACGAGGAAACCATATCAAACCGGTTAAAGCAACGAAGGTACAAAAGCAACACAAAATCTCCACAAGATGTAGAGTCATGCTGTATTTGTCAGGTATATACATGAGTTGCTTCAATAACATTAAGATATAAGAATATATTAGCTTTTTCTTTTCGTCCAGAATATGAATGGTGAAAAACTTGGTGCAGGAGGAATACACTGAGGGAGAAGACATGGGGACACTAGAATGTGGACATGAATTCCATAGCCAATGCATAAAAGAATGGCTGAAACAGAAGAATATTTGCCCAATCTGCAAGACCACAGGCTTGAACACCGCGAAGAAGCGCAGGATAGGATGATGATAACTCCAAGAGAGCTTCTTCTTCTTCTTCTTCTTCTTTGGAACAATTCATTTTATAATCAAAAATGAAAGAAAATGAAGACACCCTTCAAGTCCCCCACCATTGTAGAGCCAGGCAAGTTGGTTCCCAATTTTTTTTTTTGTGTTTTAAATAGAAGTTGTTGGTATTTATAATCTGAGTATGAAAAGATGGAAAGATTTGGATTGAAGGCAAAGATGGAGGGTGATAGGGAAATGTTGTTTTTCTTTTTCTGGATTTGTTTGGATAATTTAACTTCTACCCCTTGTCAATTAAGTTTATGAAAATCTTTTGAAAAAAAGCAGATAAGTTGAATTAGGCTGATTTTGAGCTTATACAAGCATTGAAAGCCCATATAATTGTTTTTTGTTACTTCTACAATAGCTGTCTTAGTTTGCTTACAGTTTTGGCTACAACAAATATCAATTGTTGCAATTTTAAGGAACAAAATCTAGGTGGATAGTGTGTATGTGCAAAAATGGTTGTCCCTTTAGAGTAAATGTTGTAATCATATTCGTATTCATAGGGGACTTGAAAAAAGAAACTTAATGGTAAATGTTTAACAATTAGGACTTGTTAATTCGTAAATATTTGAACTGATCAATCTCTTGAACCTTTAATTTCCTATATGCTTCGATACACATCCGGATCCCATAGTTTCAAAGAGATTGAGTTTTTACTCTCTTTGGTTGTTGTTTCTTTCTAAATCTTTAAACTATTATGCATTTTTTCTAGATATTTTTTTATACTAGGTTCGGGTCCGTGCTACACGCGGAGGAATGTTTCTGTTTATTAATTTACTGTTAATATGTTATATCCCATTTTTTATTACTTTGATTATTTTAAAAACAACAAATAATTGAAAATGTATCAATGGTCCCAGTTTCGGGGAAAATTGTGTTTCTTTACAAAAAGAAAAAAAATCGCGAGTTGAACGGTGATATACTAGTAATTAGTTAAATGTAAGTCATTTGTTTTCGCAAAGGGAATATTGGTATTTATACAAATTTCAATCTCTAGTGTTAAATTTGACTATAACAAATAAATACAATTATAATAAAATTTTATAATAATGGTACCATGTCTTTACTAATTAAATTTTGTTATTTAAATTTATTTGTTTAAAAATAATACTCATCACCCTTTAGTCATATTAAATTAGAAGTTTTTACTTGCATTGATATTTTTTTCTTAAATTTTAAATGTTCATAAAAAATTAAGTATGATATTTATAATATGCTTCTTTAACAAAATAATTAGTGTCGTAAATCTATTACGGTTACAATGTTATTTATTGCTATGTTGATTTTTCAGTGACCTATATATAAAGAGCTCATCTAACTTCATTTTGAAATAAGAAACACAAATCATTGTTCAGTAAATTAACTACAAATAATAATTAACCAAAGAAATTTTGGCATACGAAGAGATGTCTAAAGTTACCACTCAGATTACTACGCTATTCATTGTTGTAGCTTTGGTGTGTTCTTTTGTTCCTGTTTATTCAATTGAAGAAGTTGAAGCAAAATTATTATGGGATACTTGTCTTGTCAAAATCACTCTTAAGTGTGCGTTGAACATAATCTCCGTTGTCTTTGGAAATGGAACAATTTTTTATCCTTGTTGCAACGATCTCATCAAAGAAGGAAAAGTATGTCATGATACGCTTACTAAATATACACTTATTAAATATATTGCTGACAGACCCAATTTGATTGCTCACGAAACTGAATATTTGAAGAAGAGAGATGAAGTATGGACATTGTGTCTCGATCACTAAAACAGTTTAAAATATGTATTGCTTATAGTATGGTGACCGACTAAACTTATATTTTCTTTTTTTTTCTCAAATTTTCTTACCATAAAATATTTATATTTTTTACTCAAATGCGATATTAATCAAGGCGAATCTTTCTGCAAATGAGTAAGTCAATTTATATATCTCATTTTATTTTGAGTATAGTCTAAATTTTTCCTTGACGATTCCTAAATTATTTCAAAAATAAATTATTAAAATTAAGCTGAGTTACCAATAATGTTATTACTAATTGCATTTAATTTTTTATATATATTTTGACTCTCCAAAAAATATGTTTTTATATTTTTTTAAATTGTTTTTTAGCATTTCTTTTTCTAAGAATTGTAAGAACTTTGTTTTTTTTTTTATTTTGAAGAAAAATATTTAACTCTAATATTAATATTTATCATTAAGATGCCAACCTTTAAATGAAAACGTTAGAAAAATAACCAAAATCAAATACTTCAAAACCTTTTATAACAACAAAACTAATAATTAATTATTTACTAGACAATTAGACAAATCATATTCGTCTCAAGCCGACCAGTAGGTTTTATAAACAACCCATGTGTTAACAATGTTGACTTGTGGATATACACCAACCTTCATATAAATGACCATCGTAATCGTAACATTAATATATAATTAACAAATCTAAAGCATAGGCTCATGGCACAATATTATAATATTACTATATATAAATCTTAACATTATATAAGTAAACAAAGCTAACGTGATTAGCTTACAAAACAACTCTTCCACGTTTTTGAAACTCAATTAACGTTGACAAATTAAACCACAAACCCCAAAAACAAAAACATACCAAAAAAAATGTGTTCAACCAAAAACTACTTTGTGTTGGATCCAAGAGAAGCAACCATCTCTGATCTTATTCGGCTTCTCTTCTCCTCGGATGTCGAAGATAGAAAATTCATCGATTCTTCGGAAGAGAGGCGGCTTGAGGATGATCTTTCAAGATTCAGACGACGGTGGATCATTTTTGTATCCATTGTTGTTCAGAAACTCATGATTCTCCTAAAGAAACCTCTCTATTTTTTGGGATTCTTTCTTGCGTATTGGCTTAACCTTCTTTCTTCTAATGGTGGTTTCTTCATGATACTCCCAAATCTTTTCAAAGGTAATATTTTCTTTAAAGAGTTTTTTTTTTCCTTTTGTTTAGAACTTAGAGCTAAAGGTAAAATTTATTGTCAAAAACATTATAATTTCTTCGTTTCGAAATGATGGTTAAATATGAATTATAGACTTCACAAAAGATTATGCTTCAGTAAAGTTAAAATTTCATATCAAATCCTTTTCCTTTTGCTTAGAACTTAGAGCTATACGTTGGTTAAAAAAACACTAAAGGTAAAATTTATCGTCAAAAACATTATAGTTTCATGGTTGATATGAATTATATACTTCACAAAAGATTATGATTCAGTATTATCATAATCATATAGTTAATGATGTTGAAACTACGTTTTAAAAGACGTCCTACAAACAAACTCAATTGGTGTTAACAATATGATTACCTAAATTTTAGAATTTTGTGTGCAAATTCCTTTGTGCGAGTTAGATCATAAGTTTAACATAGATATATTTCAGGGAAACTTATTTGGCCGGAAAAAACATCAGCGACATTCGCGTCGCTAATCGGAAACGTAGACCGGCGAGTAGAGTTAGATCAGAAGGTAGAGAAAGGAAGTAAAAGATACAAAGTAATGTTGTCAATTATGGCTTCTAAGCTGTCTTATGAGAATAGAAACTTTGTCAGCTCTGTTCTTCATAACCATTGGAAGGTTTTATTCTTTTTGACTCTTTCTTTTTTTTGTTAACTACTTTTTGAGAATTTTTCTTTTATAGTATAGTTTTGTTGTGAATATGGACTTTGGGTTGATCTTGTTGACAATGAATGTGATGTGACTGACGCCAAAATGGAGATAAGCAAGATATTCTTGGCGTAAAAGTTTCATATAAATATATTGTCATTAGCTGTATCTTTCTTGGTCGAATTATTTAACTTATCTTATAATTATAAGCTGATTATGCATGGTTTCTTTTGATTAAGAAAATAAGATAAATAATCATTATAAAAAGCAGATTAAGTTGTGTGTTAACGACTTTAAATCCCACTTTCTAATTGACTAATTGTATTGTGGCACAGATGGACTTACTAGGTTTCTACAGCTGTTGGAATGGTGAGACTACTTCTCCTCTATACATTATTAATTGATTGATGAATAAATAACTTAATTAGCCCAAAGAAGGCAAATACCACATGAAACACACTGTCTAAATGTGCAATATTTTATTTATTCTTACCTAAATGAGGTTGGTTAAAATAATATCAAGTCAGAAAAATAACAACCAAAGAAATTTGTATATATTACCTTCACTATAATGGGGAAGACTAATCAAACTTTTAATTACGACTTACACATTTTCATTTAAAATATATATATGTGTCATAAAATTTGAATTATAATGGAGAAGACTAAACAAAATTTTAACCTCAATTTATCTATAATTTTATAATTTTGCCTTAATTATTTCATAGTCTTGAGAGTAATAAATTAAAATTTTCTATTTATATTAAATACAGAAAAAAAAATATAATTATTTTTTTTTTCCTTGAATTTCTTAGGTTACCAGAAACAAAGATCAACAGAAGTGATTGTTATAAAAGACACAACCACAGATCCAAACCTCATCATCGTTAGTTTCAGAGGCACTGATCCTTTCGATGCCGATGACTGGTGTACAGATTTGGATCTCTCCTGGTAATGTTGTTTTGTTTTGCTTTTATTTATCTTCACAAACAAATTTTCATTAGTTACTTCTAACTAGGTTAGTTCATAACCTCATCATTTAGTCCCCCTAATAAAACTAGTATTGTTGATGTCCAATATAGGTACGAGGTTAAGAATGTGGGAAAGATCCATGGAGGATTCTTGAAAGCTTTAGGCCTTCAAAAAGAAGGATGGCCTAAAGAAGTAAACCTTGACCAAACCCAAAATGAAACAACTCTTTACGCTTACTACACTGTTAGACGTAACTTAAAAGAGATTCTCGGCCAAAACCCGACATCCAAATTTATACTTACCGGACATAGTCTAGGTGGTGCCCTAGCGATCCTATTCACGGCCGTGTTAGTGATGCATGAAGAGGAGAAAATGCTAGAAAGGCTTGAAGGAGTTTACACTTTTGGGCAGCCACGCGTAGGCGACGAGGAGTTTGGAACATTCATGAAAGATTCGTTGAAGAAGTTTGACGTCAAGTACGAAAGATATGTTTATTGCAATGACATGGTTCCTAGGTTGCCTTTTGACGACAAAACACTCATGTTCAAACACTTTGGTGCTTGTCTTTACTATGACAGTTTCTATAATGGAAAGGTTGGTTGCATATTTGGAGAATCTACTTCTAGTGATCATAGTTTGGGAACAAGACAGGACACAAACTTATTGGTTATATGATGATAATTATAACGTTTTGTTGTTTGATATTATGTTCAGGTAGAGGAAGAGGAGCCAAACAAAAACTACTTTAATATTTTATGGGCTATACCAAAGATAATGAATGCAATGTGGGAGTTGATACGAAGTTTCATCATACCTTATTGGAAAGGTGGAGAGTTCAAAGAAGGATGGTTCTTGAGGTGTTTTAGGATTGTTGCATTGTTGATTCCTGGATTAGCTGCTCACTTCCCTAATGAGTACATCAATGTTACTCTTTTGGGGGACTTGCCTCCTCACTTGCCTGACTCCCATCTTGACTAAATTTTAATATTGTGATCAAATTACAATTACTCCTTATAAAAGTTTTTGATATAAACAAGACTAGTTTGGTTATAAGAAAAATAAATCAATATTCAAAAGTGAAATTTGGAGTGACAACTATATGAAAGTTTCTTGGAGTTTAGAAAGTAAATACAAGATTGTTGACCAAAAAAAAAAAGTAAATACAAGTTAACAATGAGAAGTAGAGATGTTAATAATGGGTAAGACCCTAGTGGGTATATGAAATCCGGTTATAATTTTAACCCTAATATCGAGATTTTCTATAGTGAAAAAACATGAGCTTAAACGGGTTTATCATGTTTATACCAAGTTTAATACGAATTTATTTTATAGGATTTTGAGTAGCCAGATTTTTTATTTATTTATTTTCTGTTGTATTTTTATTCTATTAAAATTTTCTTTATTTTTATTATTTTTATCTATTTGTTCAATAATTATAAGTAAATAAGATCATATTAAAATCATTTTGGTCTAATCGTGTTGATCAAGGGTTTAGTAATGCTTCACACCATGATGTAGATTAATGGAGATAAGTTTACATGAGATGATGAACCCCCGGGTGCGATGGATATGATCGATGGCACGACCGTGGGTCGATGACTAGGCTCGGAAACCGTCAGAGCCTTCGATGGAAGGTTTGGGGTGGAGAGTACCCTTCGTACAAATGAAGGAGTGCTCGGACAGGATGTGTGTGGATCGAATGACGACACGTGAGCTATGGGAAGAACTCACGATACGGTCGGCTTGAAGATCAACGAAACCCGGTTCGAGGATCTTCAAGGATTTTCGATCTCTAACCTTCACGGCTCGAGAAAACGAAGAGAGACGCGAGAAAAGGAAACATTTTTGGTAGTTTATTCAAGCGTGTCCATTACAATCGAGAGTCTTGCCCTTAAATAGACAAGTGATCGAGAGAGTGGGCTTAAAGTTGCCCTAGACACGTGGGTCTTTAAGCTCCACACAAAGTAAAAGCAAGAAAGCGCGTTTTCTAACGGCTCTCTCGGTCAAAGGTGAAAAGGTCGAGTAATTCTCGATAAAAAGGTAAAAGGATCGAGAAATTCTCGGTAAAAAGTGAAATGACCGAGAATTCTTCGAGAAAATAGAAAACGGATCGATAAGGATCGATGGAGAAGGCTTTATTAAAGATGGATGCCTTCTTGGAGATAGGATCTTCACTTCCTCGGCTCCGGAGCTTTTCTACTAACGTTTCCAAGTCGTGAGTCGAGTGGGATCGAAGTGGAGATGCATTAGACTGGCTGCCTCGTTAAAACCCCTTTGGTAAACCCATTGGGACAAACATGAAGTTGGGAAAAAGAGTACAGCTCACCTAACGTCTTAGGGATGCCTTCACTCGGACGTGGAGGTGAAGGCACTCGAGATAAGCTTTCCCAAAGCTTGTCTTGATCGAAGGTTCCTCGGTGGTGATGCGGTCCACGAACCTTCGGTGAGAATGGTTGAAGCTCGGCTTGTCGAAAGGTTGATCGTTGAAGAAGACCATGAGATGACCTCGCCTTACTCGTCTTGATGATCCTTATTGATGTCTTGAAGTGTTGAGGCTGAATCGTTGTCGTCGGGTTGATCGCTTGTTGAAGACTTTGCCCGAACGGTTGATAGATGCGGCCGGCCGGATGGTGCTCTCGGACGGACGGACGGCGGCCTTGGTGACTCGATGTCCAGGAACGCATCAGGACTCCAGTTATGCGTAATTATAGTCGTTCGTCGTGATTCTAGATATTGAAGGAGAAGAAGGTGTCCAAGCGCAACATAAAGTGACATTCTATATCATTGGATCTTTATTAAATAAAATGAAAAACCAAATTGATGGCAAAAGCAAAAAAAACAAACGTGCATGCATGAGATTGTGATCTTATTCGTTCCAACAGCCAATTTCATCAGCTGCATTAGAAGCATTTTCAATAATTTCGGCGCCTGAACCGTTTAATATTTCCTTTAACTCCTCCATAAAATCGATATTATCGATTGTCGTATACACATCATCAGAGATGATCTCTTCGTTGCTAAAGAACTCGTTGAAACAGCTGTTGTCGGATATGTCGTCGGACAATGTACTACTACTGTTGTTATAAACCGACGACGACGTTTCCACCATTATGTTGAGCAATGTGGAGTCTCGAGGATCGATCTCTCCGGTTCGGTTTCCACTACTGATGAGTCCAATTAGTAGATCCCGGTTAAAATCGACGGCGTATTTGCTTGCGACGCGGTTTAGAAGCCTTGCGGAACCGGACGAACGTACCGGTTTATTGTTGTTTGTTGGTTCGATAGCGTTTTGAGTACCGGTTGAAGAAGAATTGTGAGTGATGGGATCGACGAGGCCTTTCTTAATTTGTTTTATACGTTTCTTTAGATTTGTGTTCCAATAGTTTTTTATTTCGTTGTCTGTTCGTCCAGCCAAACTAGCCGCTATTGCAGCCCACCTTCAACAGTAACACACGCATGTAAATACTACTAAAGACGGCCTTATTATTAACAATATGCCTTATTATTTTTTATTTAAAATATAAATCAAAATTAAAATAAAAAATAAAAAAAGTTAAGGAAAGAAATTCTGTATGATTTTTATTAACAAAATTATATATTTCTGTTTGGGTTTATTAAAAATTGGTTAGGGTTTAGATTTTTTATATAAACAAAATTGTATTTTGGTTTAGGTTGACAAAATAGTGGTTAGGGTTTAGCTTTTGTAATTAAACGAAATTCTATTTTGGTTTGGGTTGACAAAAATAGTTGTTAGGGTTTATATTATTTTCCATTATCTATTTTTTCTTAATGATTTTAGTTTTGATTTATTTTTATACATAGTATGCGACGTGGCAAATTAATTAATTTTAATTGATTAATCTAATAGGGGGTGAACCCAAGTATTACTTCATCCTTAACAAAGGTATCTTATGGGTAAGAATTACATAGGAAAGTATCTTAGTGGTTGACTAATTAGCGCGTTTTACCATTTCTATGTAATTCTTACCCCTAAGATAGCCCTTATTAAGGATGCTCTTATTTACCATTTTGTTTTCAATGTGGGAATCCAATTTTGTTTAAATAGAAAATAAAATCAGTAACCTTTTGTCATGCATGAAACAATACACATATAGTAATGATTACCAAATCCAAAATAAAAGTAAAAAGAAGAAAAGGAGAAAGCTGCTTTTCTTACTTGTTACCCTTAATAGCATGAAGCTTGATGATGGTATCGTCTTCTTCGGGAGTAAACTCTCCTCGCTTAATGTCTGGTCTTTAGTAATTCGCCCATCTCAATCTACAACTCTTTCCACATCTCTTCAGCCCTATATATACATCTCGTAAACACATTACATTATTATTCTTTTGGTCAAAATATAATATATTTTCTTAAAAAAAAGAATATAAATAGCTAGTTAATATGATGGTCATGCAAAGCTAATGATTGTATAATGATGATACCAAAAAAGTTAGTACCAGCTTTTTCAGGGAGAGTACGCCATCCACCTTCACCGTGGAGTTGAACATAAGCAATAAGCTTTTGATCTTCCTCAGGAGTCCAAGCACCTTTCTTTATTCCTTCTTCTTTGCAACATGGTGTCCTCACCATCTTTCTCTTTTTCTTGATTCTTGATTTTAGTTTAGTTTAATTTAATACCTACGTACGTATGCCGAATAATCCTAGCTATATAGCTAACGAATCTTGATTTTAGTTTAGTTTAATTTAATACCTACGTACGTATGCCGAATAATCCTTGCTATATAGCTAACGAAATGATCATTAGAGCAAGTACTAATATCTCAATTAGTAAAGATCTCAGACAAAAGCTTAGAGGTCGCCGGTTCGAGTAGCGATTGCGACGAAACCATATAACATGATTTGGTTTCGGGTCTGAGATTATGTATGGGATTCGGTCCAGAAGCTCTTTGATTATTCAAAAAAAAGAAATAATCATTAGAACTCAATTTTTCGAAGAGAAAGAGAGAGAGGAACAACAAAGATGAGCCTTAAGAGAACTTAATAGAGCGTCTGATCAAAACCAGAAGACACTTGAAGATGGTACTCACGGAGACACTCTTTTGACGAGGAACATGCGAATGCGATACCATTATATCAATAGCATGCCCCGGTGCGATTAAAAAAAAAAAAAATCCTATTTTTCACCAAATAATCTGATGAAAAGAAGTAAATATGTCAAATATATATAACTTTAGGTCATTTCTGGATGTGGATTTTCTATATATTTCAGTATAATCAAGTCTTAAACTTTTTGGTCCCTGTACTTGTTGCACATGTTACAGAGGTGCTCTTAAATAGTAAAATTACGAGACAGAGATACAGAGATATTGGTATATAATTAAAAATTGATTGCTGTCAAAAGTAATGTATTTCTTTTATTTTTTGTAACTATCATTAAAATATTACTATATTTGTCTTCTTTCAACATGTACATTGGGTTTTGTCGGTTCAATTATGAGTCTATATATGAGTACCATTTATCATTTATACTTTATAGCATATATCTGGAGGATTTGATTTTAGGAGCACATTTTGTTTTTCATTAGTGTCCTTGATAACTTAATAATGTACATAAATTTGAAAAAGTATGAAGTTTTATATGGTTTATAAAGTATTTTTAGATAATAACTACTATGTGGAGACTCGATCGAATTATTTATAAGATTTTAAAATGTATTAAACGAGGTTTATAAGGTTTTTAAAAAGTCTTTAAAAGATTTTTAAATAATTTTTAAAAGGTTTTAAAAGTCGAGGTTGATAAAATCCCAACACTATTAATTTACTACCTAATAAACTCTAGCACTCAAAATAGAAAGTTCATCGATTCGTCGGAAGTGAGGCGGCGTGAGGATGATCTTTCAAGATTCAGACGACGGTTGATCATCTTTGTATCCATTGTTGTTTAAAAACTCATGATTCTCCTTAAGAAACCTCTCTAGTTTTTGGGATTTTTTCTTGCTTAATTATTGGCTTAACCTTCTTTCTTCTAATGATACTTTATTGGCTTCATTATTGGATTTTTCATGATACTCCCAAATCTTTTTAAAGGTCAGATTTTCTTTAAAGAGTTTTGTTTTTTCCTTAAATTTTAGAGCTAAGTAATGGCTATATGTTGGTTAGTTATACTAAAGGTATATTTTATCGTCAAAAACATTATAATTTCATGGTTGATATGAATTATATACTTCAGAAAACATTATGTTTCAGTATTATTAGAATCTTATAGTTAATGATGTTGAAACTACATTTAAGAGATGACTACAATTACACTTAATTGGTGACACCAATATGATTACCTAAATTTTCTAATTTCTGTGTGAAAAATCTGCCGAGCGAGTTAGACTATAAGTATAACATACTCCCTCCGTTCATAAAAGATAATTTTTCTAGAGAAATTTTTTTGTTTCAAAAAGATAATTGTTTTAAGTTATCCATGCGTTATTAGTTAGAATTTACAAATTTTGGTAAATAACTAAATATTATTGGTTTAGAGTTCTAAACATCCGTGAATCACAAAAAATGATATATCAACTTTTAGATGTTTTTAATATGTGTGAAAAATCTAGAAAATGATCTTTTAAGAACATAAGGAAAGATTATTTGGCCGAAAAAAACATCAGCGACATTTGCGTCGCTAATCGGAAACGTAGACCGGCGACTAGAGTTAGATCATCAGAAGGTAGATCGAGAGAGGTAGTAAGAGATACAAAGCTGTCTTATGAGAATATAAAATTTGTCAGCTCTGTTCTTCACAACCATTGGAAGGTTTTATTCTTTTTGACTCTTTCTTTCTTATTAAACTACTTTTCGATAACTATATATATTATTTTTTACATCGTTCATAATAACTTAGTTTATAGGTTGCATGTCAAACTATAGACTATAGTACTAGTTTTGTTATGAATATGAACTTTGGAGATCTTGTTGGCAATGAATGTGATGTAACTGATGCCAAAATGGAGATTACAAAAAAAAAATGAAGACTTGAATTGGAATTGGTAACACAATAACACGATATGAGACATGTTTATGATAACATATCTAGAGTTTTTTTTTTTTTTTTTCATTTTTTTTTTCATTTTCCTTTGTAAAGTAGAAAGATAAAGAGAACATATTATTGGCGTAAAAGTTTCATATAAATATATTGTCATTAGTTGTATCTTTATTGGTCGAATTATTTAACTTATCTTATAATTATAAGCAGGATTATGCATGATTTCTGTTAATTAAGAAAATAAGATAAAACAATAATTTTTGAAAAGCAGATTTTAAAGGACTTCTAATCCCACTTTCTAATCTCCTTTATACATTATTGATTGATGAATACTTAATTTAATTGGCCAAAAGAAGTCAAATACCACGTGAAAACACACCGTCTGAAATGTGCAATATTTTATTTATCCCCTATATATTAATAGAGAAGTATTTTTAATTTAAAAAGCGAATAAAAGTTTATATTTACAAAAAACGAATGCATCTCTATTAACACTTTAACTAAACAAATATTCCATATTAACTTTTACGGACACGATATTCGTTTTACAACCACGTTAAAATATTTTCTTACAGAACCAAACATAAAACCCTAATGTATATTTAACTAGATTCGGATCCGCGCTATAGGGCGGAGAAAATAATTATATATATATAACTTTTAACTGATTAGTATATGTTACATTTTAATTTTATTGCAGTGCAGTCGATTATGGTGAATCATATATTTATATAATAAGTTTAAATAAAACATTAAAGGAAAAATCGAGTAAATAATCATATATTGAGTTTTGATACAATTCAAAACACGGTGAAAATTTAACAGCACGAAATAATATTTTTCGATAAATATTCATTTTGACCATTTTTGTAGTAGAAGTAGGAATATACATAGAAATTACATATTTACAATATATTTTTTGAAGGACCAGCCCGTAACAAAATTCATTTCGTAAAAAACATTATTCATACTCGCTTTATCATTATAATTATGATTTTAACAAACTACTCGTGAACTATCTAAAATTTATATAGTTTGATATATAATATATTTTATTAATAAAAATTATGTCTCCAAAATTACATTTATGTTTTCTAAAAAATATTTTCAATATTTTAAATTCTAATTTTTAAATATATTTAAACTTTTAGTTATAATATTTTGAAACTTTTTGAAAATTTAATATGCTCATGTAACAATGGTTTTAATATTGGTCATAGTTATAATGATTTTAAACCATTGTCCAAAATAGTTACCGAGTGTAGTTGAGTATTATCTGTCACAGACATATAATACTCAACTACACTGATTAGTATATGTTACATTTTAATTTTATTGTAGTGCAGTCGATTATGGTGAATCATATATTTATATAATAAGTTTAAATAAAACATTAAAGGAAAAAGCGAGTAAATAATCATATATTGAGTTTTGATACAATTCAAAACACGGTGAAAATTTAACAGCACGAAATATTTTTCGATAAATATTCATTTTGACCATTTTTGTAGTAGAAGTAGGAATATACATAGAAATTACATATTTACAATATATTTTTTGAAGGACCAGCCCGTAACAAAATTCATTTCGTAAAAAACATTATTCATACTCGCTTTATCATTATAATTATGATTTTAACAAACTACTCGTGAACTATCTAAAATTTATATAGTTTGATATATAATATATTTTATTAATAAAAATTATGTCTCCAAAATTACATTTATGTTTTCTAAAAAATATTTTCAATATTTTAAATTCTAATTTTTAAATATATTTAAACTTTTAGTTATAATATTTTGAAACTTTTTGAAAATTTAATATGCTCATGTAACAATGGTTTTAATATTGGTCATAGTTATAATGATTTTAAACCATTGTCCAAAATAGTTACCGAGTGTAGTTGAGTATTATATGTCCGTTTTGAAAAATTCAAATTGCAACATATGTAAAAAAAAAGTTAAATTTTTATATTATATAGTATAATATCATAAATTAAAAATAAGATCAAATAAAAGTGAAAGAAAAATAATAATTTTTTAATAGATTATATTAAATTAGTTAGAATCATTTTGTAAATATACCCTAAACTTTAAATCATAAACCCAAACCGACAGAAAAGTTACATTTAATTCTAATATCTAAACCCTAAGTCGCATTTATCAACTCTAATTTATTTATAACCCTAAACACGCATTCTATAATGGGGGTTCGTATGTACGTATTGAATAACAATTGTATCATATATATGGAGTACGAAGCTGATAATTGGGTACACTACAAAAATACCAGTATTCATATAAGAACTCCGAAATGGGTGTACCAATAAGGACAGTGAACTCTGGATGTAAGAGTAATATCAACGAATTTTAAAAAATTATTTTGTAAATATACCCTAAACTTTAAATCATAAACCCAAACCGACAGAAAAATTACTTTTAGTTCTAAAATCTAAACCCTGAGTTGCATTTATCAACCATATCCTATATCTGGAGTACGAACACTAAAAGGAGAATTCATACGAATAACAAAATAATAGAATACAACCATGCTACAAAAATTATGAACACTGAACATAGAGTACGAACATATTAAATATGAAAAAAATATCTGTACATATTTGCAAAATATATCAAAATTCGTCTTTATAGATTGGAAAAAATGTTCTAAATATTAGTATCACATTTGGATAATTTTTTAGATCAAAAATTGTGATAGACTCGTGTTTATAAGATTTTTTTTTTGGTGAAAACTCGTGTTTATAAGATTTAAGAAAGAGAACAAAGACAAAGAAAAAATAAAAAATGAGAGACTTTTTTTTTTGTTTATGCAAAACGAATAATGGCATCAATGGTAGTTTTTATAAATTGTTGACAGCACAGAAGAATTGAACATGGCCGTGTATAGTGTGTAGCGGTGTTATCTCCCAGTTTTAAATAATACCTGGTCCATACCAACAATAACTTTGTCAAGAACTAGAAATCATAACTTCATCAAATTAATTAAATAAGTATAATATTATAATTTTTAGTTCTTTTATATATTATAATTTCATATTAAAATATTTTGTGAGTTCTACTATAGTAGACAACTCGTAAAAATATTTATAATCATAATTATGTAAATTATAACCCGTTACATCACATGACCCGTGCTACACAATTGTAAATAATATTTTAGTACATCCATTTTTTGTATTGTTTGAGTAATATACATCCGTTTCTAAAAATTCAAATTCCAACATATGCAAAAAAAATATTATATTTTTACTATACATATGTTTATGTATTAATATAAATTTAAAAACAAATAAGATCATATAAAGATGTTGGATAAATCTTTGATTTATAAGGGAGAGATTTAGGAAAATTTGTTAAATGTAATAAATATTGATTTATAATTTTGCAATTTTATTATGATTTAATTACAAAACTTATCTTAAACCATTTCGATTTAATCAAATGGCAAGGGTCTAATTATGAAAATATTACAAAATAAAAGGGTAGAACACAAAAGGTATTTCAAAAATGTTAATATAGATTTGGTGTCAAATAAAATTTACAAATTCAATATTCATTTTTTTTTTTCATAAGCAAATATCTGTCTTTACATAACCATGGAACTAGATTTTTCTTTGTAATTAAATAGTTTAGAGAAAAATCATAAATAGTTTAAAAAGAGTAAAGAAAAAAAAAAAAAAAAAAGGAAAATCATAAATCCTGTCAGAAGTAAGCGAACCTGAGTAGAGAAATCGACAATGGAAGACGGCGAAATAGAGGAAGGAATGGTGACCGCCGACGAAACCCCGACGCCGGAAGTAACGACGACGACGGAGACTACACAACCACCGCGAGAACCAGGCAAATCTCCACTCGAGTTACTCCGAGAGAGCAAAACCTCCGTAGAAGAAATCGTCGCGAAGATGCTCTCAATGAAAAAAGAAGGAAATCACAAATCCGAGATTCAAGAGCTCCTCACACAAATGTTTCTCAACTTCGTCAATCTTCGTCAGGTTCGTTAGGGTTCTTCCTCCGCCTCTGTTTTTTTTTTTGTCTCTTATACGAAACTTAGGGTTTCGATTTTCACATTCGCAGGCGAATCGTGCGATTCTGACTGAGGAAGATAAGGTCAAAGCGGAGACGGAACGAGCTAAAGCACCGGTTGATTTCACGACGTTGCAATTGCATAATCTTATGTATGAGAAGAGTCATTACGTTAAAGCTATTAAGGCTTGTAGAGATTTCAAATCAAAGTATCCTGATATTGACCTTGTTCCTGAACAAGAGTTCTTTCGAGATGCTCCTGAAGCTATTAAAGATCAATCACAGTCAAGTGATAGTTCACATGTTTTGATGCCTAAGAGACTCAATTTTGAGCTTCATCAGGTTGGTTTATTATCATCTTTGGAATTCATTTAAGCTCATCTCCATTGATTGTTTACGTTTTGTGGAAATCATTGAGTGTTTAAGAATTTTTGGGGATAGGTTGGTATAGTTGAATGATCCAATAGGGGAAACACTTAGCAGAACAAGTTCTTACAAAATAATCATAAGTTTCTAAAAGCTGGTTTTAGTAGATTAATGATGTTTTGTTTATTTAGTTTTGTGATTAATATGGCGAAAATATATAGCAGAATTGAAAAAGTGATGTGCTGTTCATCACCTTTTGTTTTAGAGGAAAGAATTGTGTAAGCATCGAGCGAGATTGGAGCAAAAGAAGAAGAGTTTACTAGAAACTATTGCAGAGCGTAAGAAGTTTTTGTCAAGTCTTCCTCTACACCTCAAGTCTCTGAAGAAAGCATCGCTTCCAGTACAGAACCAGTTGGGTATACATCACACCAAGAAACTGAAGCAGCATAATCTAGCTGAGTTGCTTCCTCCTCCGCTTTATGTTCTATACTCACAGCTCTTGGCACAAAAGGAAGCTTTTGAAGAGAGCATTGATTTGGAGGTAGTTGGGAGCCTTAAGGATGCACAAGCTTATGCTAGACAACAATCGAAAAAGGACTCAGGTAAGTTGTTTTAAAACTTACTTTGTTCTATAATACTGAAATGAAAGGAATACTAATTTGGTATTGATTTTTCAGGTATGTTGAATAATACAGAGAGTTCTAGGTTGGAGGACGATGGACCAGATGACGATGATGATGGACAAAGGAGAAGAAAACGACCCAAGAAGCTTACTAGCAAAGAAGGTTCTGACAAGGCAGGATTATATCAAGCCCACCCTCTCAAAATTTTCCTTCACATATATGATGAGGAGATGCCTGATGCAAAATCCTTCAAACTTGTCATTCTCAAGTTTGAGTACTTGCTGAAGTTGAATGTTGTATGTGTTGGTGCCGAAGGCTCTCAGGATGGACCAGAGAAAAATATCTTTTGTAACTTATTTCCAGATGACGCTGGACTTGAGCCTCCTCATCAAGTAAGTGTTCGTTTTTGTGCTTCAGTTTTCTACGTGTGGCTTTTGATGACTTTACTTTTAAGAATGCGTACTCAATTCTCTTCGCATGGTCGGTCTTCCATGCAGTCAACCAAGCTCATCCTTGGTGATGGTCAGGCATTTGATGAGAACAGAACTTCAAGGCCTTATAAATGGGTACAGCATTTGGCGGGAATTGATATTTTACCAGAACTGTCACCTGTTTTACTAGGCGAAGAAGCTCATAACAGTGACTCAGCTAAAAGTGATGCGCTTGTGCCTAATCTTTCATTGTATCGCCAGCAGCATAGGGTGAAAACAGTTCTGCAAAGAATACGCTCGAGGAAAAAAGCACATCTGGCTCTTGCGTGAGTTCACCACTCTGTATGTTTTCCGTCTTAATTAAAGAACACAATGCAAAGAATTACAGAAAATTTGTAGGCTGCCATGATAATCCAAAGTGCCATCAGCATATCCTTCGTACAATTAATAGTTTGGTTTCTCTATAATGTGGCGGTCAACAATTTAATCCCTTTACAGCATTGTCAACTTTGTGATAAGAGCTTCCATAGGTAATCATTTCTGTTGATATGTTTGTTTTTGCTGAATACTTTGGAAACTTCTACTGGCTACAGGGAACAGCTTGATTTACTTATGAAACATGAGTTGCCAGTGGTGAAGTGCGAAGACGCTCCTTGGGCACTTCATAAGGTTCTCTGTGCTTTGGATTCCTGGTTACATATACAATCTTCAGCTAGTAAGTCATGCTCTCTGAGTCTGAACGGTGCGGAACAAGTTCCAGAACCTATGGAAATCGATGTAGATGGAAGATCTACTTCTGGAAAGGAAGATCTTGAAAGTATACGAGAAGATGGAGAACTTCCCTCTTTGGTCACAGCGGCAGCTTCTTTAACCAGTTCGAACCATACCCCATTGAAGGTATCTAATCAAGCACGGTCAAGGCAGTTGGCCTTGATGACAAAGAACCTAGATTCTTCAATTAGCAAAGGAAGGTCACCAAGTTTCAAGAAATATGAAGATGATTTGGATCTTGTTTTGGACGATGATAGTGAAGTAGATGAGCCAGCCGGAAGAACTGAGTCGCATGTGGAAGCTTTGTGCCCTGAGAAAGCTGATAATTCATGGGTGGATTATGGTGCGAGAGAGTTTGTGCTTGTGTTGTCCAGGAAAACAGATGGTGGAAAGTTGTGGAAGTTAGAAGCTACGGTAATTTCTAAAAACACTATCTTCAAAAATGGTATCTTCCCTATATCTTTTTCATTCTTAAGTGTTAAAATTGAGTTGTATTGGCAGGTCTATATCAGCATGGAATATCCTCTTCGACCTCCTTTGTTTTCTCTGTCTCTCCATGCTTCTTCCTCGTCAGGAAATGACAATGGGACCAATGAAAGTGACCATTACAATGAACTTCGAGCCATGGAAGCGGAAGTAAGTGTTACGCCCTGTAAACATATACTAATCTTTACTCGATGGCACCAACAGTAACATCTTTGTAACCTTTTCATGGCGGTATCAGGTGAACCTTCATATGTTGAAGATTATTCCTTCAGATCAAGAAAACTATCTCCTATCTCATCAAGTCAGATGCTTAGCAATGTTGTTCGACTATTACATGGAAGACCCATCTCCAGATTCCAAAAGAGGAACAGCCACAACAGTGGTTGATGTTGGTTTGTGTAAGCCTGTAGATGGTAAGCTTCTTGTGAGATCATTCAGAGGCAGAGATCACCGGAAAATGATCTCATGGAAGGGCAGAGGATGTGCATCAGGTTATCCGTGCTAGATATAACATTTCCGCCGCTCACTTCTCTATATTATCTTCCTTGGTGGTACAATCAAAGGGTTTTGCATGTCTGGTTTCACATTTCACCGTGGAACATTTTTTTACTTGATTGTATAAACTGCTATCTTTTTGGGTGAGGACCTGGTCTATTTAAACCTAGCATGTTTAAAGTCCAATCCGTTTTGAGCTCAGTATGTTTTGCTCTTGATTTAATCATTAAAGCTTAGCAGGTAACTTGGAAATTAGAAAAGTAAAAAGGGGCTCGTCACAGGTTACTCGGCTGAACCTGTCTTCATTCTTGCGTATTTGATCTAAAAGGGTTATTATGCTATGTGATTTTTCCATGTTCTTAAGTGCAGGTTCTAGTTGACAATGGTTTGTGATCAGTTTCGAGTGAACTATAGGAAGCAGTTTCTGGCTGACAATGGTTTGTGTAACGTTGATTAGCCCAAAACCCCCTTTACCCCGATTGGGATTAGTCCGAAAGGTCCTGTTTTTTGTGGACATATATTTAAGTCCGTACCCGAAGTTTTTAAGGGTCAGGCTGAGCTAGCCCAGGCTTTGTCCTAACTGACCTGCCTAGATGAGGTTGTGAATCTTGAATGGTTTGATGTGATTGATAAAACAAAAGACGGATGATTAGAGAGCAAAACAATTTTCAAGTTGTTACAAACAGTTCTTCCCCTATGCCATACGTGTTCAAATGTCGTCGTAGTTGATGCAAATGGCATCTATGAGTTGCGTAGCCCAAAAACTAAATTTGCAGTGTTTCTCGATTAGAAATTACAACAAGATGCATACTAGTATTTGGGTAACAATAATAAATACAAGAAATGATCAAATGAAAGGTACACCATTTATTTTGCATGATAGGTATCCATGTCTATTTGAGAGTCCAACTCCAAAACTTCTTCAAGGTTAGAAAAGAATTAATCCTATAAAACCCCCATAATTGGTAGAAATGTTTTGAAAGATTAGAATTTTTTTTTTACCAATCAAAAGTTGTATCCAAAGTAATCTGAAAGTACATATTGAATTTGATTACTTGAGTATTAACCCAATAACTTTACTAAAAGGCAGTATATAAGCGATCGATAACGAGGAGTAAAGATACTATACAGACTTACGAGACTCATTCTTAGCTAAAGCGAAAAGTAGATTTGTCTGTTTGGTTTTCAGACTTTGAAACATAATATTAAACTTATGAAACATTGGGCTATAAGGTATATCAAAGAATCGATGAATAACGAATAAAAACGAATAAAAGCAATAATGATATCAAACATGAATAACCGTTCTTAAACATGAACACATATTCTAATCCTCTCTCAAGACATTAATCACAAAATTCAACTACTCAATTACTAAACTCCCATTTGTAATTTCCTAGTCAAATTCACAGTATCAAATAGGTTCATTTAGTTCACAAAGCATTCTAACATCAACTCTCGCAGGCTAAAAATACAATGCTCAATTTACATTTATTCATGCATTTTATCGAACATCTCTGAAACATATAACAACCTAAGTTCTAAAACAGGATGAGCAATCCTATTATAGCATTGAAAACATGTAAACTTAAGAACCATATAATAAGAACTCTAAATGAGAGGTTAGTGTGTGACCATGGCTTATCTGAGTTAGGTGAAAAATGTTGATGCTATATTTGAGTGTGTAGTTGAAATTGGGAGTTGGATCTATTGCTGTTTATGTGTTTTCCTTGTTTTTGTATGCTTGTTATGCCTTGATTTTGTGTGGAAATCGAGATTTGATGCTTGGAAATTGTCCCCAGGAGTGGTGAGATCGATTCTGGTGTGTATTGCGAAATCGGTGTCGATCAATACCAAGAGAGCTAGGAGCTTGTCAACTTCCTATTTTGCTTAGTTTAATAGTTTGAGCATCTTGATATTTCATATTGCTTGTGTGTATAGCCTAATAGATGGAATGACCGTTTCACTGAGTATTTGTGATAATACTCACACATGTTTTTCTGTTGTGGTGCATGTAAAGATAAAGTGTGGTCTTGGAATCATCGCAAGGAAGAAAAAATGATGTAAGATTCAAGATATTTGTGGTGTTGTTTATGATTAATTTATTTCCGCTGGAATCTTGGATTTAAAACATGTTAGGCTTGCTAGTATTATTTTTGCTTTGCTAAATTATTGGTTTAAGGATTTATGATAGTTGAAAATGGGTTTGGTGGTTTAATGGTGGTTTGCCATTTGGTTTAATTAAGTATTATGGAGTTTTTTTTTATCATTTATTTTTTCAAAAAGAAAAATGGATCAAGTTGGTTCACATACCATGAAAACAAAAAACTATGATACATTACAATAATAAAAATTATGAATTATTTTATTTCATTAAAAACAATCATTTAAAGAAAAAAACAAAAAAAAAAACATGTCAGCCTACAAAATATATATAATTAATAAACACTGTAAATTGTTGCCCATCAAATGAATGAGATTAAGTGCCACGATCTTCTCCTTCAATACCTTCATCGTCGCATCCTCATTGACCTCTGAATCTGACGAGAGTGTAATGTCCAAGACCGCCTAGGAAAGGCGCCAGAGAGAGGAGACGTGTGAGGACCAATGGGTAAGAGATTTTTCTGATTAATATTTCTTCATAGCTTCAGAGAAATAGAACATAGGAGTAACTTTGAAGAAAATGTAGGTTTTTAATAGAAAATGTTTTGCGAGAAAGAGTATTGTAACTTCATCTCTGAAAAGATTTTATTGACACTTTCTTAAATGTGTCAACCATAGTCGAAGTTACGATACCCTTTATCTCAAATCGCTCTAGTCAAAGACTACAGTTTCTTAAAAGCTACCTTTATGTTATACCATTCTTCAGAAATGAAACTGCATCAATCAGCAAAATCTCTTACGCACTGGTCTTCACACGTCTCCTCTCCCTGTCCCTCCTAGGCGGTCTTGGAGAAGACACTCTTGCTGGATTCAGAAGTCAGTGAGGTGCGGTGAAGGAATGAAGGAGAAGATCAAATGGCACTTGATGTGAAATGTTGTCGGAGAAGAAGATAATTTATACAATCTTTCATTGTTGCTACTTCTTCTGCTTCTCTCACGTTCATTAGTTAAAAGAACATTGTAAAAAATTCAGAACTTGGAGAATGGAAGAGAATCTATAGAATTAGTTTGAAGGAGAAGAAAAAAAAAGACGTTTTCTGTCTATGGTCAGAATTTGACTAATAAGCTTTTGGAATTTATAGAGAAAATAGTATTTGTATTTTTCATAAAACTAGATAGATTTATATTTAAGTATTTTACCTAATATAATCCTAGTCAAATAAAATATTATACTTTCCATTTTACCATTCTATTGTATAAATTTTCAGTCAAAGCTTATTATTATGGTTGACTGAAAACTTACAAAATAGAAAGGTAAAATGGGAAAGATAATAATTTTTTTATTTGACTAGTATGATATTATGGTAGAATAATTTTATAACCAAATCTTTTGACTTATATGATATGATGATAAAATAAGTATTTTCACATCCTATTATTCAAGTCAACTTAAAAAAATTATTTCTTCATTTACCATTATATTATAGAAATTTCCAGTCAATATATATTCTATTTTATTAATATTGACTGGAAATTTCTATAATATAATGGTAAATGAAGAAATTGTTTTTTTTGTTGACTTGAATAATAGGATGTGAGAACAATTATTCTATCATCATATCATATATCAAATACTTTAAAAAAATGTTTTTTTTTTGGGTTCTACAAATCCAAAATCCTACACCAAATAGAGCATAATTATAAAATCTTAATAAATTACGTAGAAATTTGGATTAAATTTAATAAGTTACAAATTTTAATATATATACGCTCTGCCTCAAATTTTATAGTCAACATAAGTTAGCCATTTGATTGTTAAGTAAAAAAAAACTTATACATTTAAACGATATTTTTAAAGTTGAGGATTTAAACGTCTACAATATAGAAGTCGAGGAATTAAACGTCGACAATTTGTAAACTAATGAAAATTGAGGTTTTTAAAGTAAAAGGGAAACATATCATTTTAATTAAATGGAACTTAACCCGTAAATGTGTTGTCTCTTGACTTGTCTCAAATGGCATTGTCAGTGAAAGTTTACATCTGAGATGGGATGAGACCTCAGATGACTATCCTGCTCTAAAGATGATATAAATATATCGAATGACCTTTTTCAAAGATGTTTTATATGAAATTTAGATGATTCTTATGCTAGACTGTAATTCTTTTATCCTTTCACTGAAAAACAAATGACTCAAAACATAAACATCAAGAAATTAAACTAGTGATACTAATAAATAGACTAATCCAAGAGTAGTCACTAATAAGATAACGTATAAATTATGCAAAACAATCTCAAATAAAATCGAATGAATGTTAAAAAGAAAATATTAAAAACTTTTCTATTAGCACATACCTTTAGCAAAGAAAACGAATTCGAGGCTTTTTCATTGATGCGATCGAAATCTCACGAATCTTCTTCAGATACGCCTACGCAATGTGTGTTTAACAAAATACGGCGGATCTGTACATGTGATCTTTTTATAGAGCCAAAAAGTTAACCTAGGTAGCACAAAGAATGTAACATGCCAAACGACGTCGAATACTAAGTGTATTTATACGATGTCGTTTGACACGTATTAATTATGTATTGTCTATATATATTAACATTTAGTTATAAAAAAAGTATTTGTACTACATTGTATACAAGTCTATCTAATATAAATCTGTTGTCGTTTGAAATGTTTCAATTTTTAACATGTCTAAGGAAATTTCTTTTTGTTTTATAAAAAGTGATATAGTTTACAGTTTTTATCTTTGTATTACTAAATCTATCGCCTTCCATAAACCTCAACATACATTTTTGTAGCTTATCTTGCATTAAACAAGATTAAAGAAAGAAGAATAACAATTCAAGAATTGATGTCAAGCTTTGATTTTCCAAAAGCTCTAATGAAAATAAATTTTAAATTTTCACTGGAACATGAGAATTCGATCATTGGGGACATTCACCAAATGGGTTTAAAGAACAAGATGTCAAATTGACTAATAAATAACTTATTTGTTCATAAATATGCAAAAAAAAAAAAAAAACCAAAACATTTTTTTTTTATAAAGGCAAAAACAAAACATAATGTACTAAATAAACTTATTATCCTCCAACCCCAACTCTGGTCTTCTTGATTCACATAATCACATGATGTCTGATTTCGTTCTCCTCAGCTTTCTCTCTGGTTCTCCTTGACGATTGATCATTCCCTTCACGTGTTATTTATATATACATAAAGTTATAACAAAGGTGTGAAATTAGATGTGGCAAATCTTTCAATTGATGTAAAAAAGCAAGAAAGATTGGATTATATAGATTACCGGTTCGATTAGCATTTTCCGCAAATCTACTTGTTGTTTTAGCAGCTCTTCGTATTGTTTCTTTAGTTTTTCAAGTTCAGCTTCAAGCTCCATAGTTTGAGCCTAAAAAAAAGCAAAATAAGAAGTTTGGTACGTCTAGTAACAATCAGTTAAACTGTATAGATAAGATCTATCAAACGTTTTGTTTTACCTGCTTTCGAGCTCGTGATCTCGCTGCTGATTCTCGGTTCTTTATCTTTCTTTTCAGTTTTTTGTCAACGAGTTTATTCTCTGCGGTGATGGCATTAATATCAATCTTCCTACCCCTTGTACTAGTATTACCACTAAAAATGTATGGAGATGATGAGAGTAATGAAGACTCGCCATCGATTTTTCGCGTCTTATTAAGTATTGGAAATGGTTTAACCGAAGAACATGCCATGGTTCCACTAGGATTTTTGGCAACGCTTGGGACCAAACTTCTTTTGTTACCCTGGACACCATTCGAGGATCGGATTTGTTGTCCATATGAGTAACCATTTGGTCTAGACATGATAGGTTGTTGCGGTTGATATGCTGACATAGTAGACACATTCACATTTTGATGCAAATTAGATTCATGACTCATTGGAACCATTGCATTCGGCTGGAACTCCACATCCAAACTCGTGTTTGGATAACCGGAAATCAATGAAGACGAATCATGAATGGAGACGTTGCTCGTATTGTTTATTCTTGCTCCAGAACGAATTAAAAACTCTTCAAGAGTGATCTCACCTAGAGTTTGTTGCCTCTGAAGATGAGAAATGTTAGTTACTCCATAGTTTTTAGTCTCTTCTTCCTGTGTGATATATTTCCAAACTTCATCAACAGTTTTGTGGCTAAGTGTTCGAGGCAGCGATGTTGAGCCTTGTCGTTGCAATGCCCCTTGTGTTTCTTCAGCACTACATATATTCTTAACCAACTCGTCCATGTTCATTGATCCACAGTTTTTTCCTAAGCTAGTCTGAAACTGATCTACTGTCCATGAGTATATCGATGATCCTTGTCGGCTCGACGGATTAGTAACCGGCAAATCATTCACCAGGTTTTTCAATCTCCAGTAACTATCCATTTCACTTGACACAAATCAGAGCTTTTGCTAACACAGTAAGAGTTAAAATGTAAGAGCTTTTGTGGTCAAAATCATACAAAACAGAACCAAAAGAGTAATTTTAAAACAGAGGAAGAGAGTAATCATCAAGATAAAATATCTCAAAAGTTTCAATGAATCAAAAGGGTAATATGCATTTATAGGAAATCTAAGTAAATAAAATAAATCAAAATATCTAGGCTAAGTAAGCACATGATCCAGATTAAATAATAAAATATGGACATAAATTGAATATATGATCTGACAAAAGAAACAAAATTGATAAATAAAAAGGTCAATAAAAGGAGCAAATAATTTATTTAATCTTTTTCATCTCATGTATATATCTAGTAGTTAAAGTTAACATATAATTTAAGAAATATTTAAATAAATTGATAATTAGTAAATATTACTTTTTTATTTTCTATAAATCTTTTTCATATTTATTTACAGACACAACTTTAATTCAATTAAATAAATTAAATTTATGGAAATGATTAATTATTAAATTACAAATAAAAACTTATAGATATTGTTGTAAACCACACGCATTGTATAGAATTAATTTGAGTAGAGGTTATTATGCTAAGATGATATTTATACAACTTAGTAAATTTATATACTATATTTCATGGTAATCATTAATCTACTGAAATAATTAAGATTAACTTAAATATAAATCTACAATACTCTTTTTTTTTTTTGACAAAAAATATAAATCTACAATGCTTAAAAATATGGAAAAGCTCATCCAAAATACGATGATCACAAATAAATAAAAAAATCGGAATTATGAAATTAAAAAAGGGCTAATTTCATCTTTTCTTGCTTGTTTGTTTGTTTCTTTCGAGGTTTCCAGCTACTTCCATGAATTTCCCGTTGCCTATTTGCTTCATTGACTCGAATGTAAATGTTAGAGAAATTACTTCATATCAAAAATTTATTTGAAATTATTAAAAATATAAGATTATGTATAAAACAAAATATAACCTGTGCTATAGCACATATGCTGATCTAGTTATGCATCAAAGTAAAAAAAATTTACCAAAATGAAAACAAAGATATACCATTTCCAGCTTTTTACACCATTTCCATGAAATTGCCTATTTGCTTCATTAAATAGAATTTCCAAAAAAAGATAAAACTTTGTTTATCTTTTCTTTTTCTAAAGAGAAATCATTGTGTTATATAAGACTCTATTCTCTGTCAGTGGGGAACATCAGTGGAGAAACATATCAAAAAAGTGTTACCAAACATAAAAAAACAAATAACTAAACACTATATTATGAGTCAATGGGTCAACGTTCTTTGTTATGTTTAGAGAGTCTCTTTTGAAACTTGTGATCTTCTTCCACATAGCTCTCTTTAACGCTCTCTGATATTATTCATCTCTTCAATCATACTTGCTAATGGATTCTTCTTCTTTTTTCCTTACCACTGTTGTTGCTGCAACAATAGGCTTGTTCACGATTTTAAGAAAACTCAGACTCCATCAAGAAGAGGACGAAGAAACTTCATCACCTCCATCTTCTTTGTCTCCTTCATCTTCTTCATCTTCTCTGAATTGCATCTGGACACACCATGTCTTTCCAAGTTTCCGAGGGGAAGATGTCCGTAGAGACTTTCTTAGTCACATTCAGATGGAGTTCCAACGAATGGGAATCACAACATTCATTGATAATGAGTTGGTGTCTTGACGAATTGGTGGAAATTATGAAGTGTAAGGAAGAATTGGGTCAAATGGTGATGGCTGTTTTCTATAAAGTGGATCCGTCTGATGCGAAAAACTAACCGGAGATTTTGGGAAAATCTTCAGAAAAACTTGTGCTGGTAAAACAAAGCAGGTCACTGGGAGATGGAGACAAGCTTTGGCTAAAGTAGCAACTATCGCTGGTTACCATTCAAGCAACTGGTTTGTTGTTTTCTATCTCCAATTAAATATGTTAATTTTTCTATCTCCATTTACGAAAAAGTTCTAATAAATTTTCATCCTAACCCAATACAAAACGTTTCTCAAAAATTTTTATAATTGTGATCAACCCAATTAATTAAAACAAAACGTTTATTATAAATAGTGAGCTTTCGCGCGACATTGTGCGTAGTATCAACAATAATAGAGGCGGTAGCCAAATGTTTTGTAGTGTCTCAAAGTATAAATGACAAGGATGAAAGAAAATATTAATTTTCCTGATTGTGCTCTCACTTGGGAAGCTAGATAATTAAAAAAGGTTATTCAATAACAAAAACTTTAACCATATATTGTGCTGCCAGTATTTCTGATAGTGTAGAGATTACTACAATAAACAATGTACATAACTTAACTTTTGTTTAATTGTAACTTAGCAAACTATACGATAAGGTCAAATTCATAAATATAACATTTTTTCTTGTAACAAAAACTAAAATTTATAACATTGACACTGAGGTAACTTCACATTCAGTTCACATTCAGCAAATGTTATGCACTAACTAAAATATTGATTACAGATTCTCTTCTTAGTTCTTACCCTGGAGACTTCACAATATATTGATCATTTTGTCTTTGTTTATCCTAAATTAGTGGGATTGCATCTCCACTTAGTCTTTAATATAGTTCTTTCTTTTATTTTGTGTAGTTAAACATCATCGATTAGAAAACAAAGGGAATCTTGAAATTGGACAAAAACAGAGTTATCTCTTTGGTTACTTCTTATGTGTTTAGACATAAAACATCTCTTTTGCTTTGTGGAGGGACCATTCTATCACCAAACTTGTGTTTAGATTAACGGTAATCAATGATGACGTACGAGGCATGAACCGAGACGCTGTTTGTATGGAGTTAAATAAATTAAATTTAAGGAAATGATAAATGTAATATTGTTGTAAACACATGCATTGTATATAATTATTTTGAATAGAGTTCATTATGCAAATATGATATTTATACAACTTAGTAAATTACTATGCTATATTTCATGGTAATCATTAATCTATTGAATTAAGTAAATTACTATGCTATATTTCATGGTAATCATTAATCTATTGAATTAAGATTAACTTAAATATAAATCTACTATACTCTTTTTATATATATATAAATCTACAATATTTAAAAATATGGAAAAACTCATCCAAAATATGATGATCACAAATAAATAAAAATCAGATTTTTTTTTTTTTTTTTTTGAGGTTTCCAGCTACTTTCATGTAATGTAATGTAAATGTTAGAGAAGTTACTTGTGTATACTTTTCTCATATTTAATTTGTGTCATGAGAAAAGTAAATGTTAGAGAAGTTACTTGACGCTTTTGTATACTTTTCTCATATTTGTGTCATGCATAGCACAACCACTACAAAACCCACATGACTTGTTCTTTGTTCTTTGTTCTCATATACTTTAATTTTTTTGTTGCTAAAAAATATTTGAACGAAGCTTCCTCTCTTGCTAGTTGCTAGCCTAGTCATTAAAAATAAATATGATCAATGTCAGTGGAGAAACTTATCAAAACTAAAAGAAATAACATATGCTAAGTCAATGGATCAACGTTCTTTTGTAATGTTCCTTCTCCACATAAACTCTCTTTAACGTTCTGTGATATTATTCATCTCTCCATCATTCATACTTGCTAATGGATTCTTCTTCTTTTTTCCTTACCACTGTTCTTGCTGCAACAATAGGCTTCTTCACGATTTTAAGAAAACTCAAACTCCATCAAGAAGAGGACGAAGAAAGTTCATCACCTCCATCTTCTTTGTCTCCTTCATCTCCTCCATCTTCTCTGAATCGCATCTGGACACACCATGTCTTTCCAAGTTTCCGAGGGGAAGATGTCCGTAGAGACTTTCTTAGTCACATTCAGATGGAGTTCCAACGAATGGGAATCACAACATTCATTGATAATGAGATCAAGAGAGGAGAATCCATCGGTCCTGAACTCATTCGGGCTATTAGAGGATCCAAGATCGCAATTATCTTACTCTCGAGAAACTATGCTTCTTCGAGTTGGTGTCTTGACGAATTGGTGGAAATTATGAAGTGTAAGGAAGAATTGGGTCAAATGGTGATGGCTGTTTTCTATAAAGTAGATCCGTCTGATGTAAAAAAACTAACCGGAGAATTTGGGAAAATCTTCAGAAAAACTTGTGCCGGTAAAACAAAGCAGGACATTGGGAGATGGAAACAAGCTTTGGCTAAAGTAGCCATAATCGCTGGTTACCATTCAAGCAACTGGTTTGTTTTTTTCTATTTTCATTTAAATATGTTAAATTATCTAACACACATCTAAATGTACATATTTATAGGTAGCTTTTCTTAAAGCATAGAAATTAAATTCAAAGTATTCTAGTGTGTGTTTTCTACATAATTGTTTAATCGATGTAGTGATCTCTTCTATTGTTAGGGATAATGAAGCAGCTATGATTAAACAAATCTCTACTGATATTTCCGATGAGTTGAATAATTCAGCATTATCAAGTGATTTTGACGGGTTGGTTGGTATGAGAGCTCATTTGCAGAAGATGGAACCATTGTTATGCCTAGATTCAGACGAAGTGAGGATGATCGGGATTTGGGGTCCTTCTGGGATAGGGAAAACCACCATTGCTAGAGTTGCATACAACAAACTCTCAACCAGTTTTCAACTGAGTGTCTTTATGGAATCTATTGAAGCAAATTATTCAAGACCTTGTTCCGATGACTATAGTGCAAAGTTGCACTTACAACAACTATTTATGTCTCAAATAACCAACCAAAATGATATCAAAATTTCTCATTTAGGAGTTGTTAACGACAGGCTAAAAGACAAGAAAGTTCTTGTTGTTCTTGATGGTGTGGACCAGTCAGTGCAACTAGATGCCATGGCAAAAGAAACTTGGTGGTTTGGTCCTGGGAGTCGGATTATCATCACAACCCAAAATCGGAAGCTTTTCAGGACACATGGGATCAACCATATTTACAAGGTGGATTTTCCACCGGATGACGAGGCTCTTCAAATCTTTTGCACGTATGCGTTTGGTCAAAAGTCCCCTAAATATGGGTTTAAAGAACTATCTCAAGATGTTACAAACCTTGCTGGTAATCTCCCTTTGGGTTTAAGGGTTATGGGCTCTTATTTTCGAGGAATGTCTAAGCAAGAGTGGGAAAAGGAATTACCAAGGCTAAGGACTAGCCTTGACACTGATATTCAAAATATTTTGAAGTTCTGTTATGATGCCTTAGATGACGAAGAAAAATATTTGTTTCTTCATATAGCTTGCTTTTTTAATCATCAAGTGATTGAGAAAGTGGTTGCTCATCTTTCATATCTATTCTTGGATGTGAGACAAGGGCTTAACGTCTTACTTGAGAAGTCTCTCATCTCAATAGAGGATGGATTTATAACTATGCATAATCTGCTAGTCCAACTAGGTAGAGATATAGTTCGTAAAAAGTATGTTCGTGAGCCTGGACAACGCCTATATTTAGTTGATTCAAGAGAAATTTGTGAAATACTCACTGATGATGTAGGAGTAAGTGTTGACATATAACCCAAAAAATGATGTTTATTTGATGATGAATCATATCTTATTATTTTTGTTTCTTTTTCAGGCTAGTAGAAAATTCATAGGCATAAATTTCGATTTCAGCACGAAAAACGTCAAGGAAAAATTTAATATAAGTGAGAGAGCCTTTCAAGGAATGACTAATCTCCGGTTCTTAAAATTCCAGGGGGGTAACAATACTGTAGATCTACCCTGTGGTCTAGAGTATATGTCTCAAAATCTTCGATTATTACAATGGTCCTATTTTCCAATGACATGTTTGCCTCCGATATTCAACTCGGAATTCCTAGTTGAAATAAAGTTGAGCTATAGCAAACTTGAGAAGCTGTGGGAAGGAATTAAAGTAAGTAAAATTTTTATTTATTTTTTATAGAATTTAAATTAATTTCAAATTAATATCTTTTCCTTGTTATAACTTTATTTTAATTAATTATTAAAAGCATGTAAGAGTGTTTTTAATGTTCTTACAGTTTTTTAATTAAGTGTAGATAAAATTTTCTTATTATTTGTTTGTATAGCCGCTTCCAAATCTCAAGTGGATGGATTTGAGTTCGTCTAAAAACTTAAAGGAGCTTCCTGATCTCTCAACAGCTACCAATCTTTTGGAATTGGATCTCGGAGATTGCTCCAGCCTGGTGAAGCTCCCATCGACTATTGGGTATACTAAAAATCTTCAGCAATTGGATCTTTGTGGTTGCTCAAGTTTGATAAGTCTCCCCTCTTTCATTGGAACTTCCACTAATCTGCAAATATTAAATCTCGGTGTATGCTCAAGTCTAGGGGAGCTTCCTTCCTTTGATAATAATTTCATCAGTCTAAGTGGATTGGATCTTAGCCGTTTATCAAGTCTGGTGGAGCTCCCTTCCTTTGATGGTAATTTCATCAATCTAAGAACATTGAATCTTAGCGGTTTATTAAATCTGGTGGAGCTCCCTTCCTTTGTTGGTAATTTCAGCAATCTAAAAGAATTGGATCTTAGCCGTTTATCAAGTCTGGTGGAGCTTCCTTCCTTTGTTGGTAATGCCATGAATCTTGAAATTTTGAACCTTAACTATTGCTCAAGTCTGGTAAAGCTTCCCTTTTCTATAGGAAACCTCCAGAAGCTGCAGTATTTGATCTTAAACGGGTGCTCAAAGCTAGAGTTTCTTCCGACCGACATCAATTTGGAATCTCTCTATGAACTTGATCTCACGAATTGCTTTTTGTTGAAATTCTTTCCTGAGATCTCCACGAGCCTTACATATCTCAAGCTCAAAGGAACTGCAATAGAAGAAGTCCCTTCATCAATCAAATCTTGGTCTCGTTTCACATATTTGAGTATGACATACAGTGTAAAACTCAAGGAATGTCCTCATGCTTTTCACGTCATCAAAGAGCTGCACGTGGATGATAAAGAAATACAAGAGCTTCCTCCATGGGTCAATGAATTCTCTCGTCTGGAATTACTTATGCTCAATAGATGCAAAAAGCTGGTGTCAATCCCACAGATTCCAGATTCCCTCACTTACATAGTTGCAGAAGATTGTGAGTCCTTGGAGAGACTAGATTGCTCCTTTCAAAATCCATATATTTCTAGTCTCAATTTTGCTAAGTGCTTCAAATTGAATCAAGCAGCCAGAGACCTCATCATCCGAACACGGACTAGTGAGTATGCGGTCTTACCCGGCGGAGAAGTGCCTTCATACTTCACTCACCGAGCTGCCAGAGGTTCCTTGACAATTAATTTAAATGAGAAGCATCTTCCTACATCCATGAGATTTAAAGCTTGCATTTTGCTGGTTAATGAAAATGAAAATGACACTCGCTCTAACGTTACTGTTACGTGTAAAAATAGCAGGATGCGACTATATGACAATTTTACAGAGCATCTGTACATATTCGAAGTGGGAATGGACGTGACTTCCAGCATTGGACTATTTCCCACTTTAACAGAGCATTTGTACATATTCGAACTGGAAATGGACGTGACTTCCAGCGAGCTTGTCTTTGAGTTCAAGGTTCGCCAAAACGATTGGGTGATAGGACAGTGCAATTGGAAGATAGGACAATGCGGGGTAATCCAACTCTCAGAGGTCCCTTGATGAATCATAACAAGGCAATTACAAAGAGACACCCTTGGTGAATCTGAAGTCTATGGCCAAGTATTGGAGACTGTCACTACAATTGAAGAGCATAATGAGATAAGCATCAAGGTAATCTAATCTACGTTTATAGATTTTGTACAATATTAAGGGAATCTGAAATCTTTGTGTATCTGCAACCTTAATTCTTCTTTTAACTTTTTAATCCTCAACCATTATCCGAAGAAAGCATTTGAATATTATATTCATTGTGTTAAATCATCTCTTCAACAAATGTGAGAAATATTAAAATTTGTAATTCCAACATTAATTATGGTATGTGATCAGCTTATTCATTTTAAAACTTCTCTTATGCATTTTTATATTTTTTGTTTTCAACGACAGGTTAGTAATCCGTCAAAGCAATTTATGTTGTATGAGACAATGTCAACCAGCCGCTTTGGAGGTCAAGACAGGGGACTAAAGCAAAGAGTTGTTGTGTTGGTTTCTGAAATCGCAGGAAAGTTTGGATGCGTTTCTAAAAATGATTTGATACAAAGGGATGAACACAAAGATAGTGCAAAGTGTTCTGTTCATGATCAAGGAAGAGCTTACGAAGGGAGCTAAGTTGTTGCTCTCAAATGCCAAACTCTAGCAAAAACTCAAGTCCAACGACAACTTTTAGATTATAAGATTAAAATAAAATAAAATAGATTAAACTTCCAATAGTTTCTTGATTAATTTACCAAACACTATTGGGATTGTCGTGCATTTTTCATAATGATTGCAAGATTCCAGAAGACTTTTTGTTTGATCTGATGACTAAAATGATTCTACATTTTCGAAATCACCATGAATTAGATTTTATTTTCTGATAAAATTGTGCATCTATTCAAATTAGGGAGATTTGCACAACTAAACTTTTTATGATACATTTTCTACAAGTACCCTCTGTAGGTGTCCATTTTCAAACATACCCTCTTTAATGTATAAAAAGATTAAATTACCCTCCTTTATTATAACTCATGATAAGGAAAAGAATATTCTTTCTAACAAAAAAAATATTCTTTCCAACAAAAATAATATTCCTTCCGCCAAATTTTCCCGCCAAAAAATTTCCGCAAAAAAATTTCACGCCAAAAAAATTCCCGCCAAAAATTTTCCATCAAAAATTTTCCGACAAAATTTTTCCGCAATTCCTTAAAAAATCTTTTTAAAAACCTTGTAAATATTTTTAAATCCCTTAAAAAATCCTTAAAAAAACCTTGTAAATCTTTTAAAAGTCATCCAAAACCTTTCAAAACTTGAGTTAACCTTTTAAAATCATTGTTAATCATTTTATAACATTTATAAACATTTGTAAATCCCTTTAAACCCCTCATAACCGTGATAAATCATTTAATAAAAACTTTCATAAACTTCTAAAACCCTTTAAAAACCCTTGTAAATCCTTAAAATCCATTTTAAAGAACTTGTAATACATTTAAAAACTTTTGTAAACCCTTTAAAAACCTTTATAAAGTTCTAAACCCCTTTAAAACCCCTTGTAAATCCTTTAAAACTATTTTTAAATCTTTGTATGCCCTTAAATACACTTATAAATCCTTTTAAAAACACTTGTCAATCCTTTTTAAGAACCTTTAAAAATCCTTGTAAATTTTTAAAATCCTTTAAAAAATCCTTGTAAATCCTTTTAAAACTGTTATAAACTTATAAAAACTATTAAAAACCATTGTAAATCATTTAAGAACCATTTCAAAACTTTTGTAGGCTTCTAAAACCTTTTAAAAACCATTACAAATCTTTTAAAAACCATTTAAAAACTCTTGTAAATCCCTTTAAAAACCCTTGTAAACCCTTTAAAAAATTTGGCGGGAAAATTTTGCAAAAACATTTTTTTGGCGGGAAAATTTTTGCTGAAATATTTTTGGCGGGAAAATTTTTTCGGAAAAATTTTTGGCGGGAAAATTTTGTTCAGAAAATTTTTTGGCGGGAAAATTTTGGCGGGAAATTTTTGGGGGGAAATTTTTTGGAAGGAATATTTCTTACTTTGGGAAAGAATATTCTTTCAAATAAGGGTAAAATGGCCATTAAAATTTAAGAGAGGGCAAAAATGAAAATGGCAAAAAAAAAGGGTATCATAAAAATGTTATTGTACCAATTTCTCTTCAAATTATTACTTTTACTTTTACTGATTGGTAACGGCTGTTAGTTTTGGCTGTAGAGACTTTGACTTTAAAATTTTAGATGCAGAGAAATTGGCTGTAGAAACTTTTAATGTTAAAATCTGATTGGTAATGCACCACTTTTAAAGATGTGGCTATTATTTTTTTATTATTATTTTATATTAATAAAAAATATAAATTATGCAAGAAATGAATTTATATAGCAATTTAATGACTAATTTTTGTTTATTAATGATAAAAAATTGTGAAATTTAAATAAATCATACTACAAGAATAAGAAATAACTAAAGTTGTAGACATCAGTTTATTGAATTTTTAATGATGATGAAAATAAAAATGATTATTATTAAAATGGATCTTAAAAGAACAAGAAAAATATGAGAATAATTAATTTGTAAAATTAAAATATATTTATAAACTTCTAGAATGATTTAAATGTAATGGGGATGTGAAGAAATAAATAATTTTTAATTTTTTAGATTTTAAAGTCAGGTTTTTGACGCTTCTAAGAAAAATGAGATAACAAAGAAGGAAAATATAAAAGTGGCTTTCAATACTGTTTGATTGGCAAAATAATTGCTATAGAGGCTTTAAAAATATTTAAAGCCTTGAAAGTACACAACCAATAGGCCACTATATCTTTAAAATTGAATAGAAAATAATTGGAAAAATAAAAAGAAAACTACACTTGGTGTACTCAAATAAAAAAAATTAAGAATCTATACATGCTTTTTTTATTAGTTCTCTCTCTTCACAAATTAAATTGGACCAAACTATCCCTACGATAGATAACAAATATTTTATCACATAACAAAATAGATATCCATAAAATTTTAGAATAACTTTTCTATATCATTTATATGTTTCTTATGCATAAGTTAACGATAGCAGATGAAATATCATAATAAATTAACATATTAATATATAAGTTAGTTGATATCAGTCATATAATACATATATTTAACTCGATAATTATGAATTTATCAAATAATTTATAATTTATAGCTGTAACATTTCAATAACTATAAATAATTTAGTTGTATAGCTATGAGGTTATCAAATAACATATAATGTATAGCGGTAACATATGATTTACATAGTTAATCAAATATATATCCACAAAAGTTACTCCATAAACCAAATATCTTTAAGGGTAGAAAAGTAACTTCATTAGAGGGAGGAGAGAGATCTAATTTTTAAGTTATCAAGCCTTTGCTTTTAGTTTTCTGATTATTTGAGTACCCATTTTTAGCCAACCCAAAATAAAAATGGCAATACATAGATATTTAGAAGATTTAAAATTATAGTTTCGTTATCATATTTGTTTGATTTTATTTTTTAATTTATTTCATATAAAACATAAAATTAATAAAATCTACTTTTCTTTTTCTACATATTTTGTGATTTGAATTTTTTTTAAAGGATATATATATATCACTCAATTAATATAAAAAAGTATATGTTCAACATCTCAGTCCATTAAATTGTTAAGAGAATGATTTAGAGCCATATTATACATAAGATTAAAATGATTTGAAATGCGAGTAAGCAAAAATTTTCTCTTAATAAGCATCCAAACTTTGAAGTTTGTATAGCATTTAGTTTGTTTTTAAGTAAACTGTTTAATTTTACCGTATATAGTCAATTTTAAACTTTTAAAAAGTTTAATTTTATATATTTAAATTTAATAAAAAATTTAAACTATGTTTTACACAATGAGACTGGTTTGAATCGACATTAATTACTAAACAATTATCATATCATTAATCTGATATTTCAATATCGGTTAAATCTTTATTTTCTATTTTTAATGACATTAATATAATGCATATAGAATCAAACTGATTTAGATAAGATTAGTATCATAAAATCTTAATTTTTATTAAACAAACTTTAACAAAATCTATAAATTCCAAAAAATAGAAATTTAAAAATGTTTACTCGGCGTTGTACTACGAGTTAAAATCTTGTTCAAATTAAGAAATTATCTACCTCAACACAATTTAAGTATGAGAAAACAATATATTAACAACTGAGGTAACTTCACAATATCAACAATATAGGTGCGGTAGCCAAATATTGACTTTCCTGACCCAACTCATTGTAGAAAGAAGGTAACATAATCTACGTTTATAGACATTGTACAATATTAAGGGAATTTGAAATCTTATTGTATCTGCAACCTTGGCCAAATATTAATTCTTCTTTAACTTTTTTTTTTTATCATGAATTATTATCTGAAGAAAGCATTTGAATTTTATAGTCCAGTGTGTTAAATTATCTCATCAACAGAAATATCTCTGGACTTTTTGTTTGATTTGATGACTAAACATAGAGTTTAGAATCACTTTAACTACATTTTATAGAATTTTTTTCTGATAAAACCTTCTCAATAACTGTGATTAGTTAAGTAATATATCTTAACATTTTTGAACTACATTTTGTACTAAAATCTAATTTAGGCTATAACCTTTATTTTGTAATATTTGCATAATCAAACACTTGCCATTTGAATAAATAACAAAAGTAAATTTTGTAATTAAATCACAAGCAAATCTCAAAATTGGAAATAAATATTTATTACATCAAAAAAATTTCCTAAAATAACTCTCTAATAATTTGAATATCTCTCCAATATATTTATATAATCTTATCTATTTTCCATTTATATTATTACATAAAAAATATTATAATAAGAATACCAATTTTTTCACACATTTTGCAATTTAAATTTTTGAAAACGTACGTATATAACTCAATTGATAAAGGGAAAATCTTATTATATAAACCTTGGTTTTCAAAGTCAGCCATTAACAAGATCGTGACACGTGTCAATTATAAACGATAAGATGTTGACACGTGGCATAACTAATTTTGTTAATATTTGGATAAAATAGAACTATTATTAACCCTATCGAATAAGGAAATATATAAAATAAATATTATAAAGAATTATATATTAAAAATTATTAATAAAATTAAACAAATAATCTAATTTCAGTTATGTCAATTTGGTTTATTAAAAAGATAGGAATTTATAATTTATAATTAACGAGATTATATGTCAAAACTTGGTTTTTAAATTTACTAACTCACGTGATCATGATAAGTGTCAAGTAAAACATAAGATGTCGCAATATGTTATATCTAATTTTTTTAATATTAAGATACAAATAGAATTTTTGAATAACATTAAAAAAATATATATAAAAAATTAAAGAGAAATTTTGAGAAATAACCCTTTTGGTGTACCCTTTTTCAAAAATACCTCCTTTATCTATTCATGTTCAAAAATATCCATGTTTAAATATGAAAAATTATAAAGTTTTATATGGCTTATAAGGTACTTCTATATAATAACTACTACTTGGAAATTTGATACAAATATTTTATAATGTTTTAAAAGGTTTTAAATCGTTTTTACAAGTTTTATAAGATTTTTAAGTGGTTTTTAAAAGGGTTTATAAGGTTTTTAAAAGGTATTTATAAGTTATTTTACGCTATTTATGAAAGATATATAAAAATTTAAACATATATAAAGGTAATTTGTGTGTATATTTATAAGTTTTCACACATATTTGGATAAATTTCAACATTTAAAGTGGTTTTTTTTACAAAGTTTGAAATAGGGGTATTTTTAAAAAGTGGTATGGAAAAAGGGTATTTTTGATAATTAAAAATTAAAAAAAATTGATATTTATATAACAAAAATGTGTAAGCTTATATATTTAGACACAAATTATCTTTTTATGTGTGTAAATTTAAATACCATATAAATAACTTTTAAAAACGTTTTAAAATTATTTTAAAAACATATAAAAACTTTTTAAACCTTATAAAAACCTTATAAAAGTCTTATAAATGCCGTTTAGAACCTTTTTAAAACTTGATAAATATTTGTATTGAGTCTCCCAATAGTAATGATGATCTAGATGTACCTTATAAACTATATAAAAGTTTACAATTTTTCATATTTTAAAAGGGATATTTTTAAAATAGATAGAAAATTGATGTATTTTTAAAAAGGGGTAAACCAAAAGGGGAAAACGGGAAAAATCAACCCAAACTATTCCCCGAATGTATTTTCATACCCAAACTCGCGTACTCGGAGTTTTACAACCCAAACCAGCTTTTAATTCAAATAACCAACCTGAACTATATCAAATTTTGTCAATTTCAACCTCGACGTTAACAATATCCTTGCTCATCTTGAAGATTTGGACAATCAAGCTTAAGCTTAAGCTTAAGTTCTCTTGGTTTTTACAGAAGCTTAAGCTTGATTGTCCAAATCTTCAAGATGTACAGGGATACAGTTAACGTCGAGGTTGAAATCGACAAAATTTGATGTGGTTTAGGTTGGTTATTTGAATTGAAAGCTGGTTTGAGTTGTAAAATTCAGAGTACGTGAGTTTGGTATGAAAATACCTTCGGGAAATAGTTTGGGTTGATTTTCCCCGTTTTCCCAACACCAAAAGGGGTATTTTTCAAAAATTCTCTTTCAACTATTAACCTAATTTTTAAAAATATTTTAGCAATATTATGAGTAATGGTGAATAGCTCCCAAATATAACCTCTATAAATTAATATTCGATAAATTGATATTCTCTATAAATTAATAAATTTTTCTGGTCCCAACTCGGACCCGTGTAAATTTAATCACATTTTGATAAAATAATAAGATAATAATTTTTTTGAAAATCCTTTGTAAATATATAGTCCCATCAATATTATAAATTAATAATTAGGTAAAAATTTCAAAATATATGTATATATAGACATTTTAGTTTTTGTTAGATTTTATTTTTAAATTTTTTTGGAAAAACTTTCCAAATTAGAAAAATCTCTCTATAACTTAATAATAATTAATTTATCGATTAGTTAAACCTCTATTTTTAATAGATTTTCATGGTCCCAATATTATTAATTTATAGAGGTTTTACTGTAGCTCCCAAATGTTTTGGTGATTGTCAATTTGACAATACTAGATTTTTATAATTAACGTTTAATAAGGAATTTTAAAAGATATATATACACGTTTATTTGATACTTCAAACCAAATAAATCTCTTACCAAATGAAATTAATATCTCTTATTTTTTTAAAAAAAAATTTGAAAATTATTTTTTTATAAGTTATAATAAATTTTAATTTTAATTTAATTTTAAATATAGATAACCCGTCCATCGGACGGGTACTAAACTAGTGTTTATATAAGAGTTCAAAACCATTATAAATATGACTAATATGTTTCCAACTACAAATGAGCATGAAATTTGGTTTCTTAGGCATCCAAATTAAAAAATTTATTCTGTTTAATCCGGTTATATATTTAAGAAAACTAAATTTTTAAAAAGTTTCAAAATATTATAAATTTAAATTTCTTAGAAAGGTTTAAAATATTATAGAAACTCTTACTAATGCCGTAATATTCTAACATTTAATTGAAAGTATTATTAATATTTCAACTCTAATTTTTTAAAATATAATAATATTGTACATAAATATGGTTGGACGGATTTGAATTTACATAAATAGGATTATATTTTTCTTACGGGTTGTCTATAATAAAATATTTCTACGGGTTAAGTTAAAATATAATTTGTTTATAACAAAATTATTCTGTGGTGTACTGCGGGCTTGACCACATATATCTATGAATCTACTTATAATACAAATTCATAAAAGTATGTAAAATTAAATGAAATAAACACGTATAAAACTAGATTATATAAATCAACTACAAAAATGACCAACCAAACAAATATATTAAATTATGGACCCGTGGTATACCACGGGGTAAATCCTAGTATGTTATTATCAAGAGAGCACTTTTAATATTTTGTCATTTCGCTCCAAACATTGAAATATTGTAAAACCACGTTTCGATTATATAAAGTATGTTATACGTTACCAGCTATATAAATTTACGATCATAATCCCATCGTATTTACAATTGAACTCATGCTTACGACCAAGTGAAGAATCTCTAACCCATTAACCACTCTCGCGTGCACAAATTGGTCTGACGAAGAAACAATAGTAACCACACCCACACTCGTTTTCCATAGCAACCAAATCCCTCCACTCTGCCCAATCGCATCGACACGGAAGGAATTATCAAACCCCAAGCCTTGGCAAATCTGCTGAGCACGATCTCCTCCGGCGTGCGTCTCAAATAAAGCTAACACATCCGTGTTATGTTTTTTCAAAATATATCCGATCGATTGTCTGAAATTAGGTTTATTGGTCCCCGGCAATTCCAGAATATAGCATTCATCATTAAAGCAAACCAATCGACAAGAATTCCCGGGGAAACCCGTCATAATCTTCGGAGCTCCGTCGACAGTGTTAAGATATGGCAAGTTATGATATCTTGACATATCAGTATATATTGTATTCACTCCTTTATGATTCATGAGTATATTCATTTAGGTTTACACGACTTGAATAAATACATAGACAGCCTTTTTGGCAGAATAATACAAGAAAACCTTTCATACTTCTAAGGTTTCTGACATTGTATCAGAGCAATAGCCACATACTCAAGGCTTTTGTTTGATCTATATTTTCTTGTTCCTTTCCTTGATCTAGTTTTGTCGTTCTATTTTCCCGACAAAATCTTTTCTCAATATGTCCTCTGTTTCAGAAAAACAAGTCGAGACTTCTTCTGCCAAATCACAACCTAGGCACGAGATCACAATGATTTGTCTGCGAGTGACAATCCTGGTTGTATGATATCGAAACCCTTGTTGTTGGGACACAATTACGACGAGTGGTCGACAAATCTTCGTGGTGCTCTGCTTGCTAGGAAGAAATTTGGCTTTGTTGATGGATCTCTTCCTCAACCAGCAGACAACGATGCTGATCTCGGAGACTGGTGGACCAACAACGCCTTGCTTGTGTCCTGGATCAAATTAACTATTGATCCGGAGTTGTGCTCTAGTATTTCACATTGTGATGTTGCGAAATACTTATAGGATCATATTCAACGTCGTTTTGCAGTTAAGAATGGACAACGTGTTCAAAGGCTGAAGACAGAACTCGTCAATTGTCGCCAGCACGGACTCGCCATTGAAGCTTACTACGGCAAGCTTACTAAACTTTGGAAATCTTTGGATGATTACCAAAAAGGGAAAACGATTGTAGACATAGAAAGAGAACGAGAAGAAGACAAGTTGCATCAATTTTTGATGGGAATTGATGAGTCTGCGTATGGTGCGGTGAAGTCGTCCCTTCTCTCTCGTACTCCACTTCCTACAGTTGATGAAGCTTATAATGTGCTGAGTCAAGATGAACAGTCCAAAGCCAATGTACGACTACAAGAGGAACGTGCAACGGAGGTTGGTTTCGCTGTTCGTACTGCTCCTAAAACACGAGGAGGAAGTGACCCTCGAGGAGGAGTTGACTCATGAGCTGCTGTGTGTGCAAGTTGTGGCCGTACTGGTCATGTTGCAGAAAACTGTTTTCGTACTCTTGGATATCCGCCATGGTGGGGAAACAGACCACGCTCGACGCCTACTTCATCTTCTGCTCCAATACGCAACACTCATGGCGCTCCTACTACTCATCATGCTGCTCACATTGCCTTTGCTTCCGCGAACTCAATGATCACGAATGAGGATCGGATCGGTATTACGGGACTCGATGATGCTGAATGGAAATTGCTCAAAGACATGTTTAATGAGCGTAACTCCAAAGCTGGTCCAAATAATCCTGGTACGTTTCACTATAACTCATGGATTATTGACACAGGGGCCTCTAACCACATGACTGGTTCTGTGGATTTTCTTGTTGAAATCTCCAGTATGCAACCAATTTTGATTAAAATGCCTGACGGGCGCTTTACTACTTCTACAACTAAAGGCACTGTTATATTGGGGTCTCATCTTAGTCTCAGTAATGTGTTCTTTGTTGCTGGTTTGGATTGTCATCTGATATCAATTTCTCCGTTGAATCGCGACCGCGCTTGCGTGTTTCAAATCACTGACAAATTGTGCATTATTCAGAATCGCATCATGAGAACCTTGATTGGCGCCGGTGAACAGCACCATGGACTCTACTTCTTTCGAGGAATGGAAACCGCAGCGGCCTTGCAAATCTCGAGTCAAGCATCTATGGACGTGTGGCATCGTCGTTTAGGACATCCATCCTCTAAAGTCTTGGAGCTTCTACCTATTTCTGGTTTTAAAAGTAGTAATGTTGTTGACAATAAGGCGTGTGAAATTTGTATCAACGCTAAGCAAACAAAGGATTCTTTTCCAATAAGTTTGAATAAAACAGATGTTTTTCAACTTGTTCATTGCGACCTTTGGGGTCCACACCGGTCCACAACAATTTGAGGTTCTCGTTATTTTCTCACAATTTTCGATGATTACTCTCGTGCTGTCTGGATTTATCTTCTACCAAACAAACAAACTGCACCTTCTACTTTTAAAAATTTCATTGCTTTAGTGGAGAGAAAGTTTGAAAAACAAGTAAAATCGATACGAAGTGACAATGGGTCTGAGTTTGTGTGTCTTGCCTCCTACTTTCGCGAGAAAGGCATTTTTAACCTAACTTCTTGTGTTGGTACCCCACAGCAGAACGGTCGTGTTGAGCGTAAGCATCGACACATTCTAAATGTAGCTCGTGCTTTGCGTTTTCAAGCTTCACTTCCCGAAGAATTTTGGGGAGAATGTGCTCTAATAGCACCTTACTTGATAAATCGCACTCCGTCTACAGTTCTGGGGGGAAAACGCCTTTTGAAATGCTTTATAATCGTCCACCACCGCTCTCTCATATTCGTGTGTTTGGTTGTCAGTGTTACGTCCACAACCAAAAGCATGGAGGTGGCAAATTTGCTCCTCGGAGCACCAAAGCAGTCTTCATGGGATACCCTTATGGTAAAAAGGGCTGACGTGTCTATAATGTTGCTACTAAGACACTCTCTGTTTCACGTGACGTTATTTTTTGTGAAGATCAGTTTCCATTTTCAGAGAATTTTTCCTCCTCCTCAAGTTCTCTGATTACACTGGATGCTTTTCTCTCACCTTTGGAGGTTCCTACTACGTCCTCTCCCTTGGAGTCGTTGATTCCAGATCGTTCACCTCCTGCTTCTACACCTCTTGTCACTACTGAATCTAACTCACCATCAGTTTCAGCTTCAGAAATTCAGAACCCTATACAATCTGATTACGAGACCGATACGGAACCGGTTACACCTTCGCCACTCTCTGTTTCGGGTCCGCAACTTCTGAGTTCACCTGCTGCGCTTTCATCTTCACCACTGCTTGCTTCCCCAGCTAGTCCTACCTCTGATTCATCTCTCGACATACCTCTGTCATCATCAGACGATGAGGATGATCAAGAACCTGAAACTCTTGGTTTTGGTTTCCGGCAACGTCGACCTCCTGCTCGATTCGCGGACTACCAAGCTCATACGATTCTCGGCATTCCTCTAGTTGATGATGAAAATCCGTTTGCGCTTGGTTATTACGTCTATTCTTTGAATTTTTCTCCAAATCACCAAGCTTATTTACTCGCTATTTCAAGTCAAACAGAACCAAACTACTACTCTGAAGTTGTTCTTGATCTGCATTGGCGAGATGCTGTTGGTAATGAAATTGAAGCTCTTTAATTAAATCGCACCTGGAGTACTGCTACGTTACCACCGGGAAAGAAAGCTATCGGCTGCAAATGGGTATTTTGCCTTAAATACAAAGCCGATGGTACTCTCGAGCGATATAAGGCAAGACTCGTTGTTCTTGGAAACCGACAAGTAAAGGGTCAAGACTTCTCGGAAACATTTGCTCTGTTGCTAAGATGACTATGGTTCGTGCTTTTCTTGAGGTCTGTGCGGCTAACGATTGGGAAGTCCATCAACTGGACGTACACAACGCATTCCTTCACGGAGATCTTCATGAAGAAGTATATATGCAATTCCCGCCTGGTTTCCGCACTCAAGATAAGACACAAGTTCTTCGTCTCCATAAGTCTCTCTATGGTCTCCGACAGTCTCCCAGATGTTGGTTTGCCAAACTTCAAACATCTCTTCTTGAATATGGGTTTATTCAAGCTATTCCTGACTATTCGCTCTTAGTGTATGAAAATGGCAACGATCGCTTACATGTATTGGTGTACGTTGACGATCTTATAATCACCGGTAGCTCTCTGCATCTCATCACTGCTTTTAAAGGCTACCTTAGTGATTGCTTTCACATGAAAGATCTTGGCATCCTGAGGTAATTTTTGGGTATTGAAGTTGCTCGAAATGCAACAGGGATTTACTTGTGTCAACGCAAATATGCCATTGACATAATTTCTGAAACGGGGCTTCTTGATGCTAAACCGGTCGCTTTCCCTATCGAGCAAAATCACTAACTTGCTCTCGCCTCGGATGAACTTCTTGATGATCCTGCTCCTTATCGTCGTCTTGTTGGTAGTCTAGTCTATCTTGCCACCACTAGTCCTAAACTCTCGTATTCGATCCACATTCTATCGCAGTTCATGAAATCCCCAATAACTAATCATTGGGATGCTGCCATACGTGTTGTGAAGTTTCTTAAAACCGACCCGGTCAAGGTATTCTTCTTCAGGCCAACAAACCTCTTACTTTAACAGCATGGTGTGATGCGGATTATTCAGGTTGCCCGATAACACGTCGATCACTAACGGGCTGGTTCGTTCAGCTTGGAGACTCACCTGATCTCTTGGAAAACCAAGAAGCAAGACACTGTTTCACTATCCTCGGCAGAATCTGAATATCGAGCTATGCAACTTACGGTTAAAGAAGTTATGTGGCTGCGTTATCTTCTCAATGCTCTTGGTGTTCCAACTCCCGACCCGGTTCCACTATACTATGACAACATGGCAGCGATACACATCAGCAACAATCCCGTCTTTCACGAACGGACTAAACACATCGAGAATGACTGTCATTTTGTTCGACAAGCAATTGTTAAAGGGATTATCACCACCACACATATTTGGATGACAGAACAGTTGGCCGACATCATGACCAAAGCATTGGGGCACAAAGTGTTTGATAGTTTTCTTCTCAAGTTGGGTCTTCCGGATCTCCACGCTCCAACTTGAGGGGGGGTGTTAAGATATGGCAAGTTATGATATCTTGACATATCAGTATATATTGTATTCACTCCTTTATGATTCATGAGAATATTCGTTTAGGTTTACACGACTTGTATAAATACATAGACAGCCGCGTTGGCAGAATAATACAAGAAAACCTTTCATACTTCTAAGGTTTCTGACAGACAGTGCCGACGAGGATTCCTGAATCGCAAGCGTTCCACCCAAATCCATCTCGGCCACCGCCTCCCGAGCCCCATTCCGCGGCGCCTCCAGACTCCAACCACCTCCATCTCCAACCGCCGTGAAAGACCCACCAGGTCGGCCAGGATTAACACTCTCCACTCTCAGTCTCTTCCCCGACAAAGACATCTCCACTTCACCTCGTGTTGGGCCAAAAATCAATCCCCTATTAGGCCTTCCAACCTTAGTCGATTTAGCTTTAGGCCCGTTAACAACTCTCTCTTTTTTAGGCCCAGCCCATTTCTCATTAGGCCTTGCCCGATCAATCCCTTTCTCTTTACTTGTCATAACAAACTTAGCATTTTCCTTTACTTGCTCCTTACTCCTTTCTTCCGATGGTTTAACCACCAAACCCTCATTTTCCTTATTACCACCGCTCCCAAGATTTTCTTCCCTTTTTCTGATGGTATCGTATCCTCGCACAAGTTTCCAAAACTGTTTGCAATCACGATATTCCATGAATCATTCTTTCCCGTAATCTCCCGGAGATTGCGCCCATGATTCTCCTTCGATCCTCCGGCCGCGTGAAACTCACGTCGGGAATGTGCTTCCAACTTCTTCCCCGATCTCCTCCTGCATACCCACCGAAGTAAACTTTTGATACTCCTTCCATCGAATAAATGTGAGACTGCCAATACAACAACCAGTTTTTTGTTTTGGTATCCTGTATGAATTGTACATACTTATGCTTTTAGTATTACTTGCTAAATACTTGAATAGAACTAAGATATATTTATACTTTCATGTGTTTCTTTTACCTGAGCGACGAGAAGATGAGTAGAGTACTGTTTTTTGTATATGACACTAACTTTATCATAAACCATTCCAGGGTAGATTGTTTTATGGACTTGGACATATCCCCCTCGACACATCGCGTTGTAGCATCCGGTTTGGTGTCTACCTGACTGTTAAAATTAAAAATCAGGTTAATTAATGTATACTTATTTAGTTATGAACACATCAAAACCAAAGATATTTAAACTCATATCAAGGTTGAGAATTAGATTCTATATATATAAAGTTAGCTTTTTCTCTATTCTCCTTAAGCCACATCATCATCCACCTCATTTTATTATTTATTTTTTAAAATTAATTATACCATTTTATCATTTAATTTTAATATTTAAACCTATGTAAATAAGTTTTTCAAAAATGAATATGAAAGGTCTTTTTTTATATTATACATTATAAAACTAAAAAATATAATTGATTAAAAGTTAAAAGAAAAACTTACTAATTATCGATTATACTAACAAATATATAAATAATAGATTATAGTTTTAGTGAATGTTTAAAATATATATATGATTATATTTACACAATGTAAACCTAAATATAATGGGATTTAACGGGAATAGAGCAAAAAGTAAAAAATTTTGAGAATATAAATCTATCTAATTTATGTCTCAAAAAATTTCTAACATAAATGAGATAGGTCGGACCGAAACATGAATTCTCATTTTTATAAACATATAAAAAGGTAAAAATAAAAATAATATTTCTTTAAAAGTTTCCAATATGAATTTAACTATTTTTTTCCAATACAACACATATGTTAAACTAATAAACAAAATAAAAAATTAACTATATTTCATAAAATTGAAAATTAAAATAAAAAACATTATTAAATGAAATAAACTAAATTATTCTAATATGTTAAATTTAAAAATTGTTCCATATGAAAAAACAAAAAAATATATATAAAACATAAAATCAGAAAATATATAATAGTATATAAATGATCATTACGAGATATAAAGTACGACAAATCCAAAAAAGGAAAACGTAAAACAAAAAATAATAAATTATGACAATATATAAAGAGATAATGTAAACAATTAAAAATATAACAATCCGCCCGAAACCCACAAATCATGTTCAAATTTTATGCCAACATATAAAAGAGCCCAAAATATTAACATATATATCTATATTTGGTAAAAACCCTAATAGCACACGTTTTTCAATGATTCTCAACCGCACTTACATTTACGCCCACACTTGGACTTATACTATACACACTTAATTTCTCAACAACTAATGAAGCTAAAACTCAATAGTTTTTCTATACTAACACAATTTAAGTTTTAAAAAAGTAAAGTATGGTATAGTGAAAAAATAAGTAGAAAATAAAATACGAACTAATTACTCATAAACAACATAATAAACTCACGCGCGTAGCGCGGGCAACCGACTAGTAATATATAAAGTGTAACGTTACTTACTATCCAGAATGTTGTTAGCCTTGGACGATCATCTGCGTACAATCCTGTATGCACCTAAAAGACAAAATCAATTGCATTTGCGATAGCTTATAAGTTCATAACTCTGACATATATGATGATTTTAATGGACAGCTCTAGTTACATTTTGTAGTATACTTACAGCCCAACCGAATTGGATGCTGCTTATCGTATCATTTTCTCTGTGATTTAGCCAAACCCAAGCTTTGCTAAACTGATTTGTCAATACTCTTGGTTTGTAAATATTGAAAACTGCTGATGCTCCACCATATGCCCTTGTGTAATTTTCAAATGGTTTAATAATTGCATACTAACCAAAAATAATTTCTCATGTTATTACTTTATTTTTTTAAAAAAATAATAATAATTGTAGTTTAATGTCGTGGTTAAGATATACTTACTTGTAGGTTGGCTTCTGAAATCATTCTCTCCGGATGGATAAAATTATTAGTATAGTTAATCTGCGGTCTGTGAATCGGTACTTGTCCTTTAGGACAACGTTCTTCAGTTGTACCAGTGACCAGATCTGCTGCTTCCGGTTCCGGCTCCATCGATAGCATGGCTAGGAACTCGGCACTTGGTCTCATCTATACGATTTATACAAACAAAGCATTTGAGAAATAAATCTTGATGTGAAATATTTCCATGGTTATACGTTACATACATAAACTGTATATTGATAAACTCAACTTTATAACGATCATGAACACGTATATACCTGGATTTGGTGATCCTTCATCGATGGATGTTGCAATGCAGGTTGCTTATAGATGTCAACACACTCATATTCTAGTTCTCTCTGTCATAAACATTAGATATATGAGTCGACGTACATATATACAAACAAATAATGTAATAATTAAGTGTTATTGTATGACTACCTGAACTGATGGAGAGATATAATAAGAAAAAAAACAAATGAAGAGACATAATAACCAGTAGAAAGCCATAGCTTATTGTTTTGATCACATTCTGCTTTGCAGAACAACTTGGTATATATATATATCCTATCCTAGTAGTATATGCCATATTATCAATTCTAATATTTGATATATTAAGAACAGATCCTTTTTTTTTCGAGAAACTTTATAATTGTGAGCTAAATTAATCTCTTAATTAAATATAACTTTAATCCATTTGTTCTAAAATTCCAAGTTCTTTTTATTGTACAGTTTAGCAAAGTCTAACTAATAAACAGCGATGAGAAACAAAAACATTAGTAATAACTCCGGCTTCTTAAGTATTGTTATGTTTTAATTCTTCTTATATTTCAATTTTTCAATATTGAGCCAATTCGCTACTAGCTTTAGTCTTCAAGCTCACATGTATCCTTTGTCGAACTATTTCAGTAATCTTAGTTTAACATTTGCTATTAACCTTTTATGTTGTTTCTGTTTTGTCTCAAGCCATATTATCCTTGTATCATTGGCTACTTTCAACCTTGTTTGATTTAAAATTGTTTCTAAGTATTGTTATGTTTTAAAATTGGTGGAAATTAAGAAGATTAACTTAAATATAAATCTACAATACTCTTTTTTTTTGACGAAAAAATATAAATCTGCAATGCTTAAAAATATGGAAAAGCTCATCCAAAATACGATGATCAAAAATAAATAAAAAAATCGGAATTATGAAATTAAAAAAGGGCCATCTTTTCTTGCTTGTTTGTTTGTTTCTTTCGAGGTTTCCAGCTACTTTCATGAATTTCCCGTTGTCTATTTGCTTCATTGACTCGAATGTAAATGTTAGAGAAATTACTTCATATCAAAAATTTGTTTTAAATTATTAAAAACACAAAATTATGTATAAAACAAAATATAACCCTTGCTATAGCACGTATGCTGATCTAGTTATGCATCAAAGTAAAAAACTTTACCAAAATGAAAAAACAGATATACGATTTCCATGAAATTGCATATTTGCTTCATTAAATAGAATTTCCAAAGAAAGATAAAACTTTGTTTATCTTTCTTTTTCTAAAGAGAAATCATTGTGTTATAAGACTCTATTCTCTGTCAGTGGGGAACATCAGTGGAGAAACTTATAAAAAAAAGTGTTACCAAGCATAAAAAAACAAATAACTAAAGACTATATTATGAGTCAATGGGTCAACGTTCTTTGTTATGTTTAGAGAGTCTCTTTTGAAACTTGTGATCCTCCTTGATAAATCGAAAATAGTCGATTCTGGAATTTTCTGTGTATTGCTCTTTTGACCTTGAGGTCGTTTATATACAAGTTTACAATCAACCCTAAACGTGAACCACAAGTTGGATTCTTTACAAAATCAAAGATACGATATATGTAAATCTAAACTATGCGAATATACAAATATGCAATATGATATATTCTCCATTACCCCCCCCCCCCCTCAAGCTGGAGCATGAAGATCCAAAATGCCAAGCTTGTCACAAAACGCATCAAACTCCCGCTGACCCAATGCCTTAGTAAATATATCGGCCAGCTGCACAGTTGTAGAGACGTATGCTGTGGCTATATTACCGGACTTGATCTCATCACGGACAAAGTGGCAGTCCTTTTCTATATGTTTTGTTCGCTCGTGGAATACGGGATTAGAACTGATATGTAGAGCCGCCTTGTTGTCACAATAAAGACTCATAGGTTGAGTAAGAGCCACCCCTAAGTCAAGAAGAAGAGCCTTCAACCATTTGAGTTCCTTCGCAGTCCATGCCATTGCTCTATATTCAGCTTCAGCAGAGGATTGACTCACAACATTCTGCTTCTTTGTTTTCCAAGAAATAGGTGACTGCCCAAGAAGAATGAACCAACCGGTGGAAGAGCGTCTTGTTAATGGACAGCCTGCATAGTCGGAGTCACACCACCCATAAATCTGGAGATCACAGTCTGAGCGCAGCAAGATACCCTGCCCTGGACTCCCCTTTAAATACTTAAGAACCCTGAGAACAGCTTCCCAATGTTCCTCTCTTGGTGCACCCATAAATTGTGACAAGATGTGAACAGAATATGCGAGATCGGGTCTAGTAACACCAAGATAAATCAGTTTACCGACGAGTCTTCGGTATGGTTCAGGATTTGGCAGCAACGGACCTGTTGCTAAGCCAAGACGATGATGTTGTTCGAGAGGAAACAAAGCAGGCTTCGAATCGAGGAGACCAGTTTCAGCCAAGATGTCAAGAACATATTTTCTCTGACTCAAATAAATCCCAGTCGGACTTCTTGACACTTCAATTCCTAAAAAATATTTCAAAACACCAAGATCTTTCATGTGAAAGCATGTGTTTAAATATTCTTTGAAGTTATTAATCGCCTGAATTGTATTACCCGTAATGACCAAGTCATCCACATAAACCATCCTTATTTCTACTCATTTCTTCAGATAAACAAATAAAGAGTAGTCTGCATATGATTGTTCGAACCCATACTTCTCTAATGCAGACACGAGTTTAGCAAACCAACACCGCGGAGCTTGCTTCAACCCGTATAATGACTTCCTCAGTCTACACACTTTGCCATCATTTCGAGAAGGAAATCCAGGTGGCAGTCTCATGTACACTTCTTCTTCGAGATCGCCGTGAAGAAATGCATTGTGTACATCCATCTGATGCACTTCCCAATTTCGAGCCGAGACCACAGCAAGAAAAGATCTAACCGTGGTCATCTTAACAACTGGAGCGAATGTTTCACCATAATCGACTCCTTCGATTTGTCGATTCCCCATCACGACAAGTCTCGCTTTATATCGCTCTATCGTCCCGTCAGAACGATGTTTGATTCGAAACACCCATTGACAACCAATGGCCTTCTTGCCTTGTGGTAAATCTTCCAAGGTCCATGTTTGATTCAGCTAAAGTGAACCTATCTCACTATTAACAGCATTTTTCCAACGCTCATCTCTAACCGCTTCTGCAAAATTCTTTGGTTAATGTGCACTAGTAGTCGCTGCCAAGAAAACTCTATGATTGGCAGAGAAGTGATCGTTAGACACCACATCATTAATAGGATAGGGTTTTTCAGAATCAATGCAAACAAAGCTTGTGTCGTAGTTTCTAAGATATCCGGGAGGATGCCTTTCTTTTCCACTAACACGTACATGAGCTACATTGGGTACACTTGCAGAGGGTTCTCCATCATTTCGATCGATCGTGTCTACCACTTCTTCACTATTTGTATTCGATTCCGTCTCATCACATGATACATGATCTGTCGCATCTCTATTCAATTCTCCATCCGTATCGTCATTTGTCAACTCGACAATCTTAGCAGTTGTGTCTTTGTCTGCAATAATCGAGTCCGATATGTCCTCTTCCTCACCAACATCGACTTCTGCAGACATATAATGAAAAGTGTCTTCACGAAAGACAACATCGCTCGAGACAGCAAACACTCCTTTTTCAATGTCAAACACTCTCCATCCTTTCTTTCCGTACGGATACCCAACAAAAACACATTTTCTGCTACGACTCGCAAACTTGTCTCCTTTGTGATCTTGATTTCTGATATAACAAACACAGCCCACAATTTGAAGATTATCGTATGAAGGTTCTTTTCTGTATAATACTTCATAAGGTGTTTTCCCGTTCAACACCAAAGAAGGTGTTTGATTGATCAAATACGCGGCTGTGAGCGCACATTCTCCCCAAAACTAGACTGGCAAGTGTCCCTCTAACATAACGGCCCGGGCAACATTAAGCAAATGACGATGCTTACGTTCTACTCTTCCGTTTTGTTGAGGCGTTCCGACACACGACGTTTCATGGTGAATACCTTTCTCGAGAAAATACGTTGTCATAGACAAGAACTCACTGCCATTATCACTACGGACAGTTCGGACTTGTTTTCCAAATTGCCGATTCACCAATGCAAGAAAGTATTGAATTCGCTGGAGTCTAACTCTTTGCATTCATGAGATAAATCCAAGTACCACGTGAAAAATCATCTACGATAGTGAGAAAATATCTAGCTCCGGAGAATGACGGAGTTCTATACGGTCCCCAAACATCGCAATGAATCATTTCAAAAATCTCGGAAGTCTTATTACTGCTCAATGAAAAAGAACAACGAGTCTGTTTTGCGTGGATACAAACTTCACACGCTTTATTCGACAAATCACTAACACTAGCAAAATCAAAACCAGGTAACTTCTCCACTACTTTCAAAGACGGATGCCCCAAACGCCTATGCCACAGCTCCACACATTGCTTTCCTTTGCCTTTCGCGGTTGCTACAACCTCCGTATTTTGAAAGTACACCAAGCCTCCAACTGGTTTACCTATCCCAATCAGCGTCCTCGTAATGTGGTCATGAAGTACACAAAACGGCACAGACAGTTGCATCACACAATCGTTTTCCTCCATCAATTGCGATACTGATATTAAATCAAAACCAAGATTTTCAATATAGAAAACTTCAACTAAACTGAGACGAGAATTCAACACAACGGTTCCAACAACGTTTCCGACTACTGTTCTACCGTCAGCTAACATTATTTGTGTTGGTGTCGAAGGTCTAAGATTCGTAAGAATCTCTTTCTTACACGTCAAGTGGTGTGTCGCTCCTGTATCAAGTATCCAAGCAGGAGAGAATGACTTACCGGATAAGTGTTCGTCTGCTCCAATCATGGCCGCGTTCATGACTCGCTTCACACTGAGCCATTGTTCATCGGTGAGATTGCAAACCGCTGTCCTATATGCGTCAGTTATCGCCACATTTGCAACTCCAGTGTTTGGTTGCCCAATCACTTGCGCTATATTAGCACGAGCTGGAACTCCCCTTCCACGCGAGTTTCCACTAGGTGGTGGTCCGTTTCCTCTGCCTCGACCCATTCGATTTCGTGGCCTGTCGCCCCACCACTCTGGAAATCCCAGCAGCTGAAAACACGTCTCCGCCGGATGCCCAGTTCGTCCACAGTTTGAACAAGTAACACCCGTTTCATCTCCTCTGTTTTTGTATCTCTGCGTCTGTGCTACAAAAGCCATATTTTCTATTTTCTCTTCTGGTCGTTTCTTCTTTAAACGAGCATCTTCATCTTGTGTCACTTTTTGATAAGCATACTCGAGTGATGGTGGTGGTTCCTGTGACATCAGATTGGATTTCACCACTCCGTACACATCTTCATCAAGTCCCATCAAGAAATCTTGCACTCTGTCCTCTTCTCTCTGTTTCTCACTCTTGGTACTTAAATCACAAGTGCACTTTCCACACGTGCAGGTGAGCGGAGGTCGGTAACAATTGTAGCTATCCCACAGTTTCGTAAGCTTTCCATAGTAAGCTTCGATACTCAGTCCAGTCTGTCGACACGTCGCAAGTTCGCTTCTCAGTTGCTGAATTCTAGGTCCGTTTGACACGCGATATCTCTTCCTTATGTGTTCCCACAAGTCTCGAGCAATCGGCTTATGAGAGATGTTGGACAAGAGCTTCGGTTCGATCGTCATCTTTATCCAAGAGACGATAAGAGCGTTGATTGGCTTCCAATCTTCATAGTCGGGTGAATTCGGGGTCGGTGGTTCGATGGATCCACCAAGAAAACCAAACTTCTTTCGTGAGTAAAGCGCAGTTTCCAGGTTGATTGCCCATTCTTCATAATTATCTCCTCGCAGAAGAGGGCGAGAGATAACACTTCCAGGGTTGTCATTCGAGGTAAGATCGTAAGGAGATATAGTTCGTCTTGTTTCTCTGTCGTTTTCGAGCCGCCAGAGACGATTTCTTTGCAATCACTAGCCATTGTCACAGAAAAATACAGAAGATCGAGACTTTGAGAGAAGGGATCGGTAAAGGAATCAAAGTTTCATAACCCGCTCTGATACCATGATAAATCGAAGATAGTCGATTCTGGAATTTTCTGTGTATTGCTCTTTTGACCTTGAGGTCGTTTATATACAAGTTTACAATCAACCCTAAACGTGAACCCCAAGTTGGATTCTTTACAAAATCAAAGATACGATATATGTAAATCTAAACTATGCGAATATACAAATATGGAATATGATATATTCTCCATTACTCCTCCACATAGCTCTCTTTAACGTTCAGTGATATTATTCATCTCTTCAATCATACTTGCTAATGGATTCTTCTTCTTTTTTCCTTACCTCTGTTCTTGCTGCAACTATAGACTTGTTCACGATTTTAAGAAAACTCAGACTCCATCAAGAAGAGGACGAAGAAGCTTCATCTCCTCCATGTTCTTTGTCTCCGTCATCTTCTTCATCTTCTCTAAATCGCATCTGGACACACCATGTCTTTCCAAGCTTCCGTGGGGTAGATATCCGTAGAGACTTTCTAAGTCACATTCAAATGGAGTTTCAAAGAATGGGAATCACACCAATCATTGATAATGAGATTAAGAGAGGAGAATCCATCGGTCCTGAACTCATTCGGGCTATTAGAGGATCCAAGATCGCAATTATCTTACTCTCAAGAAACTACGCTTCTTCGAGTTGGTGTCTTGACGAATTGGTGGAAATTATGAAGTGAAAGGAAGAATTGGGTCAAATAGTGATGGTTGTTTTCTATAAAGTGGATCCCTCTGATGTGAAAAAACTAACCGGAGAATTTGGGAAAATCTTCAGAAAAACTTGTGCCGGTAAAACAAAGCAGGACACTGGGAGATGGAGACAAGCTTTGGCTAAAGTAACCACAATCGCTGGTTACCATTCAAGCAACTAGTTTGTTTTTTTCTATTTTCATTTAAATCAGTTAAATTATCTACCAAACATCTAAATGTACATATTTATAGCTAGTTTTCTTAAAGCATAGAAATTAAATTCATAGTATTGTAGTGTATGTTTTCTACATAATTGCTTAATCGCTGTAGTGATCTCTTTTATTGTTAGGGATAATGAAGCGGCTATGATCAAACAAATCTCTGCTGATATTTCCAATGAGTTAAATAATTCAGCATCATCAAGTGATTTTGACGGGTTGGTTGGTATGAGAGCTCATTTGCAGAAGATGGAACCATTGTTATGCCTAGATTCAAACGAAGTGAGGATGATCGGGATTTGGGGTCCTCCTGGGATCGGGAAGACCACCATTGCTAGAGTTGCATACAACAAATTCTCCAACAATTTCCAGCTACATGTCTTTATGGAATCTATAGAAGTAAAATATACAAGACCTTGTTCCGATGACTACAGTGCAAAGTTGCACCTACAACAACAATTTATGTCTCAAATAACCAACCAATATGATATGAAGATTTATCATTTAGGAGTTGTTAAAGACAGGCTAAAAGACAAGAAAGTTCTTGTTGTTCTTGATGGTGTGGACCAGTCAATGCAACTAGATGCCATGGCAAAAGAACCTCGGTGGTTTGGTCCTGGGAGTCGGATTATCATCACAACCCAAAATCGGAAGCTTTTTAGGACACATGGGATCAACCATATTTACAAGGTGGATTTTCCACCGGATGACGAGGCTCTTCAAATCTTTTGCACATATGCTTTTGGTCAAAAGTCCTCTAAAGATGGTTTTAAAGAACTTGCTCGAGAAGTTACAAAACTTGCTGGTAAACTCCCTTTGGGTTTAAGGGTTATGGGCTCTTATTTTCGAGGTATGTCTAAGCAGGAGTGGGCAAAGGAATTACCAAGGTTAAGGACTAGCCTTGATACCGATATTCAAAGCATTCTGAAGTTCAGTTATGATGCCTTAGATGACGAAGAAAAATATTTGTTTCTTCATATAGCTTGCTTTTTTAATTATCAAGTGATTGAGAAAGTGGTTACTCATCTTTAATATCTATTATTGGATGCGAGACAAGGGCTTAACGTCTTAGCTGAAAAATCTCTCATATCTATAGAGTATGGAAGTGTACGTATGCATAATCTGCTAGTCCAACAAGGTAGAGATATAGTTCGTATACAGTCTGTTCGTGAGCCTGGACAACGCCTATATTTAGTTGATGGAAGAGAAATTTGTGAAATACTCACTGATGATGTAGGAGTAAGTTTTGACATATATCCCAATAAATAGTGTTTATTTGATGATGAATCATCTCTTATTATTTTTGTTTCTTTTTCAGGCTAATAGAAGATTCATAGGCATAAATTTCGATTTCAGCGTGAAACGTGTCAAGAAAAAATTTAGTATAAGTGAGAGAGCCTTTCAAGGAATGACTAATCTGCAATTCTTAAAATTGAAGGGAATTCACAATACATTAGATCTACCCCGTGGTCTAGTATATATGTCTGGAAATCTTCGATTACTACTATGGATGGAGTTTCCAATGACATGTTTGCCTCCTATTTTTAAGCTAGAGTTGCTAGTTGAAATAGAGTTGAGTTATAGCAAACTTGAGAAGTTGTGGGAATGAATTAAAGTAAGTACAATATTTATTTATATTTCAGAAATTTAAACTAATTTCAAATAAATATCTTTTCATTGTTACAATTTTATTTTGATTAATTATTAAAGCTTATGTTCTTGTCATTTTTCTGTATAGCCGCTTCCAAATCTCAAGTGGATGGATTTGAGATCGTCTAAATTGCTCCAGCCTAGTGAAGCTCCCATCTATTATTGGGTCTACTAAAAATCTTCAGCAATTGTATCTTGGTTGTTGCTCAAGTCTGATAAGTCTCCCCTCTTTCATTGGAACTTCCACTAATCTGCAAATATTAGCTCTCGGTGGATGCTCAAGTCTAGTGGAGCTTCCTTCCTTTGATAATAATCTCAGCAATCTAAAAGAATTGGATCTTAGCTGTTTATCAAGTCTTGTGGAGCTTCCTTCCTTTGCTTGTACATATTCGAAGTGGAAATGGATGTTACTTCCAACGAACATATCGTTCAAGCATGTTACGTTCAAGCATGTACGTTCAAGCATATTCGAAGTGGAAATGGATGTTACTTCCAACGAGCTTGTCTTTGAGTTTAAGGCCGACCATAACGACTGGAAGATAGCACAATGCGGGGTAATCCAACTCTCAGAGGTCCCTTGATGAATCATAACAAGGCGATTACAGAGAAACACCCTTGATGAACCTGAAGTCTTTGGCAAAGTATTGGAGACTGTCACTACATTTCTAGAGCATAATGAGAGAAGCAACAAGGTAACATAATCTACGCTTCTAGATTTTGTACAATTTTAAGGGAATCTGAAATCTTTGTGTATCTGCAACTTTAATTCTTCTTTTAAAGTTTTAAGATATCTGAAGAAATCATTTGAATATTATATAGTCTATTGTGTTGAATCATCTCATCAACAAATATGAGAAATATTTAAAGTTGTATTTCCAACATTGATTATGGTACGTGATCAGCTTATGCATTTTTATAGTTTGTTTTTTCAACCACAGGTTAGTAATCCGTCAATGCAATTTATGTTGTATGAGACTATGTCAACCAGCCGCTTTGGAGGTCAAGACAGGGGACTAAAGCAAAGAGTTGTTGTGTTGGACGCGTTTCTGAAAATGATTCGATACGAAGGGCTTTACAGGTTTTACAAAGGGATGAGCACAAAGATAGTGCAAAGTGTTCTGTTCATGATCAAGGATGAGCTTGCAAAGGGAGCTAAGTTGTTGCTCTCAAATGGCAAACTCAAGTCCAAGCCTTCTTAAATAAACGCTATCCAACGACAACTTTTAGATTATAAGATTGAAATAAAATAAAATAGATTAATTTATCAAACACTATTGGGAGTGTCGTGCATTTTCATTCCTGTAGACTTTTTGTTTGATCTGATGACTAAAGTGATTCTACATAAGGTTTATACGAAGTTCCAGTCCAGAGATATAAAAAATTTAGAATCACTTTCATCACTAAAATGATTCTCCACTTTGGAAATCACCATGAATTAGATTTTATTTTCTGATAATACTCAGTTAATATAAAAAAGTATATGTTCAACATCTCAAATCCGTTAAAAAGTTAAGAGAATCATTTAGAGCCATATTATACATAAGATCAAAATGAGTTGAAATGCGAGTAAGCAAAAAGTTTTACTTAATAAGCATCCAAACTTTAAAGTTTGTATAACATTTAGTTCGTTTTTAAGTGAATTGTTTGATTTTACCGTATATAGTCAATTTTAAAATTTTAATTTTAATTTAATAAAAAATTTAAACTAACACAAACAAATTTTTTTGAGGATGGGTTGTGTAAAATACAACGAGACTGGTTTGAATGGATATTAATTACTAAACAATTATCATATCATTAGTCTAATATTTCAATACCGGTTAAATCTTTATTTTCTATTTTTAATAACATTAATATAATGCATATAGAATCAAACTGGGGGGAAATAATTACAAATATATAACCTTTAATGGATTAGAATATGTTACATTTTAATTTTATTGCAGTGCAGTCGAGTACAGTGAATCATATATATGTATAATAAATTTAAATAAAATAATAAACGAAAAAGCAAGTAAATAATCATATATTGAGTTTTCATACAACTAAAAACACGGTGAAAAAATAATAACAAGAAATAATATTTGTCGATAAATTATTCATTTTGACCTTTTTGTAGTAGAAGTAGGAATATACGTAAAATTACATATTTACAATATATTTTTTGAAGGACCAACCCGTAACAGAATTCGTTTTGTAAAAAACTTTATTCATTATTCGCTTTATCATTATAATTATGATTTTAAAAAACTACCCGTGAACTATCTAAAATTTACATAGTTTGATATATAATATATTTTATCAATAAAAATTAAGTCTCCAAAATTACATTTATGTCTTCAAAAATAATATATTTCAATATTTTAAATTCTAAATTTTTTATATATTTGAACCTTTTAATCATAAGATTTTGAAACTTTTTGAAATTTTAAATATGCTCATGTAACAATGGTTTTAATATTGGCAATACTTATAATGATTTTAAACCATTGTCCAAAATATTTAACGGGAAAAATGTTATTTAAATCTCGAACATACCAATTTTGGCCATTTTAATCCTCGACTTCTACTGTGGCCATTACAATCATAGACTTCTCGTCGACATTATTTTTAAATTACTATCTTCTGTTGACTTAGCCAGATTGAGCATGTCATCAAATCAAGTTCTCTAACAGAGGAGTTAACAGCCGTTTAGGATCGTTAATCGATCTCTGTTAAGTCAAAAAATGAGAATCACAAGGACAAGCATCGTCGTGCTGCCTTAAACGAAATGCCTAAATCTCCAAACCGAGTGTAGCTGAGTATTATATGTCCCTTTTGAAAATTTTAAATTGCAACGTATGCAAAAAAAAGGTTAAATTTAATTAAATATTTATATTATATAGTATAATATCATAAATAAAAAAGAGAAATTCTTACTAATAACCTTTTTATAATACCCTTTTGCAAAACTACTCTTTTTTTTTGCCATTTTCAATTTTGCCCTCTCTTAAATTTTAATGGTCATTTTACCCTTACGTGAAAGAATATTCTCCCCAAAAAATTTCTGCCTAAATTTTCACGCCTAAAAATTTTCGGAAAAATATTTTCCCGCTTTTTTAAAGGGTTTACAAGAATTTTTAAAGGGTCTTTTAAAGGGTTTACAAGGGTTTTAAAGGGATTTACAAGAGTTTTAAAATGATTTTTAAAAGATTTGTAATGGTTTTTAAAGGGTTTTAGAAGCTTACAAAGGTTTTTAAATGGTTTTTAAATGATTTCCAATGGTGTTTTAAAGTTTTTATTAGTTTATAACAGTTTTAAAAGGATTTACAAGGATTTTTAAAAGATTTTAAAAATTTACAAAGATTTTTAAAAGTTTTTTAAAAGGATTTACTGGTATTTTTAAAAGGATTTACAAGTGTTTTTAAAGTCATACAAGGTAACATAAAATCATCTACGTAGAAAGAAGGTAACATAATATACGTTTATAGAATTTGTACAATATTAAGGGAATTTGAAATCTTATTGTATCTGCAACCTTAGCCAAATATTAATTCTTCTTTAATTTTTTTTTTATCATGAATTATTATCTGAAGAAAGCATTTGAATTTTATAGTCCAGTGTGTTAAATCATTTCACCAACATAAATATCTCTTGACTTTTTGTTTGATTTGATGACTAAACATAGAGTTTAGAATCACTTTAACTACATTTTATAGTCTTCTTTATAGATTATTTTTCTGATAAAACCTTCTCAATACATGTGATAAGTTAACTAATATGTTATTACCAGATCAAGAGAGCACTTTTAAAAATTTTGTCATTTCTCTCCAAACATTGTAAAACCACATGCTGCTTCTTTGATGCCCATGCTACAGCTCCACCTCCTAACAAAAATGCCCACTTGTACTCTTTCTATCATCAATGTCTCCTGCATAGTCACTGTCTGTATATACAAAAATGCCCAATTATAGCTTGAGACTATAGTTTACAGCATCGTTGCTTATAACGATAAATAAATAATTTTAAGAGAGTCAACTAACTTTGACTTTGTTATCTTCATTGGTTTTGGTCTCTTCTTCCTGTGTGATATATTTCCAAACTTCATCAACAGTTCCCGTCGATGTTGAGCCTTGTCTTTGCACTAGATTTATTCTTAACCAACTCATCCATTTTAGACAAGTTGATATTTATTAATTATTACTTTTTTCATTTTCTATAAATCTTTTTCATATATTGTTTATAGACAAAAACTTTAATTTTATTAAATAAATTAAATTTAAGGAAATGATAAATGATTACAATTATAAATAAAAACTTATAATTAATGTAATATTGTTGTAAACCACATGCATTGTGTAGAATTAATTTGAATAGAGGTTCTTATGAAATGATGGTATTCATACAACTTAGGAAATTTCTATGCTATATTTCATGGTAATCATTTATCTACTGAATTAAGATTAACTTAAATATGTACAATACTCTCTTCTTCTTTTTTTTTTTTTTTTTTATAAATCTACAATATTAAAAAAATATGGAAAAAATCATCCAAAATATGATGATTACAAATAAATAAATATCAGAATTACAAAGGGCTGATTTCTTTTTTTTTAATTTGAGGTTTCCAGCTGTACTTCCATGAAGTTTTTTTTTAATTGAATGTAATATTTTATTCAATCAAAATCCATGTGTACAAATAATGCTTCAGTTGGTTAAAAAAATTAGACAATAGTTGGAAAATAAAACAGAATTTAAAAAGCTATATGTGAATTTTAGCGGGTGGAATACCAGAGGCGGAGACCATCGTTATAATGAGGATCACCTATGTCTCGGATTGTGCTGAGACTGTTTCGAACATTCTTGTCAATGAACATTCTTTTCTTTTTATAAATCTACAATATTTAAAATTATGGAAATACTCATCCAAAATATGATGATCACAAATAGATTAAAATCAGAAATTTCCAACTACTTCCATGAATTTCCTGTTGCCTATTTAATGTAAATGTTAGAGAAGTTACTTTTGTGTATACTTTTCTCATATTTATTTTGTGTCATGGAAATAGCACAACCACTCCAGAACCCACATGACTTTGTTCTCATTTACTTTAAAGTTTTGTTTCTAAAAAAATCTTTGAACGAAGCTTCCTCTCTTGCTAGTTGCTTGTCCTGTGTGAGAACTAAAGACTCTTTTATATTATGAGTCAATGAGTCAACGTTCTTGTATACATAGTCTCTTTTGCAACTTATCTTCTTCCACATAGCTCTCTTTAACGCTCTCTGATATTATTCATCTCTTCAATCATACTTGCTAATGGATTCTTCTTCTTTTTTCCTTACCACTGTTCTTGCTGCAACAATAGGCTTGTTCACGATTTTAAGAAAACTCAGACTCCATCAAGAAGATGACGAAGAAGCTTCATCTCCTCCATCTTCTTTGTCTCCTTCATCTTCTCCATCTTCTCTAAATCGCATCTGGACACACCATGTCTTTCCAAGCTTCCGTGGGGAAGATGTCCGTAGAGACTTTCTTAGTCACATTCAGATGGAGTTTCAAAGAATGGGAATCACACCATTCATTGATAATGAGATCAAGAGAGGAGAATCCATCGGTCCTGAACTCATTCGGGCGATTAGAGGATCCAAGATCGCAATTATCTTACTCTCAAGAAACTACGCTTCTTCGAGTTGGTGTCTTGACGAATTGGTGGAAATTATGAAGTGTAAGGAAGAATTGGGTCAAATGGTGATGGCTGTTTTCTATAAAGTGGATCCGTCTGATGTAAAAAAACTAACCGGAGATTTTGGGAAAATATTTAGAAAAACTTGTGCTGGTAAAACAAAGCAGGTCATTGGAAGATGGAGACAAGCTTTGGCTAAAGTAGCCACAATCGCTGGTTACCATTCAAGCAACTGGTTTGTTGTTTTATATTTTCATTTAAATCAGTTAAATTATTTTACAAACATCTTAATTATATAATTATAGCTAGCTTTTCTAAAAGCAAAGAAATTAAATTGATAGTATTCTAGTGTGTGTTTTCTACAAAAATTTTTAATCGATGTAGTGATCTCTTCTATTATTAGGGATAATGAAGCGGCTATGATCAAACAAATCTCTACTGATATTTCAAACAAGTTGAATATTTCATCATCATCAAGTGATTTTGACGGGTTGGTTGGTATGAGAGCTCATTTGCAGAAGATGGAACCATTGTTATGCCTAGATTCAAATGAAGTGAGGATGATCGGGATTTGGGGTCCTTCTGGGATAGGGAAGACCACCATTGCTAGGGTTGCATACAACAAACTTTGCAACAGTTTTCAACTGAGTGTCTTTATGAAATCTATCGAAGCAAATTATACAAGACCTTGTTCTGATGACTATAGTGCAAAGTTACAGTTACAACAACTATTTATGTCTCAAATAACCAGCCAAAATGATATGAAGATTTCTCATTTAGGAGTTGTTAAAGACAGGTTAAAAGACAAGAAAGTTCTTGTTGTTCTTGATGGTGTGGACCAGTCAATACAACTAGAAGCCATGGCGAAAGAAACTTGTTGGTTTGGTCCTGGGAGTCGGATTATCATCACAACGCAAAATCGAAAGCTTTTTACGACAAATGGGATCGACCATATTTACAAGGTGGATTTTCCACCAGATGACGAGGCTCTTCAAATCTTTTGCATGTATGCTTTTGGTCAAAGGTCCTCTAAAGATGGTTTTAAAGAACATGCTCGAGAAGTTACAAAACTTGCTGGTAATCTCCCTTTGGGTTTAAGGGTTATGGGTTCTTATTTACGAGGAATGTCTAAGCAGGAGTGGGAAAAGGTACTACCCAAGTTAAGGACTAGCCTTGACACCGATATTCAAAGCATTCTGAAGTTCAGTTATGATGCCTTAGATGATGAAGAAAAATATTTGTTTCTTCATATAGCTTGCCTTTTTAATCACCAAGTGATTGAGAAAGTGGTTGCTCATCTTGCATATCTATTCTTGGATGTGCGACAAGAGCTTAACGTCTTAGCTGAGAAATCTCTCATATCTATAGAGGATGGACGTATAACTATGCATAATCTGCTAGTCCATCTAGGTAGAGATATAGTTCGTAAACAATCTGTTCGTGAGCCTGGACAACGCCTATATTTAGTTGATGCAAGAGAAATTTGTGAAATACTCACTGATGATGTAGGAGTAAGTTTTGACATATATCCCAACAAACCATGTTTATTTGCTTATGAATCATCTCTTATTATACATTTTCTGTTTTCAGGCTAGTAGAAGATTCATAGGCATAAATTTCGATTTCGGCATGAAAAGCGTCAAGGATAAAATTAATATAAGTGAGAAAGCCTTTCAAGGAATGACTAATCTCCAGTTCTTAAAATTCCTGGGGAGTAACAATATTGTAGATCTACCTTGTGGTCTAGAGTATATGTCTCGAAATCTTCGATTATTACAATGGTGGTATTTTCCAATGACATGTTTGCCTCCTATATTCAACTCGGAATTTCTAGTTGAAATAGAGTTGAAGTATAGCAAACTTGAGAAGCTGTGGGAAGGAATTAAAGTAAGTAAATATTTTATTTAATTTTCATAAAATTTAAATTAATTTCAAATAAATATCTTTTTGTTGTTATAATTTTATTTTAATTAATTATTAAAGCATGTAAGAGTGTTTTTAATGTCCTTTTATACAGTTTTTTTTAATTGAGTGTTGATAAAATGTTCTTATTATTTGTCTGTATAGCCGCTTCCAAATCTCAAGTGGATGGATTTGAGTTCGTCTCAAAACCTGAAGGAGCTTCCTGATCTCTCAACAGCCACCAATCTTTTCGAATTGGATCTCAGAGATTGCTCCAGCCTGGTGAAGCTCCCATCGACTATTGGGTATACTAAAAATCTTCAGAAATTGAATCTTCGTGGTTGCTCCAGCCTAGTGAAGCTCCCATCTACTATTGGGTATACCAAAAATCTTCAGATATTGAATCTTGGTGAATGCTCAAGTTTGATAAGTCTCCCCTCTTTCATTGGAACTTCCACTAATCTGCAAATATTAAATCTCGGTGGATGCTCAAGTCTAGTGGATCTTCCTTCCTTTGTTGGTAATTTCATCAATCTAAGAACATTGAATCTTAGCCGTTTATCAAGTCTAGTGGAGCTTCCTTCCTTTGTTGGTAATGCCATGAATCTTGAGAGTTTGGACCTTAGCGATTGCTCAAGTCTGGTAAAGCTTCCCTTTTCTATTGGAAACCTCCAGAAGCTGCAGTATTTGTTCTTAACCGGGTGCTCGAAGCTAGAGTTTCTTCCGACATATATCAACTTGGAATCTCTCTATGAACTTGATCTCAGGAATTGCTTGTTGTTGAAATTGTTTCCTGAGATCTCCACGAGCCTTGGAACTCTCAAAATCGCAGGAACTGCAATAGAAGAAGTCCCTTCATCAATCAAATCTTGGTCTCGTCTCACAGATTTGAGTATGACATACAGTGTAAAACTAAAGGAATGTCCTCATGCTTTTGACATCATCACAGAGCTGTACGTGGATGATGACGAAATACAAGAGCTTCCGCCATGGGTCGACAAATTCTCTCGTCTGCAAGAACTTTGGCTCATTGCATGCAAAAAGCTGGTTTCAATCCCACAGATTCCAGATTCCCTCTATTACATAGATGCAGAAGATTGTGAGTCCTTGGAGAGACTAGATTTCTCCTTTCAAAATCCATATTTTTCTGTTCTCAATTTTGCTAAGTGCTTCAAATTGAATCAAGAAGCCAGAGACCTCATCATCGGAGCACGGCCTAGTGAATTTACCGTCTTACCTGGCGGAGAAGTGCCTGCATACTTCACTCACCGAACTGTTACCGGAGGTTCCTTGACAATTAATTTAAACGAGAAGCCTCTTCCTACATCCATGAGATTTAAAGCTTGCATTTTGCTGGTTAATGAAAGTGACGATGAGACTTGCTCTGACGTTTCTGTTACGTGTAAAAATAGCGAGACAACACTATATGACATTTTTACAGAGCATTTGTACATATTCGAAGTGGAAATGGACGTGACTTCCAGCGAGCTTGTCTTTGAGTTCAAGGTTCGCCCAAACGTTTGGGAGACAAGACAGTGCAATTGGAAGATAGGACAATGCGGGGTAATCCAAGTCTCTGAGGTCCCTTGATGAAACTGAAGTCTACGGTAAAGTATTGGAGACGGTCACTACAATTCAAGAGAACACTGAGAGAAGCAAGAAGGTAATTTAATCTACGTTATTAGATTTTGGCTGCTCTGTTTCTCGCCATCATCGTTTCACCAATTTGCGTTTTCTCATCTGAAATTCAGCAGATCGGTTCTAATCATAATTTAATGAATGATCTGGACGCAGCTAATCTCAGAACATCTCGATTGGGTAATAAATTTTAGCTCTTTTGGTTCGTGGTGGTTATTGGGTTTAACAACAAAATCATCTCTTTTTCTGTGTGTGTTAATTATCCGGTTAACTTTGGTTAACTGAGCCGGTTATGTTTACTGGTTTAAATGTCGTTACTAAGCTACTGTATAAAGCTTAAGTATACGTTAATTTTCTGTTTAAGCTTTGTAACAAACTCTTATGAGTCTTATCAATAACAAAGTTTCTCGTGTTTCTCTCCTTCGTCGTTTCACCATTTTCTCCGATTAACCGGAGTTTATTATGGTATCAGAGCCAAATCGAGTGTTTTAGCTTCCGCATCTTGTTCGACGGAGATGAGTTTCCCGATCTATTCATGTTCTTGTTTTCTTTACCAATTTCTCCTCGCTGTTTGCGATTACATTCTCCGAATCTTGTTCTTCGTTTTGATTCTTTCTATTCTCTTTTGATTTGACCTTGGGTGCTGACGATTTCTATTTTGATTACTCTTCTCGTCACTCTCCTTTTCTTCGATTTCGATTTCAATCTCAATTTCTATACGATGAGTTCTGTTCCGATTACTCGACCACCGACTCCGATACAGCAAGATCCGCCACCGACTGCTTCACGTTATCCAGCGGATCATTATGAAAATCCGTATTACTTGAATAGTGCAGATCATGCTGGGCTTGTTCTTGTTTCAGATCGTCTCAGTACGGCTTCTGATTTTCCATCTTGGCGTCGTTCAATGTTAATGGCTTTGAATGTCAGAAACAAGCTAGGCTTCATCAATGGTACGATTACACAACCATCTGAGAATCATAGAGATTTTGGTCAATGGTCTAGGTGTAATGACATTGTCTCGACTTGGTTGATGAATTCGGTTGATAAGAAAATAGGCCAGAGTTTGTTGTTTATCTCTACTGCAGAAGGCATTTGGAACAACATTTTGTCTCGTTTTAAGCAGGACGATGTACCAAGAATATTTGATATTGAACAAAAGTTGAGTAAGATTGAACAAGGTTCAATGGATATTTCTACTTACTATACTGCTTTGATGACTTTGTGGGAAGAATATAAGAATTATGTAGATCTTCCAGTTTGTACGTGTGGTCGTTGTGAGTGTGATGCAGCAGCCAAGTGGGAAAGTTTGCAACAGAAGAGTCGTGTCACCAAATTCTTAATGGGGCTTAATGAAGGCTATGATCAAACTAGACGTCATATATTGATGTTGAAGCCTTTACCAACGATTGAAGCAGCTTTTAATATGGTGACTCAAGATGAAAGGCAGAAGGTTGTCAAGCCATCTACTCGTGTTGATAATGTTGCATTTCAGAGTGTTGCTCCAATGATGAATGATGCAGACACTGCTTATATAGCTGCATATAACACTGCAAGATCATCACAGAAACCAGTATGTACCCATTGTGGGAAGATGGGTCACACGGTTCAAAAATGTTACAAGTTACATGGATTTCCACCAGGTTATAAAACCAATACTCCTGCTACTGCTGGTTATGGTTATGGTGTTAGACCTCCTACTCAGTTTCAGCCTAGAATGCCAATGGTACAAGGTCAACCTCGGATGCCACAGTCTCAGTCTCAGATGCAACCTAATCCGTATACAAATTCAATGCAGCGTGCAAATGCAGTTGCTCAGGTGTATTCTGAGAATGGCTATTATCCTACTGATGATGCATCTTATGGTTATATGTCTCCATATACACCTCAGTATTCTCAGACTGGTGGAAACAGTGTCAATCTTCAAGAATTTACTCCACAGCAGATTGAACAAATGGTGTCACAATATAAAGCTCAAGCTCCAGTAAATGATTCAAATGTTCCAGCTTCTGGTACAAGTATTTCTACTGCTATGGCTACTATTTCTGAACATGGTTTAATGGCATCCACTTCTTCTTCTGGTATCAATTTTCTCTTCCCTTCTACAAGCCTTAAATATCAGCAAAATCATCTTACTTTTCAGAATCATATTCTTTCGTCCTTAGAAACATTTCTTCCTAGTGATGCTTGGATTATAGATAGTGGAGCTTCTAGTCACGTTTGTTCAGATCTAGCATTGTTTAGAGATTTAAAGCCTGTCTCGAATGTTACTGTCACCTTACCAAATGGTACTCGAGTCTCTATTACACATATAGGCACCGTTTATATTTCTCCCAAATTGATTTTACATAATGTGTTGCATGTTCCTGATTTTAAATTCAATCTCATTAGTGTAAGCATTTTAGTTAAAACTTTAGGATGCTCAGCTCATTTCTATGATTCTTGTTGTTTGATTCAGGAACTTTCTCAGGGCTTGATGATTGGGAGGGGTAAAATCTATCACAATCTCTACATCCTTGAGACTACAAAAACATCCCTCTCTACATCAACACCTGCAGCTTGTTCTTTTTCTGGTTCTGTGACTGATGATGGATTACTTTGGCATCAGCGTCTAGGACATCCATCACGCATAGCTTTACACAAACTTGTTAGTCATATTCCTTCTTTAAAATCTACTTCCTTAAAATCTCATTGTACTATCTGTCCTTTAGCTAAGCAAAGAAGATTAGCCTATGTTTGTAATGGGAATTTAGCAGATAAACCTTTTGATCTAATACATCTAGATATTTGGGGTCCTTTTAGTATAGAATCTATTGAAGGTTTTCGTTATTTTCTTACTCTAGTGGATGATTGTACTAGAACAACATGGGTGTATATGTTGAGAAATAAAAAGGATGTTCACAATGTTTTCCCAGTTTTTCTAAAACATGTTAAAACACAGTATAATGCAACTGTAAAAGCAATAAGGTCTGATAATGCTCCAGAATTGGCTTTTCCTGATATTATTAAAGAACAAGGCATGATGCATTACTTTTCATGTGCATACACACCTCAGCAGAATTCTGTAGTTGAAAGAAAACATCAGCATTTACTTAATGTGGCTCGTTCTTTGCTGTTTCAGTCAAATGTGCCTTTACAATATTGGAGTGATTGTGTTTTAACTGCTGTCTTCTTGATTAATCGATTACCATCACCACTGTTAGCAAATAAATCACCTTATGAATTGTTACTTCACAAAGTACCAGATTATTCATTGTTAAAAACGTTTGGTTCTCTTTGTTATATGTCTACTAATAATCATGAAAGGAATAAATTCTCTGCTAGGGCAAAACCATGTGTATTTTTAGGATATCCCATGGGTTACAAAGGTTATAAAGTGCTTGATTTGGAATCTCATTCTGTCTCTGTTTCTAGGAATGTAGTGTTTCATGAGAGTCGATTTCCTTTTAAAACTAGTGAGTTTTTAAAAACTGCAGTAGATATGTTTCCTAATAGTATTTTACCTTTACCAGCCCCTATTCACTTTGTAGAAGAAACTCCATTGATTGATGATGATTGTTTACTGCCTACTACTACACCTAATAATATTACATTAGAGCAGCATAATGCATCTTCTTCTACTCGTAGTACCACTATAACATCTAGTACAGAGACGATTGATATAGACTCTAACACTGTGAATAATACTAGGCCTAAACGAAATTCTAGAGCTCCTAGTTATCTATCTGAGTATCATTGTTCTCTTTTACCTTTTGTTTCTTCTTTACCACCCACAGAAACTCTCTTTCATCGATCACCTAAACAGCCAACACCAATTCCCCTTCCCTCATCACCTAAAAATACAACACCATATCCTATTTCTTCTGTCATCTCTTATGACAATTATACACCTCTATTTCAATCTTACATTTGTTCATACAGTTTAGAAACAGAGCCAAAGAACTTTCAGCAGGCTATGAAATCAGAAAAGTGGACAAAAGCAGCAAATGAAGAACTATCTGCTATGGAAACAAATAATACTTGGGTTGTGGAATCTTTACCAGATGGAAAGAATGTTGTAGGTTGCAAATGGGTGTTTACTATCAAATATAACCCAGATGGTACTGTGGAGAGATACAAAGCAAGACTAGTTGCTCAGGGGTTCACTCAACAGGAAGGGATTGATTATCTAGAAACTTTCTCCCCTGTTGCGAAATTAGCAAGTGTGAAACTACTTCTTGGTCTTGCTTCAATCAAAGGATGGAGTCTCACTCAAATGGACGTTTCCAATGCATTCTTACATGGAGATTTAGATGAAGAAATCTACATGAGTCTTCCACAAGGTTATACTCCACCATCAAATACAACATTGCCTCATAATCCGGTATGTCGATTATTGAAATCACTTTATGGCCTTAAGCAAGCCTCCAGACAATGGTATAAACGATTCTCATCAGTACTGCTAGGAGCAAACTATGTTCAATCTCCTGCGGATAATACCTTGTTTGTTAAAGTGACTTCTAACTCCTTTGTTGCTGTCCTAGTCTATGTTGATGACATAATGATAGCAAGTGACAATGATGAAGCAGTAGAAGCTTTGAAGAATCTGTTGAAATCAGAATTTAAGATCAAGGATCTAGGTCCAGCTAGGTTCTTTCTTGGCTTGGAAATTGCTCGATCATCAAAAGGAATCTCTGTTTGTCAAAGGAAATATGCACAGAATCTGCTGGAAGATGCTGGTTTACTTGGTTGCAAGCCGAGTTCTGTGCCAATGGATCCAAATCTTCACTTGACCAGAGATATGGGAACATTGCTTTCTAATCCAACTTCATACAGAGAATTGATAGGTCGATTGCTTTATTTGACCATCACCAGGCCAGATATCACATTTGCTGTTCATCAGTTAAGTCAGTTTATCTCTGCTCCAACTGATATACACTTACAGGCTGCACACAAGGTCTTGCGCTACATTAAAGCTAACCCAGGAATGGGTTTGATGTATTCTTCAGACTCAGAATTATGTTTGAATGCTTTCTCAGATGCAGACTGGGCTACTTGTAAAGAAACAAGAAGATCGATAACAGGTTTCTGTGTTTATCTAGGATCTTCTCTTATTTCTTGGAAATCAAAGAAACAGGCAGTTGCAAGCAGGAGCAGTACAGAGTCTGAATATCGAAGCATGGCTCAGGCGACTTGTGAAATCATTTGGTTACAACAACTATTGAAGGATCTACACGTTACAGTCACTTGTCCTGCAAAGCTGTTTTGTGATAACAAGTCAGCACTCCATATCTCAATGAATCCTATGTTTCATGAAAGAACTAAACATATCGAGATTGATTGCCACACGGTACGAGATCAGATCAAGGCAGGAAATCTAAAGGCCTTACATGTTCCTACAAGTGAGCAACATGCAGACATCTTGACTAAACCATTACAACCAGGTCCATTTCATCACCTTCTCTCCAAAATGTCAATGTCAAGTCTGTATCTTCCTCATACTTCAGAGATCAAGACTTGAGGGGGGGATATTAGAGTGATATCCGGTTAACTTTGGTTAACTGAGCCGGTTATGTTTACTGGTTTAAATGTCGTTACTAAGCTACTGTATAAAGCTTAAGTATACGTTAATTTTCTGTTTAAGCTTTGTAACAAACTCTTATGAGTCTTATCAATAACAAAGTTTCTCGTGTTTCTCTCCTTCGTCGTTTCACCATTTTCTCCGATTAACCGGAGTTTATTATTAATTGTATTGTTTTGGCTCTGATCATTTAGAGGCTGTTCTTGAGGCGACCATAGAGAAGGTGGATGCTAAGACCCTTTACTTGAATGAGCGTGAGAAGCTGTACAAGATGCTGAAAGTCAGATCCAAAGTTTGCAGTTTGCTTCATACAGTGACGAGGTTTGTATTGGGAAGTCAACGGATGCAAGTATAGAAAAGAGTGGGAAGGCACTACAAGACGTTTTTACAGAGCATTTGTACATATTCGAAGTGGAAATGGACGTGACTTCCAGCGAGCTTGTCTTTGAGTTCAAGGTTCGCCAAGACAATAGGGCGATAGGACAGTGCAATTGGAAGATAGGACAATGCGGGGTACTCCAACTCTTGGAAGTCCCTTGATGAAACTGAAATGTGCGGTAAAGTATTGGAGACGGTCACTTACAATTCAAGAGCACAATGAGAGAAGCAAGAAGGTAATTTAATCTACGTTATTAGATTTTGGCTGCTCTGTTTCTCGCCATCATCGTTTCACCAATTTGCGTTTTCTCATCTGAAATTCAGCAGATCGGTTCTAATCATAATTTACTGAATGATCTGGACGCAGCTAAACTCATAACATCTCAATTGGGTAATAAATTTTAGCTCTTTTGGTTCGTGGTGGTTATTGGGTTTAACAACTAAATCATCTCTTTTTCTGGGTGTGTTAATTGTATTGTTTTGGCTCTGATCATTTAGAGGCTGTTCTTGAGGCGACCATAGAGAAGGTGGATGCTAAGACCCTTTACTTGAATGAGCGTGAGAAGATGTTGAAAGTCAGATCCAGAGTTTGCAGTTTGCTTCATACAAGTATATAAAATGTAAAATGTTTGTTATGGGATATGTAATGGGAATTCAACGGATGCAAGTATAGAAATTAGCTAGAAGGGCATTAGATAGTTCCTCTAATGATGAGGGAATGAATGTGGTAGGACAATTATTAGATCGTCTGTTCTGTATCTGAGGCTATGGAGCTTTATCATCATATCTGTAGTTGCAGCTGCCACTTCTGTCTAATAACAACTTCCACACCTTTGATATCAGATGGTTAAGAGTTGTTGATAAGAAGACGTTTCAAAGCACCTTTCATGTTTTGATTTTGCTACTTTCTTCTTCTTCTTTTTTTGGCTACCGATCTCGGTTTTTGGCGTCGAAAACTTGAGAGCAAGATCTTTCCATGGATATAATAATCATCTTCTGATTTCTTGTGGTTTGATGGGAAAATTGCTCTCAAAGTTCGATGCTCGCAGGTCGTATACTTGGGAAATTGGCCGTAACTCTCAAACCGGAACTCCAAATCGTGATCCGTTTTTTCCTGTGGTTTCGTATGACTGTTGTTGATATTCCCACCAAATTTTGTAAGTTTCTGGGTTTTTTTGCTACTCCGTTTGTCCTCTGCATCAAGACAGATACAAATACTGCAGTGAAATCAGTAGTGAAGAAAGGTAATGCATTCATTGGTCTGTATTGTGTCTGTTTGTCCTTGAATGCTTTCTCTTGAATGAGTGAGTAAGTGAAAGAGTTGAGTCTGTTTATGACATGTTGGCAAGCTAATTTGTTTTACAGTTTTATTACTTTTGAGTTTTATAGTTTTTGTTCTTAAAAGAGTTGCGTCTCTTGTATAGTTTCTGTTCATGAATGAGTTTGTGTTTCGATCAGTTTTTGTTCTTAATGAGCTGCGGTTTTAGTTTTAGTTTATGTTCTTGAACTAGATTACCGCGGGTAAACATTTTTTTAATTCATATTTTTAAAATTTTACAGATTTTATTGAAGTTTATTTAATAATTACTAGATTTGGACCCGCACGTACGTGCGGGATTGATTTCAAAAACAAAATTTGTTATAAAATTTTCAAATATATTATGTACGTACGGGATTATGTTTGTAAACGTAATTTTTAGGAATTTTATTAACATTTATAATCTAAACCAGTATCAAGTCAATATTTGATATTTTTTTTAAATTAGGTTAAACAAAAAAAACGATACGATTTAGTTTTATTAAAGACAGTTGTACTTGTACCTTAAAAAATAGTAAAACAATTGTAGTTTGTCAATTTCGGGACATAAATCTTGTCTCGTGCGTCTTAATATGTCATGTTTTTCCATTCCATAAGCATTTTAATTATTTACCCATTTGAGATTGTATATTTTAGTCAAACATACAAGAAAATAGGTCAACGATTTAGACTTACACATAAATGTAGGGTTCTATTTGTAGACATATTTATCCACTATAGCATTTATAACATAAACTAATATTGGTTTGCGTTCATGAAGTTTGTGAATGTCGGATCGACAGGATAGCAGATCCAGACTGAGTGTGAACCGTGAGCTATCAAATACGTCCGCTATGTATGCTCCACACTAAATACATATTAAAATATTTTGACCCACAAAAAATACATTTCCTG
>NW_006238916.1:2662650-2663216 GCF_000375325.1 Capsella rubella
TGATTTTTTTTATGTTTCCAATTTCCCGTACCTGTTATTTCATGTTCTGATATTTGAAATAAAATAGTTAAAACTAAAATTAACAATTTCAAATTTTTTGTTCGTGTATCATACATGTTATTTGATATTTGAAAATTGAAATTGAATTTAGTTTCTTGATTTTATGATCTCCTCTCGTTACTTTTATTTCTCATCATGCTTTTTATGAAAAATAGTTTGGATAATATTTTATTTTTTCAAATCAATATTATTTCCATAAATATAGATAGATTTGTTTTTTTAATTATCCTTTTAATTGTATATACTATGATCACTTTATACAAAATGCTTCCCTTTTAATAGTATACTAGAGGATGGCCCGTGCTTTCGCACGGATGATGTTTTTTAAACTAAAGATATAATTGGATTTGTATTAATATTTGGTATTCAATAGTATAGGATAAACATAATAGTCTTGTATATTTTAATTTTAATTCTATAGAGTTAAATCGCGTGTTGATTTGTATATTTTAACTGTATAGAAAGTAAATAATATATACAATAGTAATTAGGTCTGGTTTTAATAT
>NW_006238916.1:2664628-2666076 GCF_000375325.1 Capsella rubella
AAAAAACGTTTTAAATATAAATGATTTTAGTTAATAAGTTAGGAAATATTTAATTCACGTATAGGAATAGTAATGAAGACATAATATATTGAGATTCTTCACCTAATAAATTTCCTTAGATAAAAATTATAATATCTATAAAATCTTTTAGATATTTGAAAATTTAGATTAACGATCAAGATTTAATCTACAAATAAACGATTGCGATAAAATCTTAAATGCATATATATATATATATATATACCATGTAATTTAGAGGAAAATTTTTTAAAAGGAATATTAACCATTTTATTTAACTTGTTTACATATATGATGATAAGAAGTAGGACTAAATAACCTTCGAATGCATACCACGTTTTTTGGGTTTATTGAGGAGGATGTTGTTGATCTTCGTAGTTTTCCCAAAGACCTCAAAATCTCAAGCTACTACATCAAAAAAGTAGATTACAATTAGTTGTTTTAAAAAAATTAAACACAAAAAGTAAAATATTATGAGTAAACAGTGATTAAAAACGATATGAAAGCATGTGGTGTGAAAATTTGTATTAGTTCATGCTTTGTTCTGTGAGATATATATTTTGTCTCGCTTTTGAAATGAATGTAAATTAAGAAAACATGGAATGGTTTATATAGGCTGTAAAAATGGGGTAGTTAATATTTTAGAATATTTGGTTTGAGATTTAGTTTTGAAAAGAAATAACTTTATTCAATCTCAATCACTAAATTATCGTGATTTTATTGTTAAATATTAAATATTATATCCGAATATTCCATTTTTAGAAGACTTAGAATAACAAATCATGTTTATATTTAATAGGCGAATTTAATTACCATAAATTAGTAAATTGTTATAAATTAAGATATAATCCGTTGATTTTGCCTACCATAAATTAATGATTTTGATATAAACAATTTAGATTTAAATGATTAAGGAAATATATACATATTATGGATTTTAAATGATTAAGGAAATATATATTCAAAGAAAATCGAATAGGATAATGATTACTTAATAAATAATTCTTCAATTTTTAATATATAATGAAATGACAAAAGTTTATTAATAAAAATCTTACAAATAAAAAGTTATATTATCAAATGTATTTAAAAAATGTTAATATAGATTGATTTGGTTGGTCAAGTTAAAAATTAAAATAGTTTAAAAAGTCAACTACATTGAATATTCCATACTAAGAAAACATGGAATGGTTTCTATTAAAACAAATATTAAAATACTCATTGTTTAAAATTTCGATCAAGATCTTTATAAAATATTTGAAATTAAGAAAATCTTGCCAATTAAGCTAAATTTTAGGCATTGTATCTTACAAATAAAGTTAAATATCAAACGTAATAATTATCTTTCCTTTAATATTGAAAACCAATTTTTTTTTTTATCAACTGAAAAATGAGTGCCGTCTAAGTCTTTAAGAATGAGAGACAAGTGT
>NW_006238916.1:2666176-2666423 GCF_000375325.1 Capsella rubella
GCAGATCCAGACTGAGTGTGAACCGTGAGCTATCAAATACGTCCGCTATGCATGCTCCACACTAAATACATATTAAAATATTTTGACCCGCAAAAAATACATTTCCTGTAATCCACTTTAGTAAATAGCATGTCTCCATATGTTCTTCTTAAATTCACATTACCCAAAATTTTCATCTCATATTCTATCATGAATAGTTTAGATGATTTTTTTATGTTTCAAATTTCCCGTACCTGTTATTTCATGT
>NW_006238916.1:2666653-2687449 GCF_000375325.1 Capsella rubella
TTTTTTAATTATCCTTTTAATTGTATATACTATGATCACTTTATACAAAATGCTTCCCTTTTAATAGTATAGATAGATATATAGTTTTTGAAAATATTAAAAAAAATAATTTAGATTAAATATGTTTAGTTTCGAATTTATATTGAAAATTTTTATGGTAATCAAATCAATATTATTTCCATAAATATAGATAGATTTGTTTTTTTAATTATCCTTTTAATTGTATATACTATGATCACTTTATACAAAATGCTTCCCTTTTAATAGTATAGATAGATTAAAATTACATAATATTAATCTTTATTAAATTATTTTAATTATCCTATATTGGTGTTTTTAAGAAAATTGTAAAATAAAGATTTTGACTCGCATTGAAGTATGAGATAATGATATTTTAATGAGAATTTTTGAGAAATACTTCTTTTAGTGTATCTCTTTTTTAAAATGTGATATACACAATAAGACACTTTATGTTTATGATAAACGACATAACTCACAATATAAGCAGCACCAACTTTTGCCACTGTTTGTCCACAAAAAACACATATTTAAACAAAGTTTTGCGAGAAAAGAAAGAGAGAGAAATGACAGTTTTTCAGTCTGGTTCGTTCGTAAAATTATTTGTTTGGTTTCGCTATATTTAAATTTTTTAAATGTATAGGCTTTGAGTTTTGTTGGACTTTTAGGATAGAGGTTCACTTTTAACAATTAGAAAGTTTTATTTGAGTTTTAAAAACAAAGTGAGAAGGTTTCAAATTCTAAATAGAGGTAATTTTGAATTTTAAACAGAGGTTTTGTGAAGCGAGAAGTTTTCAAATTTCGACAACAAATATCGATGGATACAGAGGTAATTCTTGTATAGAAAATTTAAACATGCATGTGTTCCTTAATCGGCCTTTGATGGAGAAACCCAGGTTTAGTTAATTTGTTTCTTGATATGAACGAATTATACTTTGATTCTAAAAGAAGTACTTTTGTTCAGGAAACAATGGATGATTTTACAATAGTCCATTTGTAGTTGAACATATGTTTAAACGTCGTTCATATAGATGTCCATGAAGCGTTGACCATGATCAAACCTCCATTACAATATCCATGAAGCGTCGACCATTATCAAGTTTGGTGAATATAGATGTCCATGAAACATCGGTAATTACCAAACATCCATTACAAGAAGAGTTCATTACGAAGAGTCCATTACGTTGTGGAAAGTATTATATGGACATCCTCATGGACTTGCTTAGAGACGGATTGAACATAAAAAGGAAAAAATGCGATGACTTGTTATTTGTTGCGACTTTCACCAGTTAATATTATAAAATATATATATTTCTTTATATACAATATGCTATGATCATACAATATATAATATGGACAGATCTACATGGACAAATATACAAATATCCTATATTGTTCTCATCAAACCAGGTACGTAAAATCCATTAAGTAGAGTCCATTGAGCATATGTTCATATGCAGATATGCAGAACTATGGACAGATCTACATGTGCAAATCCACAAATCATCAAATTAGACATGTAGTATCTATTGAGGAGACATGCAGTCCATTAAGTAGAATCTATTAGGTATAATCCATTAAATAGATGTCTATTAGATAAAACTTTAAACTCTAAACCCTAAACCCTAAACCCTAAAATCTAAATCCTAAGAGGGAGATAAGAGTGAGGGGTTCGGAAACGGCGACAGAGGAAAAGAAAGTGTCCGGCTTTGGTAAAATTCGGATACAAACATGCATTAGGGTTTTACTGTGTAGAGGAGAAGAAGGTAGGTTAACAAGTAACACGAAAGGTTATATTGTAATGTTGGAAAAGATGTCCACTGTGCCCTGTCCATTAATTTTACCCACCAAAAGCCCATATAAATGGTTTAGATATGGATATGTACCTCTAAACTTATTACGGCACGTTCTGTTATCTATCATCGACTGAGTGTACGCTAACATATGGACATGTACTCCTCATCCACGATTTAAAATCACAAACGAATTCGAAAATTCTTTATTCGTTTGTATATAGATTTTTAAAAAGTTTGACAAATTCATATTCTGAATAATTGGTTGGTATTTGGTAAAATAGTATAACTAGATAAATCAGAAAAATAATTTTCGTATATGGTTTGTACTCTGAAAAGGAGCTTATGAATATAATCAACATTACAAATAATAAAGGAACAAATAAATACAAAATGACGTGAGGAAAGTAAGCAGAGAAAAATGGTGTAGCAGTGTAGCTTTGTAGCAGCTTCCACAAAATAAAAAAATAAAAGAATAATAATGAATTATCTAACTATTTAGTTGGAAATAAAGGAGTGGCAGAATTGTTATTATGGAGATAAATCAAGGTCATGGGTGACCTATATTTTCACTATAGTTGTGAAGATTTTGGAAAAGATGGGAAGTATCTTTTTCTGTTATAACTTTTGAAAAAGTGCCTTATTGTTGTAATAACTAAGGTTCTAAACGGTATTTATAAGGCTTTTACAAGGTTTTTATATAGTTTTTAAATGATTTTAAAGGAATTTATATGTTATTTATAATATATATATATATATATATATAAATTTACACACATATAAGGATAATATTATTGGAATACAAACCAATATCCCACATCGGAAGATTAGAAACAAAAGTTTCTAATATATAAGTCAAGTCCAACACCAATTAGTATGAGGCCTTTTGGGAAGGAGCCCAACAAATCCGTGCGGGCTTGAGTGATAGGCCCAAAGCGGACAATATCATACTAACGGGAAGTTTGTTTGGTTTAGAAAACCCAGCAAATATGTGTCTATATATATATATATAAATTTACACACATATAATGATAATATGTGTCTATATATATAAGCTTACACATATTTGTTTTGATAAATTTCAAAATTTTAGTCACTTTTTGATAAAATTTTAAAAAATGTAATTTTATAAAGTGGTATTGGGAAAAAGTATTTTTGAAATTCTCAATATTTTATTTTTTATTAATATAAATTTATATTTCTATTATACACATGTATTTGAGTTCCAGGTCGACCGTAACGACTGGAAGATATGACAATGCGGGGTAATCAAACTCTTAGAGGTCCCTTGATGAATCATAACAATGCGATTACAGAGAGACAACCTTGATTACAGTCTATGGCAAAGTAATGAAGAGCAGAATGAGAGAAGCGAGAAGGTAACATAATCTACATTTATAGATTTTGTACAATATTAAGGGAATTTGAAATCTTTGTGTATCTGCAATCTTAATTTTTCTTTTAACTTTTTAATCTTGAACCATTATCTGAAGAAAGCATTTGAATATTATAGTATATTGTGTTAAATCATCTGATGACTAAAGTTTATAAGATCCAGTCCAGAGATATAAAAAGAATCGTTTCTGATAAAACCTTCTCAATGCCGACAGCTTTTGAATTCAGTTAATTAGTTAAAAATCAGATCACTAACGGTGATTAGTTAACTACTAGTAATATGTTATAGTTGAACCTTTTACATTGAATCATAAACTAATTATGATCCCATGAATAAGCCAAACCTTAATAATCCATGATTTTATTATATAAAGTATTTTTTTTTCTTTTGTCACACCACATAAATTTATTCAAGATTTTTTTTATCATAATCCCATCATATTTACAAGAACTCAAGCTTACGTTTAATTTTACAGATTTAAATAAAAACCACATTTGTTTGAGAACTTTAATAAAGTATAAGAATTAACAAAAAAAAATTACTATTCAATTTTATAACTATTCAATAATATCTATTTATACACAATTCAATCAAAAAGAAAACAATCTCCATAATATATTGAAATTTGAAAACATAGTCAAACTTAAAACAATTAAAAAATCAGTAAATTATCAAATATAAAAATGGAGGGAATAGTATATAACTAGGTTAGGCCAGTCTAGATATGCAGGTTAAAAAGAAAATTTGCCAAAAATATTTGAAATTTAAATGATAAGTTATTTTAAAAAATTCAGATTAATACATATATAGTGAAAATTTATATCTTTATCTTAATAACTTGGATCCTAAACATATATAGGTTTAATAAATTAAAATTTAAATAAGCAATTCAATAATAAATAGGAGAAAAATAGATAAATAATTTACTAATAACCGTGTGTCTAAATTGGAGAATAACATAATTCCAATTTTTAGTCAAATTATGAGCAATAGAGGTAGGTTTCTGCTAATTCAAAGGTTAAAAATTTTAAAATTAATTTACACTGTTAACTAACCTCTTTGGTTTAAGCAACCAACACAATAATTGAGTATAAGATTAGAAATAATTTATAGGATTAGTAATACATAATTGGAAGAATAAGAGACTTACCGAGTAAAGGAAACTTTATCTTGTACTTGATTCTCAGAATTGGCGACCTAAAACATATAAATGCATCTGCAGTCCAAGTTTGAGCCTTGCGTCTGCAGTCCCTCTTGTGTTTCCCTAAGCTTGTCTGAAGTAGTATATTGATGATCCTTGTCGGCTCTAAGGATTAGTAACAGGTAAATCATTCACCAAGTTTTCACCTGACACAAATCAGAGCTTTTGCCAACACAGTTAGAGTTGAAATGTAGGAGCTGTTGTTGTCAAATTCATACAAAACAGAACCAAAAGAGTAACTTTAAAACAGAGGAAGAGAGATATCATCAAGATCAAATATATATCTTTCTTTCTCAAAAGTTTCAGTAAATCAAAAGGGTAATATGCATTTATAGGAAATCTAAGTAAATATAATATCACTAAAAATAAATCAAAATATATATGCTAAGTAAGCACATAAATTGAATAAATGAACTGACAAAAGAATATAATTTATAAATAAAAAGGTCTGTAAAAGGAGAAAATATTATTTAAACTCTTTTTCACACTATATATCTTGTAGTTAAAGTTAACTTATTAAATATAATAAATTTTTAGATAAGTTAATAATTATTAATTTTTATTTTTACTATCTATAAATATTTTGGAATATATATTGAGAATTTTTTAGAAATACCCCTTTTGGTGTACCCCTTTTAAAAATATCCCTTTTGGTGTACCATTTTTAAAAAATACCCTTCTTTTATATCCATTTTCAAAAATACTCCTTTTTAAATATGAAAAATATAAACTTTTATATGGTTGATAAGATACATCAAGATCATCATTACTACTGGGAGACTAAATCCAAATATTTATAAGGTTCTAAACAACATTTATAAGGTTTTTATAAATTTTTAAAAAGTTAACAAAGTTTCTATAAAGTTTTTAAATGATTTTTAAAAGGTATTTATACGGTAGTTATGAAATATATATATAAGTTTACACACATATATAGATAAATTGTGTCTATACATATTAGCTTACACATATGTTTTTGATAAATTTCAAATTTTACAATGACTTTTTGATAAAATTAGAAAGAGAGATATTTTTGAAACTCCCCCATATATTTTTATAGAAAAAACTATAACTTAATTAAATATATTAAATTTGGTGAAATGATAATTGATTAAAAAATTTTAAATAAAAACTTATAAATGATGTAATATTGTTGTAAACCACATGCATTGTATTATTTGAATAGAATTAATTTGAATAGAGGTTATTATGCAATGATAATAGTCATACAACTTCGTAAATTACTATGCTATATATCATGGTAAGCATTAATCTACTGAGTCAATATGAACATAAATATAAATCTAAAATAGTCTTTTTTGGACAGAAAAAAATATAAATCTACAATACTTAAAAATATGAAAAACTCATACAAAATATGATAGTCACAAATAAATAAAAAATCGAAATTATGAAATTAAAAAAGGGCTGATGTCTTCTTTTCTTGTTTGTTTGTCTGAGGTTTCCAGCTACTTCCATGAATTTCCCGTTGCCTATCTGCTTCATTGATTCGAACGTAAATGTTAGAGAAGTTACTTGATGCTTGTGTAGACTTTTCTCATATTTGTGCCATGGAAATAGCAAAACCACTACAGAACCCAAATGACTTTGATTCTAAAGAAAAATCAATGAACGAAGCTTCCTCTCTTGCTAGTTGCTAAAGACTCTGTTCTCAGTCAATGGAGTCAACATCAGTTAAGAATCTTATCCTCTCTTATACCAAAAAATAATAATAACTTGTGATCAACGTTCATTTGTATAGTCTCTTCTACATAGCTCTCTTTAACGCTCTCTCCAATCATCTTTCCAATCATACTTGCTAATGGATTCTTCTTCTTTTTTCCTTACCACTATTGTTGCTGCAACAATAGGCTTGTTCACGATTTTAAGAAAACTCAGACTCCATCAAGAAGATGACGAAGAAGCTTCATCTCCTCCATCTTCTTTGTCTCCGTCATCTTCTCCATCTTCTCTAAATCGCATATGGACACACCATGTCTTTCCAAGCTTCCGTGGGGAAGATGTCCGTAGAGACTTTCTTAGTCACATTCAGATGGAGTTTCAAAGAATGGGAATCACACCATTCATTGATAATGAGATCAAGAGAGGAGAATCCATCGGTCCTGAACTCATTCGGGCCATTAGAGGATCCAAGATCGCAATTATCTTACTCTCGAGAAACTACGCTTCTTCGAGTTGGTGTCTTGACGAATTGGTGGAAATTATGAAGTGCAAGGAAGAATTGGGTCAAATAGTGATGGTTGTTTTCTATAAAGTGGATCCCTCTGATGTGAAAAAACTAACCGGAGAATTTGGGAAAATCTTCAGAAAAACTTGTGCCGGTAAAACAAAGCAGGACACTGGGAGATGGAGACAAGCTTTGGCTAAAGTAGCCACAATCGCTGGTTACCATTCAAGAAACTGGTTTGTTTTTTTCTATTTTCATTTAAATCTGTTAAATTATCTAACAAACATCTAAATGTACATATTTATAGCTAGTTTTTCTTAAAGCATAAAAATTAAATTCATAGTATTGTAGTGTATGTTCTCTACATAATTGCTTAATCGATGTAGTGATCTCTTCTATTGTTAGGGATAATGAAGCGGCTATGATCAAACAAATCTCTACTGATATTTCCAACGAGTTGAATAATTCAGCATTATCAAGTGATTTTGACGGGTTGGTTGGTATGAGAGCTCATTTGAAGAAGATGGAACCATTGTTATGCCTAGATTCAGATGAAGTGAGGATGATCGGGATTTGGGGTCCTTCTGGGATCGGGAAAACCACCATTGCTAGAGTTGCATACAACAAATTCTCCAATAATTTTCAGCTAAGTGTCTTTATGGAATCTATAGAAGTAAAGTATACAAGACCTTGTTCTGATGACTATAGTGCAAAGTTGCACTTACAACAATTATTTATGTCTCAAATAACTAACCAAAATGATATGAAGATTTCTCATTTAGGAGTTGTTAAAGACAGACTAAAAGACAAGAAAGTTCTTGTTATTCTTGATGGTGTGGACCAGTCAATACAACTAGAAGCCATGGCGAAAGAAACTCGGTGGTTTGGTCCTGGGAGTCGGATTATCATCACAACGCAAAATCGAAAGATTTTTAGGACACATGGGATCAACCATATTTACAAGGTGGACTTTCCACCAGATGACGAGGCTTTTCAAATCTTTTGCACGTATGCTTTTGGTCAAAATTCCCCTGAATATGGGTTTAAAGAACTATCTCAAGAAGTTACAAAACTTGCTGGTAATCTCCCTTTGGGTTTAAGGGTTATGGGCTCTTATTTTCGAGGAATGTCTAAGAAAGAGTGGGAAAAGGAATTACCAAGGCTAAGGAATAGCCTTGACTCTGATATTCATAGCATTTTGAAGTTCAGTTATGAGGTCTTAGATGACGAAGAAAAATACTTGTTTCTTCATATAGCTTGCTTTTTTAATCATCAAGTGATTGAGAAAGTGGTTGCTCATCTTGCATATCTATTCTACGATGTGAGACAAGGGCTTAACGTCTTAGCTGAGAAATCTCTCATAACTATAGAGCATGGAAGAATAAATATGCATAATCTGCTAGTCAAACTTGGTAGAGATTTAGTTCGCAAACAGTATGTTCGTGAGCCTGGACAACGTCTATATTTAGTTGATGCAAGAGAAATTTGTGAAATACTCACTGATGATGTAGGAGTAAGTTCTGACATATATCCCAACAAATCGTGTTATTTGATAATGAATCATCTCTCATTATTTTTGTTCTTTTTCAGGCTAATAGAAGATTAATAGGCATAAATTTCGATTCCGGCACCAACGTCAAGAAAAATATTAATATAAGTGAGAAAGCCTTTCAAGGAATGACTAATCTCCGGTTCTTAAAATTCCAGGGGGGTAACAATACTGTAGATCTACCCTATGGTCTAGAGTATATGTCTCAAAATCTTCGATTATTACAATGGCCCTATTTTCCAATGACATGTTTGCCTCTGATATTCAACTCGGAATTCCTAGTTGAAATAGAGTTGAGGTATAGCAAACTTGAGAAGCTGTGGGAAGGAATTAAAGTAAGTAAATATTTTATTTAATTTTCATAAAATTTAAATTAATTTCAAATAAATATCTTTTTGTTGTTATAATTTTATTTTAATTAATTATTAAAGCATGTAAGAGTGTTTTTAATGTCCTTTTGTACAGTTTTTTTTTAATTGAGTGTTGATAAAATGTTCTTATTATTTGTCTGTATAGCCGCTTCCAAATCTCAAGTGGATGGATTTGAGTTGGTCTAAAAACCTAAAGGAGCTTCCTGATCTCTCAACAGCCACCAATCTTTTGGAATTGGATCTCAGAGATTGCTCCAGCCTGGTGAAGCTCCCATCGACTATTGGGTATACTAAAAATCTTCAGAAATTGAATCTTTGTGGTTGCTCAAGTTTGATAAGTCTCCCCTCTTTCATTGGAACTTCCACTAATCTGCAAATATTAAATCTCGGTGGATGCTCAAGTCTAGTGGATCTTCCTTCCTTTGTTGGTAATTTCATCAATCTAAGAGATTTGGATCTTAGCAATTTAGCAAGTTTGGTGGAGCTTCCTTCTTTTGATGGTAATTTCATCAATCTAAGAACATTGAATCTTAGCCGTTTATCAAGTCTAGTGGAGCTTCCTTCCTTTGTTGGTAATGCCATGAATCTTGAGAGTTTGGACCTTAGCGATTGCTCAAGTCTGGTAAAGCTTCCCTTTTCTATTGGAAACCTCCAGAAGCTGCAGTATTTGTTCTTAACCGGGTGCTCGAGTCTAGTGGAGCTTCCTTCCTTTGTTGGTAATGCCATGAATCTTGAGAGTTTGGACCTTAGCGATTGCTCAAGTCTGGTAAAGCTTCCCTTTTCTATTGGAAACCTTCAAAAGCTGGAGGCTTTGAGACTACAAGGATGCTCGAAGCTAGAGTTTCTTCCGACCGACATCAATTTGAAATATCTCTATGAACTTGATCTCACGAATTGCTTACTGTTGAAATTGTTTCCTGAGATCTCCACGAGCCTTAGAACTCTCAAAATCATAGGAACTGCAATAGAAGAAGTGCCTTCATCAATCAAATCTTGGTCTCGTCTCACATTTTTGAGTATGACATATAGTGTAAAACTCAAGGAATGTCCTCATGCTTTTGACGTCATCACAGATCTGTACGTGAACGATGAAGAAATACAAGAGCTTCCTCCATGGGTCAACGAATTCTCTCGTCTGCATCAACTCGTGCTCAAGGGATGCAAAAAGCTGGTGTCAATCCCACAGATTCCAGATTCCCTCACTTACATAACTGCAATTGATTGTGAGTCCTTGGAAGAGTTTCCTCCGTGGATCAACAAATCCTCTCGTCTGCATCAACTCGTGCTCAAGGGATGCAAAAAGCTGGTATCACTCCCACAGATTCCAGATTCCCTCACTTACATAATTGCAGAAGATTGTGAGTCCCTAGAGAGACTAGATTGCTCCTTTCCAAATCCATATATTTCTCGTCTCAATTTTGCTAAGTGCTTCAAATTGAATCAAGAAGCCAGAGACCTCATCATCGGAGCACGGCCTAGTGAATTTACCGTCTTACCTGGCGGAGAAGTGCCTGCATACTTCACTCACCGAACTGTTACCGGAGGTTCCTTGACAATTAATTTAAACGAGAAGCCTCTTCCTATATCCATGAGATTTAAAGCTTGCATTTTGCTGGTTAATGAAAGTGACGATGAGACTTGCTCTCACGTTTCTGTTACGTGTAAAAATAGCGAGAGAACAATATATGACATTTTTACAGAGCATTTGTACATATTCGAAGTGGAAATGGACGTGACTTCCAGCGAGCTTGTCTTTGAGTTCAAGGTTCGCCGAAACGTTTGGGAGACAAGACAGTGCAATTGGAAGATAGGACAATGCGGGGTAATCCAAGTCTCTGAGATCCCTTGATGAAACTGTAGTCTACGGTAAAGTATTGGAGACGGTCACTACAATTCAAGAGAACACTGAGAGAAGCAAGAAGGTAATTTAATCTACGTTATTAGATTTTGGCTGCTCTGTTTCTCGCCATCATCGTTTCACCAATTTGCGTTTTCTCATCTGAAATTCAGCAGATCGGTTCTAATCATAATTTAATGAATGATCTGGACGCAGCTAAGCTCAGAACATCTCAATTGGGTAATAAAGTTTAGCTCTTTTGGTTCGTGGTGGTTATTGGGTTTAACAACAAAATCATCTCTTTTTCTGTGTGTGCTAATTGTATTGTTTTGGCTCTGATCATTTAGAGGCTGTTCTTGAGGCGACCATAGAGAAGGTGGATGCTAAGACCCTTTACTTGAAGGAGCGTGAGAAGATGTTGAAAGTCAGATCCAGAGTTTGCAGTTTGCTTCATACAGTGATGAGGTTTGTATTGGGAAGTCAACGGATGCAAGTATAGAAATTAGCTAATGATGAGGGAATGAATGTGGTAGGACAATAATTAGATCGTCTGTTCTGTATCTGAGGCTATGGAGCTTTATCATCATATCTGTAGTTGCAGCTGCCACTTCTGTCTAGTAACAACTTCCACACTAATCAGATGGTTAAGTGTTGTTGATAAGAAAACGTTCCAAAGCACCTTTCATGTTTTGATTCTTCTTCTTTTTTTGTTTGGCTAACGATCTCGGTTTTTGGCTCTAAAAGGTGTTCTGAAAATTTGGGAGCAAGATCTTTCCAAGGATATAATAATCATCTTCTGATTTCTTGTGGTTTGATGGGAAATTTGCTCTCAAAGTTGGATGTTCGCAGGTCGTATCAGTCAAGATCTGTCTTGGGAAATTGGCCGTAACTCTCAAACCGGAACTCCAAATCGTGATCCGTTTTTTCCTGTGGTTTCGTATGACTGTTATTGATATTCCACCAAATTTTGTAAGTTTCTGGGTTTTTTTGCTACTCCGTTTGTCCTCTGCATCAAGACAGATACAAATACTGCAGTGAAATCAGTAGTGAAGAAAGGTAATGCATTCATTGGTCTGTATTGTGTCTGTTTGTCCTTGAATGCTTTCTCTTGAATGAGTGAGTAAGTGAAAGAGTTGAGTCTGTTTATGACATGTTGGCAAGCTAATTTGTTTTACAGTTTTATTACTTTTGAGTTTTATAGTTTTTGTTCTTAAAAGAGTTGCGTCTCTTGTATGGTTTCTGTTCATGAATGAGTTTGTGTTTCGATCAGTTTTTGTTCTTAATGAGCTGCGGTTTTAGTTTTAGGTTATGTTCTTGAACTAGATTACCGCGGGTAAACATTTTTTTAATTCATATTTTTAAAAATTTACAGATTTTATTGAAGTTTATTTAATAATTATTAAAATTACATAATATTAATCTTTACTAAATTATTTTAATTATGCATGTCCTATATTGGTGTTTTTAAGAAAATTGTAAAATAAAGATTTTGACTCGCATTGAAGTATGAGATAATGATATTTTAATGAGAATTTTTGATAAATACCTCTTTTGGTGTATCTCTTTTTAAAAAGGGGGAATTTCAAAAATAGCCTTTTTCATATACCTCTTTTTAAAAATACCCCCTTTTCAAACTTTATCAAAAAACCCACTAAAAATGTTGAAATTTATCCAAATATGTGTGTAAGCTTATAAATAAATACGCAAATTACCTTTATATGTGTATAAAACTTTATATACCTTTCATAAATAGCGTAAAAATAAATTATCAAAACCTTATAAAAACCGTATAAACCCTTTTAAAAACCTTTTAAAAACCTTATAAAACTTATAAAAACGATTTAAAACTATTCAAAACATTTTAAAATATTTGTATCGAATCTCCCAGTAGTAGTTATTATATAGAAATACCTTATAAACTATATAAAACTTTATAATTTTTTATATTTAAAAAGGGGTATTTTTGAAAATGGATAGATAAAGGGGGTATTTTTAAAAAGGGGTACACCAAAAGGGGTATTTCTCAAAAAAATCTCTTTTAAAAATGTGATATACACAATAAAACACTTTATGTTTATGATAAACGACATAAGTCACAATATAAGCAGCACCAACTTTTGCCACTGTTTGTCCACAAAAAAGACATATTTGAACGAAGTTTTGCTGGAAAAGAAAGAGAGAGAAATGACAGTTTTTCAGTCTGATTCGTTCGTAAAATTATTTGTTTGGTTTCGCTAAATTTAAATTTTTTAAATGTATAGGCTTTGAGTTTTGTTGGACTTTTAGGGTAGAGGTTCACTTTTAACAATTATAAAGTTTTATTTGAGTTTTAAAAACAAAGCGAGAAGGTTTCAATTTCTAAATAGAGGTAATTTTGAATTTTAAACAGAGGTTTTGTGAAGTGAGAAGTTTTCAAATTTCGACAACAAATATCGATGGATACAGAGGTAATTCTTGTATAGAAAATTTAAACATGCATGTGTTCCTTAATCGGCCTTTGATAGAGAAACCCATGTTTGGTTAATTTGTTTCTTGATATGAACGAATTATACTTTGATTCTAAAAGAAGTACTTTTGTTCAGGAAACAATGGATGATTTTACAATAGTCCATTTGTAGTTGAACATATGTTTAAACGTCGTTCATATAGATGTCCATGAAGCGCTGACCATGATCAAGCCTCCATTACAATCCATGAAGCGTCGACCATTATCAAGTTTGGTGAATATAGATGTCCATGAAACATCGGTAATTACCAAACATCCATTACAAAAAGAGTTCAGTACGAAGAATCCATTACGTTGTGGAAAGTATTATATGGACTTGCTTAGAGACGGATTGAATATAAAAAGGAAAAAATGCGATGACTTGTTATTTGTTGCGACTTTCACCAGTTAATATTATAAAATATATATATTTCTTTATATACAATATGCTATGATCATACAATATATAATATAGACAGATCTACATGGACAAATATACAAATCTATATATATAATAGGAGAGTTCTCTCTCCCATTAGGGTGTCTACATCAGCATTTTCTCCAAAATTTGTAAAAGTTGTACTATTGGGCTTATATTATTTTGGGTCAAGAATGTTTACTTTACAATGTGTTAACAAAGTTTTGAACCTAAAATATTTTACAATGTGTTAACAAAGTTTCGGGTTTAAAATTCCAAACAAAGGCCTTCTAAACTTCCGTGAACTCTATTTCTTTAATAGGTTTTTCTTCTCTGTCGCTTTCGTTTCTCCTTCTACACATCAAGACTATAAAAGGGATATATGATAACCAGGGAATAGAAATTATAGATATGGTCAAGAAAAACATAAAACTATGGATATTCGTAGACCAAGGGGATTAACTAAAGCACCAACTTTAAGTCATTGATGAACAACGAAAATTTCTCAACTTTCACATGTAATTCAAGTGTACTTTAAACGTTTATGATAACACATAGTGAGAATTCATACGTATCAAAACACAAATGGAAACCTTAAGTTACTGATCCTAAAAAAAAGCTTCTTCCTTAGAAATTAGGTTTACAAAACTTATATAGTATTTGTAGTTTATTATAAAAAAATTTCTTTTTTATAGGTGTCAAAATCTAATCGATAAACATGATACATGTCGAGATCATGCGAGTCACTAACTTCGAAAATCAAATTTTACATATAAGATATATACATTTATATACATGTAAATATTAATGAGATTTTTTTAGAAATACCACTTTTGGTGTACCTCTTTTCAAAAATACTCTTTTTATCAATCCATTTTCAAAAATACCCCTGTTTAAATATGAAAAATTATAAAGTTTTATATGGTTTATAAGGTACTTATATGTAATAACTATTATTGAGAGATTCAATACAAATATTTAATAATGTTTTAAAAAGGTTTATAAGGTTAATAATCTCCAATATTGCTCCAGCCTAGTGAAGCTCCCATCTATTGGGTCTACTAAAAATCTTCAGCAATTGTATCTTGGTGGTTGCTCAAGTCTGATAAGTCTCCCCTCTTGCATTGGAACTTCCACTAATCTGCAAATATTAGCTCTCGGTGGATGCTCAAGGAATGTCCTCATGCTTTTGACATCATCAAAGAGCTGCACGTGAATGATAAAGAAATACAAGAGCTTCCTCCATGGGTCAACAAATTCTCTCGTCTGGAATCACTTTGGCTCAATAGATGCAAAAAGCTGGTGTCAATCCCACAGATGTCAGATTTTGTTTATTTCATAGATGCAACATATTGTGAGTCCTTGGAAGAGATTCCCCCATGGATCAACAAATTCATAGATTGTGAGTCCTTGGAAGAGTTTCCCCCATGTTATCAACTCCAACTCAAGAGATGCAGAAAGCTGGTATCACTCCCACAGATTCCAGATTCCCTCTCGTACATAGATGCAGAAGATTGTGAGTCCTTGGAGAAACTAGATTTCTCCTTTCAAAATCCATATATCCGTTTTCTCAATTTTTCTAAGTGCTTCAAATTGAATCAAGAAGCCAGAGACCTCATCATCCGAACACGGACTAGTGACTATGCAGTCTTACCCGGCGGAGAAGTGCCTTCATACTTCCCTCACCGAGCCACTACTGGAGGTTCCTTGACAATTGAGTTGAATGAGAAGCATCTTCCTACATCCATGAGATTTAAAGCTTGCATTTTGCTGGTTAATGAAGGTGAAGTAACCTTGCCGCACCACAAACGGAGCTTCTAAGTGTGATTAGCAGTACGTTCAATTTTTATTCAAGTCGTCGCATCCTCCACGCTTTTAAAACACGTCACGGTGGAATTGGATTTCCATTCGCCGGTGATCGCGTGATTAGGGTCACCACACCGGAGCCGTACTGCACTCCCATTCAGACCCTAAGTGTCAAAAGAGCCAGTGTTTCTTACCCCCAGTTTTATCAGAGCATATGTACATATTCGAAGTCGAAGCAGATGTGACTTCCAGCCAGCTTGTCTTTGAGTTCAAGGTCGACGTTAGGAATTGGAAATCTTGTTAAATGTAATAAATATTAATTTCTAATTTTGCAAATTTATTATGATTTAATTACAAAATGTATCTTAAACTTTTTCTATTTAATCAAATGACAAGGGTTTAATTATGCAAATATTACAAAATAAAAGGGTAGAACACAAAAGGTACTTCGAAAATGTTAATATAGATCCATAATATATTGAAATTTGAAAACATAGTCTAACTTAAAATAATTAAAAAATCAGTAAATTATCAAATATAAAAATGGAGGGAGTAGTATATAACTAGGTTAGGCCAGTCTAGATACGCGGGTTAAAAATAAATTTGTCAAAAATATTTGAAATTTAAATGATAAGTTATTTTAGAAAATTCATATTAATATATATATATAGTGAAAATTTATATCTTTATCTTAATAACTTGGATCCTAAACATATATAGGTTTAATAAATTAAAATTTAAATAAGCAATTCAATAATAAATAGGAGAAAAATAGATAAATAATTTACTAATAACCGTGTGTCTAAATTGGAGAATAACATAATTCCAATTTTTAGTCAAATTATGAGCAATAGAGGTAGGTTTCTGCTAATTCAAAGGTTAAAAATTTTAAAATTAATTTACACTGTTAACTAACCTCTTTGGTTTAAGCAACCAACACAATAATTGAGTATAAGATTAGAAATAATTTATAGGATTAGTAATACATAATTGGAAGAATAAGAGACTTACCGACTAAAGGAAACTTTATCTTGTACTTGATTCTCAGAATTGACGACCTAAAACATATAAATAATTATCTCAATAATGTAATTTACTCGTAATTAAACAAGCATATATACCTTTAAGCAAGGCCATTAATATAGATACTAATATCGTTCGTATAACGATGACTAATATTTTAAGTAACTGAAAGTAAGGTAACTTCACAATCATCCAAATGTCTCAATGATGACATTGGTTTTGGTAGTATTTCCAAACTTCATCAACAGTTGTTTGGCCAAGTTTGAGCCTTGCGTCTGCAGTCCCTCTTGTGTTTCCCTAAGCTTGTCTGAAACTGATCTACTGTCCATGAGTATATTGATGATCCTTGTCGGCTCTAAGGAGTAGTAACCGGCAAATCATTCACCAAGTTTTTCATTTGACACAAATCAGAGCTTTTGCCAACACAGTTAGAGTTGAAATGTAAGAGCTGTTGTTGTCAAATTCATACAAAACAGAACCAAAAGAGTAACTTTAAAACAGAGGAAGAGAGATATTATCAAGATAAAATATATATCTTTCTTTCTCAAAAGTTTCGTAAATCAAAAGGGTAATATGCATTTATAGGAAATCTAAGTAAATAAAATATCACTAAAAATAAATCAAAATATATATGCTAAGTAAGCACATAAATTGAATAAATGATCTGACAAAAGAATATAATTTATAAATAAAAAGGTCTGTAAAAGGAGAAAATATTATTTAAACTCTTTTTCACTCTATATATCTTGTAGTTAAAGTTAACTTATTAAATATAATAAATTTTTAGATAAGTTAATAATTATTAATTTTTATTTTTATTATCTATAAATATTTTGTAATATATTTTGAGAATTTTTGAGAAATACCCCTTTTGATTTACCCCTTTTTAAAAATATCCCTTTTGGTGTACCATTGTTAAAAAAATACCCTTCTTTTATATCCATTTTCAAAAATACTCCTTTTTTTTTTTTTTGACATCAAATAGACTTGTATTAGCTCAATCGAGCCAATTCAAGGTGCAGTTGGTTACATACTTGACTGGGTGCGGACTAACACGAACTCGTCGTGCCAGTGAATCCGCATGTACATTCAAGTTTCTCGGAATAAGTGATAAAGAAAAAGAGTCAAATTCTTCCCTATCTGTGTTGATATCATCCATGTATGCAGAGAACGCCGGCCACTCGGACGGAGAAGACACCATCTTCACCAAGTCTGAACAATCGGTTAGGAAAGTAACGTCGCGGTAGTTGTGACCAATCATGCATCGCATCGCCCAAACTAGAGCTTCAACTTCAGAGTGAAGTGGGGAGAGACTTCGACGGAGATTGGAGGCTCCTATTAATGGCAAAGAATCCCGAGGATGCTGACATACCCAACCCAAACCTGCATACTTATCTGTAGGCTTCCAAGATGCATCAATAAAACACTGATACCCTCTAACCAAAGGGGTTAATGATATCGTAGACCTTTGCAACCCCGAAAGTAATGGGGTTGTCGGTGGTGAATCCAATTCTTCAATCTGTGCATCATGCCAGATTCGTGCTTCCTCATTAGCCACTCGAACTATATCCAGCGGTGACTTATCCAAATTTTCAAAAAAATTTTCATTTCTCGCTTTCCAAATATACCATAATATCCAAGGACAGCATCTATAGTCCACAGTTCTTGTCAAGCGCATAATATAATCCATATTAGCATAAACTGAAGTGGTGGGAAAAGAAATAGGCCCCACTGGTATATTAGCCAAAGCCCATACTTGGCGAGCAGGTGAGCATTCAAAAATGACATGATTTACTGTCTCAACGGGATCACCACACCTGTCGCACCTGGTGTCACAGTTAATACCCCGTTTGTGTAAATTTGCCAATACCGATATACAACCAGTCAATAGCTGCCACATAAAATGTTGTATTTTAGGTGGGCATTGCGCCTTCCATACAGCGGCTAGAAGAGGCACTATATCTGGGCCATGAACACTGACCCTTTGTAATTTTGGATCCGGCGTTCGAGCAATATGATATCCCGATTTCACCGTATACTTGCCATGTTTTGTAAAATGCCACCCGTAAGAATCTGCTACCGGCCTATTGCCAATTGGGATAGCATTAATAATAGATACATCCTCCAAAGTAAAATGCTCCTGAAGGACCTCTACTCGCCATGAATTTGCTTGACGGTCAATTAGATTTCTTATCTGTAGTGATGGATCCATAATAGACCCATTACTTAAAGCTGGTCTCGGGAAATGAGATGGTATCCAGGGATCTGTCCAAACAGAAATAGAGTCCCCTGTTCCAACTCTTTTAATAAGCCCTTTGTTTACCAGAGATCTAGCTGAGATCATGCTCCTCCAGCCATAAGATGGAGAATATGATTTGATTGGTTCCATTGGGGTCGCATTCCTGTAATATCTACCTTTGAAAACCTTAGCAAAAAGTGAATCTGGATCATCCATTAGCCTCCATAATTGTTTTGCTAGGAGTGCCGTATTAAAATCATTAACGTCTCTGAATCCCAAGCCCCCCATTCCTTTACTTGAGCATAGCTTATCCCAGGTTTTCCAATGCATGCCACCAGACTGTCCATTAGAACTCCACCAAAATTTGGCTATCGCACTTGTGAGTTTTGCCGTTAAAGATTTCGGCAGTCGAAAACAAGACATGACATAAGTCGGTAACGCCGATGCGACTGACTTTATCATCACCTCCTTCCCACCTTTAGATAATAATTTGGCCGACCAGCCATTAATGTGAACATTTAATCTATCCCGTACAAAGGAGAAAACCTTCGTTTTTGCTCCACCTAAACTCTCCGGTAATCCAAGATATGAGCCCATGCCGCCTTCCTTTGTAATTCCTAAGATATTCCGAATTTCCAGTTTGGTAGATTCTTCCACCTTATGTCCAAATTGTAGCGATGATTTTTCAAAATTAATTCGTTGTCCTGACATATGTTCATAGTTCCTCAGCAGCTCTAAAATAACCATACACTGTTCCTTATTCGCTCGGCAGAAGAACAAGCTATCGTCCGCAAACAATAAATGTGTTATTGGCGGACACTTATTTGCCACCTTTATACCAGTTAAGAGTTTATCCTGTTCAGCTTTCCGAATATTTGCTATTAGAACTTCCGTGCAAAGGATAAACAAATAAGGGGATAATGGATCTCCTTGTCGTAACCCTCGTTCTGGAATAATTGTCCCCTCAGGTTGTCCATTAATAAGAACTCTGTATTCGACTGAGGTGATACAATACATTGTCCATGTGATCCACGTTTCTGAAAAACCAAATTTCCGGAGTAACCGTTCAATAAATACCCATTCAATCCTATCATAAGCCTTACTCATATCTGTCTTAATTGCCACAAACTTGCTTTTGCAAGAGGGGTTAGTCCGAAGACCATGAAACATCTCTTGTGCAATCAATATATTATCCGAAATCAGACGCCCCGCAACAAATGCAGACTGCGTCTCTGAAATTAACCCTGGGAGGACCTTTTTCAGCCGTTGGCAAAGAACTTTAGAAATAATTTTATAGCTCACATTACACAAACTGATTGGTCGTAATTCTGTCATCCTGGTGGGCCTATCCACCTTTGGTATCAAACAAATATTAGTCTGGTTTAGCCTTTTATCAAACACTCCTGTCGTCAGAAAAGCATTGACCATATAAACCAAATCCGCCTTGATCGTTCGCCAAGCCTTCTGAAAAAACAAAGCCGTCATCCCGTCTGGTCCCGGAGCTTTATCCGGAGACATCATGAAAAGAGCATCATGAATCTCCTTTTCTGTAGCTTCTGCCGTCAATACCTGGTTTATATCGTCCGTAATAATGGCATTGATCTCTTGTAAACCTTCCTCTAAAATCTGTGGAGAGGTGGTTTGAAAGAGATCCGCAAAATAAGTTACAGCTACCCGACAGATGGCCGGAGATTCTGTCACCCAAGTGTTATTAGTATCATATAAGCCAATAATCCGATTTCTTTCCCGGCGTTGTTTTGTTTGTGCGTGGAAAAATTTGGAGTTCTTATCACCAACACGCATCCAGCTGTTCCTGCTTTTTTGTTGCCAATATACCTCTTCGTCCTCATATGCCTCGCGTAACCGTTTTGATAGTTCATAAATTTCCGATGGCAAGCTTGCATCATCCCTTTGAGCAGCCTCTAATTTAGTTTTTAAATCTTCAATAGTTTCCCTTCCAAACGGCTTCTGTTCCCAACGCCATTGTGAAATAGCCCGTCTACAGCTGATGACTTTATTCATAAACATCCCTGATCCCTGGTTCGATACCTCGTTCCAGCCTTCACCGATTGCTTCCATGATACCCTCTTTACCTATCCATCTTTTATCAAATATAAACCCGTGCCTCCCTCTTGCCAGTTTCTCCTCAATAGAAGCTAAAACCGGTTTATGATCCGACCCAATCATCGGTAAATATTCCACTAAAGTCTTCGGGAACACTTCGTGCCAATCCTCATTACCGAGTGCCCTATCTAACCGACATCTAATTGGCTTCTTATCCCGCCACCCCCGCCATGAAAGCCAATCCCCAATAAAAGGAAACTCTAAGAAACCACAATTTCGAATTAAAGCATTGAAGTCTAAGAAGGTAGAGGCATGTCTCAACTTCCCCCCTCTCTTCTCATGATTGCCCGTGAGTTCATTAAAATCGCCAACCACAAACCAAGGAGTTGACCGATTTAGACCAATCCG
>NW_006238916.1:2687575-2688421 GCF_000375325.1 Capsella rubella
GGCAACTTTATTAATATTATTATTAAAAAATAGGGCCAAACCCCCACTACAACCAATAGGATCAACCGTAACCAAATCATCATAACCAAAATGAGCTTGAAATTTTTCTAAAAAAGGGGACAATTGTTTTGTCTCCGAGAGAAATAAAAAGTCGGGTCTATGGCTATTCCACAAATCCCTAAGATACCCAATAGTTGCCTTATTCCCCAATCCTTGGCAATTCCAACTCAGAATCTTCATTTATTTCCGTTGGGCTTAGGCGGTTTAGGCCCACCTTGACCTCCCTTATCCGCATCTCGTGGTCTCGGGTTATTGCCATCACCGGGCGGCACCGTGCTCTTTGGTGCAGAACGTTTGCGGGGAGAAGTAATGAGCTGCGCAAGGCGCTTTTTAGAACTCGCTCCCGCTACCGTGCCTGGTCGGCCACGCCGGCCCCTCTCCAGTCCAGCCACATCCCGGGTGGTGAAGTTTCCGTCACCGAGGCCCTCTTCACCCCCAACAGGCCCATCTAAGGGAGGCCCAACAGGAATGCCCCTCTCAGCAGTTATCTCCAGCAGCAGAGGCCCATCTTGGCCAGACCCACTTGAATCTCCTACCGTGATGATGCCAGGCCCATCTGGCGAAGGCCCATCAAAAGTTAAAAACCCAATTGCCTCTTCAGCACCAACGACTAGTTCTTCGTCTTCCACTTCGAGACCCACCTCATCACCATCTGGAAGCATGTCCTCCACCCCATGAGTCGGCTCATCAACATGCTCCGCTAGTGACACCATTTCCACATCCGTGTGCAGAGAAGATTCGTCAGATAACAGGAATGACTGAATCCTCTCGAGCTCCTCTGTCATC
>NW_006238916.1:2688521-2688997 GCF_000375325.1 Capsella rubella
AAAACCAGTTTCCACAGTACTCGCAGTTGGCTCCATGTGTGATAGCGACCCAACCAAACCAGATTCCTCAGCAACAACCTCTTGAAAGAGAGATTTTTGGGCGCGTTTCGGCTTTGTTGCGTCCTTAGTATGCTCCTTAGCTTCTGTACCAGAGCCACCCGAAGTATCAGCCATGTGATCACCTTTCTTCTGCTCCAAAGCCTTCCCACTACCATGAGAACGCCGTGACCGATAAGACGATTCACCATGATAATACCCAGATCTGGACCGATGGTGACCACCCGTTTGAGTATTCCTTACACCCTTTGAATCATCACCACCCCCATTGTCTTTTTGCGGTCCCTTCTGCGTAGCAGTATGGTCAGAGCCCCGTCTGCGGTCACTTGCTAGTGCACCTCTGTAGCTATGATTGCGTCGCTCACCATCTTCCTCAGCAGATGCCCGAGAACTCTCTGAACCCACAGAACCACAATGCT
>NW_006238916.1:2689097-2689298 GCF_000375325.1 Capsella rubella
ACAATACCCATGAAGTTTCTCATACCGCAGTGTCACCAAAATTTCCTCACCAGTCCCAAACACAAGTTCCGTTTCAAAGCATAGAGGTTTAAAACCATCCACAGTCACCTTCACCCTGCCCCCATCAATATCCACTTCATGTACGAAACCAAGATCATCACCAATGCCCCTGAATGTGGGATCAGCCCAATATTGGAGTGG
>NW_006238916.1:2689398-2703709 GCF_000375325.1 Capsella rubella
CTGATCCAAAAAGTAATCGCTGCTGGATACGCCGGATCAACGGATGGCTCCCACTTAACCAACGCCACCATCCACTGATCAAAATGAAAAGGCTCCATTTTGATCACTTCCTCAATGTCCCCAGCATCTTCAAAGTCAAACTGAAATCGCCCAAGACCAAGATCAGCGCCCACCACCTTGCCTTCCAATTGCCAGATACGCGGAAACATGAAGAGCAGGGTCTTCATGTCTTGCATTCTCGGGTTCATGCACCTCCCAATGACGGTTTTGGAATACCCTTTGATTAACTCGGAGTTGTCGAACATCGGGATTTTTATTTTCCGTTTCATCACCATCTCCACCGGCTTCTTGCCAGAACCACCACCCTTCACCAAAGTACTCTGCGACATAGCCTCAGAAAGCAACGAAAAACAAGCACCGAGAAAAGAGAAGGATAAGCAATCTCGATAAGAACCAATAATGTAATGTGATGAACAAGGAAACCAGTAATGGACCTCTTTATACCTTCGGAGAAGCCGATTACTCCCCCACTGTAAATCATTCCTTAATTTGTTCGCAATCAACCCCAAATCACCATAAATCGCTGATATTGAGTCGCCAAAATCGTTGACCATGATAAAATCCACAATCAGTTGAAATCGCCTTTGCCTTCCACCTCCAACATACCATAATAAACGGATGTGCCTTAAACATATATTCTTCATCATCGATCCCCCTTTATGGCCAAAGATTGGATTAGAATTCCCAAATCTCGGATCTTTTTCTCCCGTAACACCCGGAACCATCTCCTGAGATCCCAAAATTAAATCAAGTATCCCTCGATCCTTCCAACCTTCTCCATAAAACCAAAGATCCGTAGATCTACCCGTAGTAATAACCAGCAAGTAACCCCAAAACTTCACCAAAGGAGACCATCTCATTGTTGGGATGAACCCTAGAGCCTTTCCGCCGCCATCGTTCCAGAGAGAAAAACTTTTGAATTAATAATTCAAAAATACTCCTTTTTAAATATGAAAAATATAAACTTTTATATGGTTGATAAGATACATCAAGATCATCATTACTACTGGGAGACTAAATCCAAATATTTATAAAGTTCTAAACAACATTTTTAAGGTTTTTATAAATTTTTAAAAAGTTTACAAAGTTTCTATAAAGTTTTTAAATGATTTTTAAAAGGTTTTTATACGGTAGTTATGAAATATATATATAAGTTTAGACACATATATAGATAAATTGTGTCTATACATATTAGCTTACACATATGTTTTTGATAAATTTCAAAATTTACAATGACTTTTTGATAAGATTAGAAAGAGAGATATTTTTGAAACTCCCCCATATATTTTTATAGAAAAAACTATAACTTAATTAAATATATTAAATTGAGTGAAATGATAAATGATTAAAATTTTAAATAAAAACTTATAAATGATGTAATATTGTTGTAAACCACATGCATTGTATTATTTGAATAGAGGTTATTATGCAATGATAATAGTCATACAACTTCGTAAATTACTATGCTATATATCATGGTAAGCATTAATCTACTGAGTCAATATGAACATAAATATAAATCTAAAATACTCTTTTTTGGACAGAAAAAAATATAAATCTACAATACTTAAAAATATGAAAAACTCATACAAAATATGATAGTCACAAATAAATAAAAAATCGAAATTATGAAATTAAAAAAGGGCTGATGTCTTCTTTTCTTGTTTGTTTGTCTGAGGTTTCCAGCTACTTCCATGAATTTCCCGTTGCCTATCTGCTTCATTGATTCGAATGTAAATGTTAGAGAAGTTACTTGATGCTTGTGTAGACTTTTCTCATATTTGTGCCATGGAAATAGCAAAACCACTACAGAACCCAAATGACTTTGATTCTAAAGAAAAATCAATGAACGAAGCTTCCTCTCTTGCTAGTTACTAAAGACTCTGTTCTCAGTCAATGGAGTCAACATCAGTTAAGAATCTTATCCTCTCTTATACCAAAAAATAATAATAACTTGTGATCAACGTTCATTTGTATAGTCTCTTCTACATAGCTCTCTTTAACGCTCTCTCCAATCATCTCTCCAATCATACTTGCTAATGGATTCTTCTTCTTTTTTCCTTACCACTGTTGTTGCTGCAACAATAGGCTTCTTTACCATTTTATTCACTATTTTTAAAAAACTCAGACTCCATCGAGAAGAGGACAAAAAAACTTCATCTCCTCCACCTTCCTTGTCTCCTTCATCTCCTCCATCTCCTTCATCTCCTCCATCTTCTTTGAATCGCATCTGGACACACCATGCTTTCCAAGTTTCCGAGGGGAAGATGTTCGTAGAGACTTTCTAAGTCACATCCAAATGGAGTTTCAAAGAATGGGAATCACATTATTCATTGATAATGAGATCAAGAGAGGAGAATCCATCGGTCCTGAACTCATTCGGGCCATTAGAGGATCCAAGATCGCAATTATCTTACTCTCGAGAAACTACGCTTCTTCGAGTTGGTGTCTTGACGAATTGGTAGAAATTATGAAGTGCAAAGAAGAATTGGGTCAAATGGTGATGGCTGTTTTCTATAAAGTGGATCCGTCTAATGTGAAAAAACTAACCGGAGATTTTGGGAAAATCTTCAGAAAAACTTGTGCTGGTAAAACAAAGCAGGTCACTGGGAGATGGAGACAAGCTTTGGCTAAAGTAGCAACTATCGCTGGTTACCATTCAAGCAACTGGTTTGTTGTTTTCTATCTCCATTTAAATATGTTAATTTTTCTATTTCTAACAAAAATCTAATTGTATAGAAAAGCATTAAAAAACTAGATTGACCCAAATAAAGAGATTAATTACTAGACTAACTTATAAAATATTTGGGTTAGATGAGTATTTTTCATTACAAAAATACCCTTTTCTGCTTTGTTAGGAAAGAAAAAAAAGTCAACATTACCCTTTACAAAATAATCAGCAATTTTCGTAAAAGTCTGTCGTTAATGTTGTTAATGTAGTGACAGTTTTATTTTTGTACGACAGATTTATTATAGAATGACAGATTTTCTATGACAGATTTATTTTTAATGACAGATTTGTTTGGAAATAGTTACGACAGATTTAATATTAGTGACAAATTAATTTTTTTATGACAGACTTTTAAATGTAACGATGACAGACTTTTGTTATATAGGACATATTTTTGTAATGTATGACAGATTTGTGAAAATATTTGACAGATTTATTTTGTTAGTTATTTCAGATTTTTTTTCCCAAAAAAAAATTGTCGTGTATTGACAGACTTGTTAACAGAAAATTAATTACTAGTTTGACTAATAGTGATGACAGATTTGTGTGAGGTTATGACAGATTGTAAAAATTTACTAAAAAACTGTCACTTGATAACAGATTTGTTAAACTTTGTTAAAAATTGCTAGAATGACCTATGTATGTAATGGCAGATTAATTTATCTTGTGACAGTTTTTTTTTTTCTGTAATATTTGTTTATGTAGCAACCTAATTGTAACATGTAATGACAGATATTTTGATGGGTTATGACAGATTCTATAACAAATTTTAATGAAGGTTCTATGACAGTTGTTTTTTCCGAGTAGTGACATAGTGATTTTTTTTTACTTATTACGACAAATTTTTTTAAAGATTATGACAGATTTATTACTATGTTATGCGACAGATTTGTATAAGGTGTAGCGACATACATTTTTAAAAGTAAGTGTTAAGTTTGCCATATAAAACCGTAAAAAAAAATTAGGGTTTTTGGAAGTTACGTCTTGTTTTGTTTTGCCTCGCTTCCTCCTCCTCTCCATCGACTTTTGATAATGTTTATTATATTTTTGAACTTAACTTGTTAAATAATATTTATTTATGTATTATGATAAATAAAATTTCCATTTAGTTTATATATATATTTTTAATATTTTCGTTCATAAATTTAGTAGAAAACATAAGATAAAAATAAACTTTATGTTTTGATTATTTCTATATTATGTATTTTTGAATGTTTTATGTAAGTTTAATTTTTGAAAAAAAATTATAATATAGAAAAATATTATAAATTTTTTCATTTTATTATGACAGACTTAATATATGTGTGACAGACTTTTCTATTAATTGCCATTTTTTAGGTTTAGGTTTTTTGGACTTTTTACATAAATATTGTGTCATTCTAGTAATGACAAAAAACAGAGGGTTAATCCAGTTATTTTTAGCCAAATTTGTGTCAAACTAGTTAAATTTCACATTTTTTAATGTGTGATTTCTCCATAATTGTTTCATCGATGTAGTGATCTCTTTTATTGTTAGGGATAATGAGGCGGCTATGATCAAAGAAATCTCTACTGATATTTCCAACAAGTTGAATAATTCAGCATCATCAAGTGATTTCGACGGGTTGATTGGTATGAAAGCTCATTTGAAGAAGATGGAACAATTGTTATGCCTAGATTCAGACGAAGTGAGGATGATAGGGATTTGGGGTCCTTCTGGGATAGGGAAGACCACCATTGCTAGAGTTGCATACAACAAATTCTCCAACAAATTTCAGCTAAGTGTCTTTATGGAATCTATAGAAGTAAAGTATACAAGACCTTGTTCTGATGACTATGGTGCAAAGTTGCACTTACAACAACTATTTATGTCTCAAATAACCAACCAAAATGATATGAAGATTTCTCATTTAGGAGTGTTTAAAGACAGGCTAAAAGACAAGAAAGTTCTTGTTGTTCTTGATGGTGTGGACCAGTCAATGCAACTAGATGCCATGGCGAAAGAACCTCGGTGGTTTGGTCCTGGGAGTCGGATTATCATCACAACCCAAAATCGAAAGCTTTTTAGGATACATGGGATCAACCATATTTACAAGGTGGATTTTCCACCGGATGACGAGGCTCTTCAAATCTTTTGCACGTATGCTTTTGGTCAAAAGTCCTCTAAAGTTGGTTTTAAAGAACTTGCTCGAGAAGTTACAAAACTTGCTGGTAAACTCCCTTTGGGTTTAAGGGTTATGGGCTCTCATTTTCGAGGAATGTCTAAGCAAGAGTGGAAAAAGGAATTACCAAGGCTAAGGACTAGCCTTGATACCGATATTCAAAGCATTTTGAAGTTCAGTTATGATGCCTTAGATGACGAAGAAAAATATTTGTTTCTTCATATAGCTTGCTTTTTTAATTATCAAGTGATTGAGAAAGTGGTTACTCATCTTTCATATCTATTATTGGATGCGAGAAAAGGGCTTAACGTCTTAGCTGAAAAATCTCTCATATCTATAGAGTATGGAAGTGTACGTATGCATAATCTGCTAGTCCAACTAGGTAGAGATATAGTTCGTAAACAGTCTATTCATGAGCCTGGAAACCGCCTATATTTAATTGATGCAAGAGAAATTTATGAAATACTCATTGACGATGTACGAGTAAGTCTTAAATATCTCTCAAAAAATCTAGTTTATTTGATATTGAACAAAATCTTATTATTTTTGTTCCTTTTTCAGGCTAGTAGAAGATTGATAGGCATAAATTTCAATTTCGGCACGAAAAGCGTCAAGAAAAGTTTTAATATAAGTGAGAGAGCCTTTCAACGAATGACTAATCTCCGGTTCTTAAGATTTGAGGGGGATCACAATACATTAGATCTACCATGTGGTCTAGATTATATGTCTCGAAATCTTCGATTATTACGATGGACGTATTTTCCGATGACATGTTTGCCTCCTATTTTCAACCCGGAGTTCATAGTTGAAATAAATTTGAGGAATAGCAAACTTGAGAAGCTGTGGGAAGAATTTAAAGTAAGTAATTTTTTTTGTTTTTCATAAAATTTATATTAAATTCAAATAAATATAATTTCCTTAATATAATTTTATGTCAGTTAATTATTAAAAGCAAGTAAAAGTGTTTTTATGTTCTTTTGTACAGTTTGTTTTTTGGATTAAGTTTAGATAAAATGTTCTTACTCTTTGTCTGTACAGCCGCTTCCAAATCTCAAGTGGATGGATTTGTATTCGTCTAAGAACCTAAAGGAGCTTCCTGATCTCTCAACAGCCACCAATCTTCTAGAATTGAATCTCGGAGGTTGCTCCAGCCTAGTGAAGCTCCCATCTACTATTGGGTATACTAAAAGTCTTCAGAAATTGAATCTTGGTTATTGCTCAAGTCTGATGCGTCTCCCCTCTTTCATTGGAAGTTCCACTAATCTCCAAATATTATATCTTCGTGGATGCTCAAGTTTGGTGGAGCTTCCTTCTTTTTATGGTAATTTCATCAATCTAAAAGATTTGGATCTTAGCAATTTAGCATGTCTGGTGGAGCTCCCTTCCTTTGTTGGTAATGCTACTAATCTAGAGATTTTGGACCTTAGCGATTGCTCAAGTCTGGTAAAGCTTCCCTTTTCTATTGGAAACCTTCAGAAGCTGCAGAGATTGAATTTACACGGATGCTCGAAGCTAGAGTATCTTCCGACCGACATCAACTTGGAATCTCTGGATATACTTGAACTCACTGATTGCTTGCTGTTGAAATTGTTTCCTGAGATCTGCACGAGCCTTAGAATTCTCGATCTCAGAGGAACTGCAATAGAAGAAGTGCCTTCATCAATCAAATCTTGGTCTCATCTCACAAGTTTGAGTATGACATACAGTGTAAAACTCAAGGAATGTCCTCATGCTTTTGACACCATCACAACTCTGTACGTGGATGATGACGAAATACAAGAGCTTCCTCCATGGGTCAACGAATTCTCTCGTCTGGAATTACTTCTACTCAATGGATGCAAAAAGCTGGTGTCAATCCCACAGATTCCAGATTCCCTCATTGCCATAACTGCAATTGATTGTGAGTCCTTGGAAGAGTTTCCTCCGTGGATCAACAAATCCTCTCGTCCGTATCCACATCAACTCTTGCTCAAGGGATGCAAAAAGCTGGTATCACTCCCACAGATTCCAGATTCCCTCACTTACATAATTGCAGAAGATTGTGAGTCCCTAGAGAGACTAGATTGCTCCTTTCAAAGTAAAGATACTGATCTTCTCAGTTTTGCTAAGTGCTTCAAATTGAATCAAGAAGCCAGAGACTTCATCATCCGAACACGGACTAGAGGTTATGCGGTCTTACCTGGTGGAGAAGTACCTTCATACTTCACTCACCGAGCTGCCGGAGGTTCCTTGACAATTAATTTAAATGAGAAGCCTCTTCCTACATCCATGAGATTTAAAGCTTGCATTTTGCTGGTTAATGAAAATGAAAATGACACTCGCTCTAGCGTTACTGTTACGTGTAAAAATAGCAGGATGCGACTATATGACATTTTTACAGAGCATCTGTACATATTCGAAGTGGGAATGGACGTGACTTCCAACGAGCTTGTCTTTGAGTTCAAGGTCGACCGTAACAACTGGAAGATAGCACAATGCGGGGTGATCCAACTCTCAGAGGTCGCTTGATGTAAACATGACAAGGCGATTACAGAGACACACCCCTTGGTGAAACTGAAGTCTATGGCAAAGTACTGGAGACTGTCACTACAATTGAAGAGCATAATGAGAGAAGCAACAAGGTAACATAATCTACGTTTATAGATTTTGTACAATATTAAGGGAATTTGAAATCTTTGTGTATATGCAACCTTAATTCTTCTTTTAAAGTTTTAATCATGAACCATTATCTGAAGAAAGCATTTGAATATTATGTAGCCTATTGTGTTAAATCATCTCATTAACAAATGTGAGAAATATTTAAAGTTGTATTTCCAACATTGATTATGGTACGTGATCAGCTTATGCATTTTTATAGTTTGTTTTTTCAACCACAGGTTAGTAATCCGTCAATGCAATTTATGTTGTATGAGACAATGTCAACCAACCGCTTTGGAGGTCAAGACAGGGGACTAAAGCAAAGAGTTGTTGTGTTGGTTTTTAAATCGCAGGAACGTTGGACGCGTTTCTGAAAATGATTCGATACGAAGGGCTTTACGGGTTTTACAAAGGGATGAGCACAAAGATAGTGCAAAGTGTGTTAGCCGCTGCAGTTCTGTTCATGATCAAGGAAGAGCTTACGAAGGGAGCTAAGTGCAAGCCTTCTTAAATAAACGCTATCCAACTAGCATTGTTAGATTGGTAACGGTTATGCCCTAGTCTTGGATTGCAATCAAATTCTGAGTTTTTGACCAAAATTAATTTACATGCGTTCTTGTATGGAGATGAGGCAATATGATATAAGTACGTCGGCAGTATCTTAAGATTGTAACATATTCTTGCAGGTAAAAATGTCAAAAAAAGATCTTAAACTTTCAAATTTAGGACGATTAAAACATAACTTTCGGAATGTCGTTTAAATCACAAAGTTAGCCGCTGCGGTTTTGTTCATGATCAAGGAAGAGCTTACGAAGGGAGCTAAGTTGTTGCTCTCAAATGCCAACTCTAGCAAACTCAAGTCCAAGCCTTCTTAAATAAACGCTATCCAACGACAACACACGCTATACTTATGGTACGTTACGTGTGAGCTTATGATTTTGAAGCTTCTCTTATGTTGTTTGTCTAGGTGCATTTTTATTGTTTATTTTTCAACCACATGTCAGTAAAGTCACGACTTCAAACCAAACAGGTCATGACAGGGGACAAAAGACAACAATGCAAAGGTTATATCCCTCTTGCAATAATAAGATCATCAAAAACTCATTTCTCAATTAAAGCAAAGAGTTGTTGTGTTGGTTTTGAAATCGCAGGACCGTTAGAGGAGATACTGAAAATGATTCGATATTAAGGGCTTTACGGGTTTTACAAAGAGATGAGCACAAAGATAAGTGCAAAGTGTTTTAGCGGCTGAGGTTCTGTTCATGATCAAGGAAGAGCTTGCGAATGGAGCTAAGTTGTTTCTCTCAAACTCAAGTCCAAGCCTTCTTAAATAAAGATTATAAGATTGAAATAAAATAAAACAGATTAAATTTCCAATAATAAAATAAATGTATTTAAATGACATTTCGGAAGTTGGGGATTTAAACGTCCATAATTTGAAAGTGTATGATTTTTTTTGACATTTTTCCTTTTAATTTATCACACACTATTGTCGTGCATTTCAATAAGGGTTAATTGCATGTGGACACACTTTCAAAACTTTAATTGCATTATGACACACTTATAAACTCATGGTGCACTTTGGAAAAGTTTGTTTACTCTCTCACCCTCACTTTGACAACATATTAACTCATTTGCCATCCCAACTAAAATTCCACGCAACTAAACACTTACGTTCTCTTCCTCTTCCTTTTCTTCTTACTCTTTTTCAATTCTTTCCCTTTTTTCTCTTTCTCTTTCTCATTTTTTTTCTTTCTTTTTTTATAATCACTTTATCTTGTTATTATAACAATATTTTATATTTATTTTTGTACAATACTCAATATTTCCATTTTTCCTATATTTGAAGATGCATTTTACTATATTTCTGGATAAATTATATTATATATATTATCCATTTGTAGTTGACCATTTATTCGCTGATAATTGTATAGTCAATTGTAATATCATTTCTGGATATACATATTTGTGTTTGGACATTTTAGCAACATGTGGTTACTTTTTACATGTTTTAGTATATAATAAGTGCATATATACATGGGAACATTTCAATAAAAATGAGTGTAAATTAGTGTCTCTGTACATGTGAACATATGGACAATAATCGTCTATCCAACGTCGAAGATGAGAGTATTAAGAATGATTGGAAGCATTTTTGGACAGAATAGGTTATCGATATCCAAAAAACCTCATCCACATGATCACAAAGAGCATCGTCACTACCGATTTAAATCTGTAAAAACGAAAAACCAAAAAAAATAAAAATACTCAGAAGCACTTACCTAGATCTGTCATGCAAAATGATTGAGAAATTAGTATATACAAGTTTAACATAAACGAGAAAACTGAGAAGCACTTACTCTATTCAAGTTTAACATAAACGAGAAGACATATCGTCGATATGTTGGAGAAAACGAAACAGCTATGTACCACTTTATGGATATTGTCCAATATATGCAGTTTTGTGGATGTTGTCTAATGGACGTTGGACTTGTTGCTTTTGTTCAAGACTTGAATTTTCCCTAACATGTCATTTGTTTGAATAATGTAACGATGGGAAAGAGTTCATGGATAACCATGATAATGTCGAAATTTGGTTTGGGGATTTAGTAAAACTTTTAAACATGAAGAAATCTTCTCATGTCGAGTATATCGGATGGACAAGATTCATGGACAACAATAATAAGAGAGAGATAGTGTGTTTGGATATTTTCAACTATCCACCATCTTATAAACATTTTGATCACATATGTCCATTTTCAAATATCCACTTTCAATAATCTATTTTCTCAAAAATTCACATTAGTTTCACAAATTTTATGGTGTCAATGTTGTACTCTCCATATGGACAATATAATTTGCACTTTAAATATAGCAAAATGGATCTCATTATATAGAAAAAATACAATTAGCATGTATTGTACAAAAATAAATAAAAAAATATTTTCTTGATAATACATAAAATTGACAATAAAAAAAAAACTAAGGAAAATGAGAAAGAGAAAAAGAATTTGTATATCAACACATTTGAACTATACCTACGTCGTCGTTATTCTTCAACCAGTTTTTGAAATAACTATTTGTCACTAACATGTTTTATTATAATATTAAATTGTAAAAGTGTTGGGTAACTATAGTTTTTAAATCAAACGGACGACGACGACAATTGGAAACAGACGAGACACAATTTTACTTTATTAGGACAGTTTGTGTCTTTTTTTGGCGCAAACAGTGGCCAAAGTACACCAACAATTGGAAAGTGTGTTTTTTGTAAGTTCTCCCCTTAAAGTGTGTTTATATGTAAATCACCCTTTCAATAATGATTGCAATTGTTTATTGTTTTTTTACAAGATTACTAGAGACTTTTTGTTTGATCTGATGACTTAAATGATTCTACATAAGGTTTATACGAAGATCCAGTCCAGAGATTATTTAACTTATTTTCGTAAAATGTAATTGTAATTTTTTTTTCCTTTGGTTTTGTGAAATGTAAACGTTTATCATGAATTTTTTTTTTAGTTTCAAAAAGTCTATTGTATTCTTCTACGAAAACTATGACTGATGCCAACATACTTTCAATTTGTTACATCTGCATCCATGTCAGCTATTACCAAAAAATAATATAAATCTTCTTTTATAGCGTTTTCTTCCTCTTTAATAAATTCTTCAGTTGTAAATGTGTAAAACAATTTTCACTCTCTCTTCTGGTTTTGATTATTTATTTCAGCCTCAACATGACTTGTAACACGTTAGATCATGGGTTAGTCTTTGTTGTTCGATAATTGTTTTGTATAATCTATATAATGATGGACGTACTAATCATTTCTTATAATGTACAGATTCTCAACTTAGCTTAAAACAAATTTAATGGAATATATAACGACAAATATTATTATAAACATAGTTAATAATTAAAAAAAAAACTTATTATTGATCCATTGTTTTTGAGAAATATAAGGCCATATAATCAAAATTATCAATGGGTTTTAGAGAGTATGTTAGGGTATTAAGGTTATAAAAATAAATCAAAATTGATTAATTTTACTAAGATACTTGAGTTGGGTATGTTGGAGAAGGATTTTTTTTGTGGGTTAAGAGACGCCACGTGGCGCAATCGGATTGGGTAAGTTTTTTTTTTTAATTTTTTAATTTTTTAATTTTTTTTGGAGAATGATTCTTTTGGTGGGTTATGACATTATATTTTTTTTTTTAAAATTTTTTTATTTTTTTTTGTAAACCATTTATTATGACATTACTATAATTTCTATGAATTGGGTAAGTTGATAATTATATTATGACATAACAATTTTCAAATTTAACTATCAATTTGATGAATCGATGTTAAGAAAAACCCAATAAAATTAGCCATACATGAAAAACACAAGTCAATTTTCTTATATTACAAATTATAAAAAAAATCTAAAATACCCAACTTAAGATCCTACCAATAAACACATCTCAAAACTAAAAACAAAATAAAAGCTCTTAAACTCTACTTTTTCAAATTTAATACTAAATTAATACTAACATACCCTAACTAACATTCTTCCTATAATGTTAGCTTTCAGTTGCTAGAGGAGCTCTTGTCTCCTTAAAATCCTCTGTTCTTGGAGTGTAATCGTTTACTCTACCTTAGTCAATCAAACTGTTTGCCAAAAAAAAAAAAAACTTTCAGCTCCTTGGGCGCCAAAATTGATTATTCTGTGCAAAATACACATATAACACATTAATTGTATTGTTTCATGATCCATGGAGAAAATTATCATAGTATTGGATTTTTATTGCCTAAAGAAGGTGAGAAACCAAAATTCTCACAAATTGCAAAGGTTTATCTTCACATGTGTTATAAGTCAAGAAGACTTTGTTTGTGAACAAACCATCGGCAAATGTTATGCACTAACTTAAGTATTGATTATAGCTTCTCTTCTTAGTTCTTACCCTGGAGACTTCACAATATTGATCATGATTTCTTTGCTACTTCCATGAATTTTCCGTTGCCTATCTAATGTAAATGTTAGAGAAGTTACTTGTGTATACTTTCTCATATTTAATTTGTGTCATGAGAAATAACGAAGCTTCCTTCTTTGTTACTTGACAATGCTTTTGTATACTTTTCTCATATTTGTGTCATGCATGGAAGTAGCACAACCACTATAAACCCAACATGACTTGTTCTTTGTTCTCATATACTTTAAACTTTTTGTTACTAAAAAAATATTTGAACGAAGCTTCCTCTCTTGCTAGTTGCTAGCCTAGTCAATGATCATTAAAAATAAATATGATCAATGTCAGTGGAGAAACTTATCAAAATTAAAAATAAATAACATTTGCTAAGTCAATGTGTCAACGCTCTTTTGTAATGTATACATAGTCTCTTTGCAACTTGTGATCCTTCTCCACATAAGCTCTCTTTAACGTTCTTTGATATTATTCATATCTCCATTCATACTTGCTAATGGATTCTTCTTCTTTTTTCCTTACCACTGTTCTTGCTGCAACAATAGGCTTGTTCACGATTTTATTCACGATTTTTAAAAAACTCAGACTCCATCAAGAAGAGGACGAAGAAACTTCATCTCCTCCATCTTCCTTGTCTCCTTCATCACCTCCATCTTCCTTGTCTCCATCATCTCCTTCATCTTCTTTGAATCGCATCTGGACACACCATGTCTTTCCAAGTTTCCGTGGGGAAGATGTCCGTAGAGACTTTCTTAGTCACATTCAGATGGAGTTCCAACGAATGGGAATCACAACATTCATTGATAATGAGATCAAGAGAGGAGAATCCATCGGTCCTGAACTCATTCGGGCGATTAGAGAATCCAAGATCGCAATTATCTTACTCTCGAGAAACTACGCTTCTTCGAGTTGGTGTCTTGACGAATTGGTGGAAATTATGAAGTGTAAGGAAGAATTGGGTCAAATGGTGATGGCTGTTTTCTATAAAGTAGATCCGTCTGATGTGAAAAAACTAACCGGAGATTTTGGGAAAATCTTTAGAAAAACTTGTGCCGGTAAAACAAAGCAGGACACTGGGAGATGGAGACAAGCTTTGGCTAAAATAGCAACTATCGCTGGTTACCATTCAAGCAACTGGTTTGTTGTTTTCAATTTTCATTTAAATCTGTTAAATTATCTAACACACATCTAAATGTACATATTTATAGCTTGGTTTTCTTAAAGCATAGAAATTAAATTCATAGTATTCTAGTGTGTGTTTTGTACATAATTGTTTAATCGATGTAGTGATCTCTTCTATTGTTAGGGATAATGAAGCGGCTATGATCAAACAAATCTCTACTGATATTTCCAACGAGTTGAATAATTCAGCATTATCAAGTGATTTTGACGGGTTGGTTGGTATGAGAGCTCATTTGAAGAAGATGGAACCATTGTTATGCCTAGATTCAGATGAAGTGAGGATGATCGGGATTTGGGGTCCTTCTGGGATCGGGAAAACCACCATTGCTAGAGTTGCATACAGCAAATTCTCCAACAATTTTCAGCTAAGTGTCTTTATGGAATCTTTAGAAGTAAACTATACAAGACCCTTTTCCGATGACTATAGTGCAAAGTTGCACTTACAACAACAATTTATGTCTCAAATAACCAACCAAAATGATATGAAGATTTCTCATTTAGGAGTTGTTAAAGACAGGCTAAAAGACAAGAAAGTTCTTGTTGTTCTGGATGGTGTGGACCAGTCAATGCAACTAGATGCCATGGCGAAAGAAACTTGGTG
>NW_006238916.1:2703809-2725109 GCF_000375325.1 Capsella rubella
CCTGGGAGTCGGATTATCATCACAACGCAAAATCGAAAGATTTTTAGGACACATGGGATCAACCATATTTACAAGGTGGACTTTCCACCTGCTGATGAGGCTTTTCAAATCTTTTGCACGTATGCTTTTGGTCAAAAGTCCCCTAAATATGGGTTTAAAGAACTTTCTCAAGAAGTTACAAACCTTGCTGGTAATCTCCCTTTGGGTTTAAGGGTTATGGGCTCTTATTTTCGAGGAATGTCTAAGCAGGAGTGGAAAAAGGAATTACCAAGGCTAAGGACTAGCCTTGACGCTGATATTCAAAGCATTTTGAAGTTCAGTTATGATGCCTTAGATGACGAAGAAAAATATTTGTTTCTTCATATAGCTTGCTTTTTTAATCATCAAGTGATTGAGAAAGTGGTTGCTCATCTTTCATATCTATTATTGGATGCGAGACAAGGGCTTAATGTCTTAGCTGAGAAATCTCTCATATCTATAGAGCGTGGAAGAATAAATATGCATAATCTGCTAGTCCAACTAGGTAGAGATACAGTTCGTAAACAATTTGTTCGTGAGCTTGGACAACGCCTATATTTAGTTGATTCAAGAGAACTATGTGAAATACTCATTGGTGATGTAGCGGTAATTTTTGACGTATATCCCAACAAATCGTGTTTATTTGATGATGAATCATCTCTTATAATTTTTGTTCCTTTTTCAGGCTAGTAGAAGATTCATAGGCATAAATTTCGATTTTAGCACGGAAAGCGTCAAGAAAATTTTTAATATAAATGAGAGAGTCTTTCAAGGAATGACTAATCTCCAGTTCTTAAAATTCCAGGGGTGTCACAAAACATTAGATCTACCATGTGGTCTAGAGTATATGTCTCAAAATCTTCGATTATTACAATGGGAGTCTTTTTCGGTGACATGTTTGCCTCCTATTTTCAACTCGGAGTTCCTTGTTGAACTAGAGTTGTGTTTTAGCAAACTTGAGAAGCTGTGGGAAGAAATTAAAGTAAGTACAATTTTTATTTTTTTTTCATAAAATTTAAATTAATTTCAAATAAATATCTTCTCCTTGTTATAATTTTATTTTAATTAATTATTAAAGCATGTAAGAGTGGTTTATGTTCTTTTATACAGTCTTTGTTTTAATAATTGTAGAGAAATGTTCTTATTATTTGTTTGTACAGCCGCTTCCAAATCTTAAGTGGATGGATTTGAGTTGGTCTCAAAACCTAAAGGAGCTTCCTGATCTCTCAACAGCCACCAATCTTCTGGAATTGAATCTTCGTGGTTGCTCCAGCCTAGTGAAGCTCCCATCTATTATTGGGTCTGCTAAAAATCTTCAGAAATTGAATCTCCAATATTGCTCCAGCCTAGTGAAGCTCCCATCTACTATTGGGTCTACTAATAATCTTCAGAAATTGAATCTTGGTGGTTGCTCAAGTCTGATAAGTCTCCCCTCTTTCATTGGAAGTTCTACTAATCTGCAAGTATTATATCTCAGTGGATGCTCAAGTCTGGTGGAGCTCCCTTCCTTTGATGGTAATGCCATGAATCTTGCAAGTTTGAACCTTAGCTTCCCAATTCTATTGGAAACCTTCAAAAGCTGGAGTCTTTGAGCTTACAAGAATGCTCTAAGCTAGAGTTTCTTCCGACAGACATCAATTTGGAATCTCTCCATGAACTTGATCTCACGAATTGCTTGTCGTTGAAATTTCTCTATCTCACAGGAACTGCAATAGAAGAAGTCCCTTCATCAATCAAATATTGGTCTCGTCTCACAGATTTGAGTATGACATACAGTGTAAAACTCAAGGAATGTCCTCATGCTTTTGACGTCATCAAAAAGCTGCACGTGGATGATAAAGAAATACAAGTGCTTCCTTCATGGGTCAACGAATTCTCTCGTCTGCAATCACTTCGACTCTATGGATGCAAAAAGCTGGTGTCAATCCCACAGATGTCAGATTCCGTTTATTTCATAGATGCAACATTTTGTGAGTCCTTGGAAGAGATTCCCCCATGGATCAACAAATTCATAGATTGTGAGTCCTTAGAAGAGTTTCCCAAATATTATCAACTCGAGCTCAAGAGATGCAGAAAGCTGGTATCACTCCCACATATTCCAGATTCCCTCATTTACATAGATGCAGAAGATTGTGAGTCCTTGGAGAGACTAGATTTCTCCTTTCAAAATCCATATATTCGTTTTCTCAATTTTTCCAAGTGCTTCAAATTGAATCAAGAAGCCAGAGACTTCATCATCCGAACACGGACTAGAGGTTATGCGGTCTTACCTGGCGGAGAAGTGCCTTCATACTTCCCTCACCGAGCCACTACTGGAGGTTCCTTGACTGTTAAGTTGAATGAGAAGCCTCTTCCTACTTCCATGAGATTTAAAGCTTGCATTTTGCTGGTTAATGAAAATGAAAATGACACTCGCTCTAGCGTTACTGTTACGTGTAAAAATAGCAGGATGCGACTATATGACAATTTTACAGATCATCTGTACATATTCGAAGTGGGAATGGACGTGACTTCCAACGAGCTTGTCTTTGAGTTCAAGGTCGACCGTAACGACTGGAAGATAGCACAATGCGGGGTAATCCAACTCTCAGAGGTCCCTTGATGTAATCATAACAAGGCGATTATAGAGAGACAACCCCTTGGTGAAACTGAAGTCTATGGGTGAAGTATTGGAGACTGTCACTACAATTCAAGAGCATAATGAGAGAAGCAACAAGGTAACATAATCTACGTTTCTAGATTTTATACAATTTTAAGGGAATTTGAAATCTTTGTGTATCTGCAACCTTAATTCTTCTTTTAAAGTTTTAATCGTGAACCATTATCTGAAGAAAGAATTTGAATATTATGTAGTCTATTGTGTTAAATCATCTCATCAACAAATATGAGAAATATTTAAAGTTGTATTTCCAACATTGATTATGGTACGTGATCAGCTTATGCATTTTTATAGTTTGTTTTTTCAACCACAGGTTAGTCATCCGTCAATGCAATTTATGTTGTATGAGACAATGTCAACCAACCGCTTTGGAGGTCAAGACAGGGGACTACAGCAAAGAGTTGTTGTGTTGGTTTCTTAAATCGCAGGAGCGTTGGACGCGTTTTTAAAAATGATTCGATACGAAGGGCATTACGGGTTTTACAAAGGGATGAGCACAAAGATAGTGCAAAGTGTTCTGTTCAAGGATGAGCTTGCGAAGGGAGCTAAGTTGTTGCTCTCAAATGCCAAACTCAAGTCCAAGCCTTCTTAAATAAACGCTATCCAACGACAACTTTTAGATTATAAGATTGAAATAAAATAAAATAGATTAATTTATCAAACACTATTGGGAGTGTCGTGCATTTTCATTCCTGTAGACTTTTTGTTTGATCTGATGACTAAAGTGATTCTACATAAGGTTTATACGAAGTTCCAGTCCAGAGATATAAAAAATTTAGAATCACTTTCATCACTAAAATGATTCTACACTTTGGAAATCATCATGAATCTATCTTATTATTTTTGCAACCATTTTTTTGACAACCCTTTACTAAAATATTTTTGACACAAAATATCCTTACTTCTAAACAATTAACCAAAGATCATTAAGGCTAATTTTGTAATCTTGAATGTCGGGTCGGTTTTAAATCAAAATTTAAAACCCGATTTCATTAATCGGATCTTTGAAAAACCAAAAACTATATTTCCTATTTTAATCACCGCAAACCTATTAAATTCCGAATTGATATGGTAATTAAACATATATAGAAACTTTATAAATAAATAAACATAATATTGCATAAAAATCGGATCATAATATAACCATATATTCTTGATTTTATTTATTTGGAAACATACGTATTGATTATTCTACTTTTAAAAAGATTAATATCAAATCTGGATTTCCTATATTTATTAGTTAGAAATCGAGAAACTCTAGGAAATATAAACTAATTTACTGATTCAAATAAAACTCAAAACTTACACACATATACCAAATCTAACCATTCAAATACCAAACCACAAAAAACACAGAAATGTGTTATACTATACTCACTACTCACTTAGAATGATCGATCACTTGAAGAAATTATTATGAAATATTCAAATTAATTTCTTCACGTATGATGTTTCTTTCTCCTGCTTTTTTTTTATTTTATTTTTTATTTTTTGTGCACCACATTTTCTTTTTCAAAAATTAATGAATTAATAACTATAGAAAAACAGAAAGATTATATTTCCATATCTTGAATTACAAACAATTCCTTATATTATGGTTTTTAAAGATTTTCAATCAATATCAAATCATATTAAGTAATAAATATTAAGGATATTACTTTTCGGGGTTTAGAAAAACCCTACGGTTGGATCCGAAATCTCTATAAATACATAAAACAACACATACACTAGAGTAGTTCTATAATCCTCACATGTGTACTAAAGCTATCAAAGCAATATCGATATTTTTTTTTCTTCAAGAACATAATCAATTCTTGTCTAATATCATGTCGTTTGAATTTGAGTATGTCATGTAATTTATTCTGATTCTAATGGCTTTATTTTGGGTTACTTTAGATTTATATTTGATAGTCTCACAAAAAATTACAAAATCTACACTATTTTTTCATGGCATATTCCCCAGCTAAATACTATATCCTCTATTTTATTCCATAATCCTAGCTTGCTCACCAAGATTTTAGATGATCACTCACGCATACCCCTCAAATTTCATTATACACTATAAATATGTTTTATTTTCAGTAGCTAAAAACACCATATCTGAAAAGCAACTCTATTATATCACAATGAAAGAGTATACTATCTTCGTTGCTTTCTTCTTCACATGGGAACTCAAGCTCTGATTTTCTTCCTCAGCCTCCTTTTTCGTCAAAGCTTATGGCATTTTCTTCTTCAACCAAAATTATGTACCAAACAGTTTCTATTTATCTGACGTCGGTTTGGTTCAAGTCTCCTGAACCGAATGAGTTGGATTTGATTTGTTGTGAAGGAGAAAGCTCACTTTCACACTTAGTGTTAATGTTACAAACAATTAGAGATTTTAAACAAATATGATGTTAATGTTACAAACAATTATAAAAGACGTGACTTAAGTTTGTAATCATATTTGATTAGAGATGTAAATGTTACAAATATCAAAATTAATCATTTAGAGATGTTAATGTTACAAATATGATGTTAACGTTACAAATTTATTAGAGATATTACTTATAATCAATAGCAATTAAAATCTCTAATTGTTTGTAACAACTCTAATAAATTTTGTTAACTAACACATTACACATTAACATCATATTTGTTTTAAAAATTCCAACTTTAAATGTAAAGTTTTTTCATTTTATCAAAATATAAAGAAACAAATTTTAAGAACTCCTAAATTATATGACACAACGGGTAAGAATGATTTTTCATCATCATAAGAAATATCACGGGGTTGTGATTGAGATGAACTCTAACTTCAAATCTACTTCAAATTTATAAAATTACATTAATTTTAATAATACAAATATTATTTTTTTTAAAAAGAATTAACTCACATACACTATATTCAACTTGCAAATCTAAATATGTTTACAAATATAAATGTACTTTGTATATATAATCATTTAGCAAATCTGAGTTTAATGGAAGCAAAGAAATTAATAAAAATGTTAGGAAAATAAATTTTTCACTTTCATCACTAAAATGATTCTACACTTTGGAAATCACCATGAATTAGATTTTATTTTCTGATAAAATTGTGCTTCTATACTAACATTTCTAAAGCAGTTTTTGAAATAAATCACTAACTTTCAAACTATTTACGGAGAATACCACTGCATTTAATACAATATCTTTAAAAATAAATAGAAAATAATTGGAAAAAATAAAAATGGAAATACATAGCTATTTAGAAGATTTAAAATTATAGTTCAACTATCATATTTGTTTGATTTGCATATAAAACATAAAATTAATCAAATCTAATTGTCTTTTTCAGCATATTTTTTTTTTTGAATTTTTTAAAACGTATCTATATATCATTCAGTTAATATAAAAAATTATATGTTCAACATCTCAAATCCGTTAAAAAGTTAAGAGAATCATTTAGAGCCATATTATACATAAGATCAAAATGAGTTGAAATGCGAGTAAGCAAAAAGTTTTACTTAATAAGCATCCAAACTTTAAAGTTTGTATAACATTTAGTTCATTTTTAAGTGAACTGTTTGATTTTACCGTATATAGTCAATTTTAAACTTTTAATTTAAATTTAATAAAAAATTTAAACTAACACAAACATTTTTTTTTGAGGATGGGTTGTGTAAAACACAACGAGACTGGTTTGAATCGATATTAATTACTAAACAATTATCATATCATTAGTCTGATATTTCAATACCGGTTAAATCTTTATTTTCTATTTTTAATAACACTAATATAATGCATATAGAATCAAACTGATTAACATAAGACTAGGTTCGGACCCGCACTACAGTGTGGGGGAAATAATTACAAATATATAACCTTTAACGGATTTGAATATGTTACATTTTAATTTTATTACAGTGCAGTCGAGTACGGTGAATCATATATATGTATAATAAGTTTAAATAAAATAATATACGAAAAAGCGAGTAAATAATCATATATTGAGTTTTCATACAACTAAAAACACGGTGAAGTATTAATAGCACGAAATAATAATTGTCGATAAATTATTCATTTTGACCTTTTTGTAGTAGAAGTAGGATTATACATAAAAATTACATATTTACAATATATTTTTTGAAGGACCAACCCGTAACAGAATTCATTTCGTAAAAAACTTTATTCATTACTCGCTTTATCATTATAATTATTATTTTAACAAACTACCCGTGAAATATCTAAAATTTACATAGTTTGATATATAATATATTTTATCAATAAAAATTAAGTCTCCAAAATTACATTTATTTCTTCAAAAATATACTTTTTGAAATTTTAAATATGTTCATGTAACAATGGTTTTAATATTGGCCATACTTATAATGATTTTAAACCATTGTCCAAAATATTTAAAGGGAAAAATGTTATTTAAATCCCGAACATACCAATTTTGGTCATTTTAATACTCGACTTCTAATGTGGCCATTAAAATCATAGACTTCTCGTTGACATTATTTTTAAATCGCTGTCTCCTGTTAACTGAGCCAGATTGAGCATGTCGTCAAATCAAATTCTCTAAGAGGAGTTAACAGCCGTTTAGGATTGTTAATTGATCTCTGTTAAGTCAAAAAATGAGAATCACAAGGACAAGTGACGTCGTGCTGCCTTAAACGAAATGCCTAAATCCCCAAACTGAGTGTAGTTGTGTATTATATGTCCATTTTGAAAAATTTAAATTGCAACGTATGCAAAAAAAAGGTTAAATTTAATTAAATATTTATATTATATAGTATAATATCATAAATAAAAAAGAGAAATTCTTACTAATAACCTTTTTATAATACCCTTTTGCAAAACTACCCTCTTTTTTTGCCATTTTCAATTTTGTCCTCTCTTAAATTTTAATGGTCATTTTACCTCTTACGTGAAAGAATATTTTCCCCAAAAAATTCCTGCCTAAATTTTCCCGCCAAAAAAATTTCCTGCAAAAAAAATATTTTACAAAATTTTCCCGCCAAATTTTTTTAAAGGTTTTACAAGGATTTTTAAAGGGTCTTTTAAAGTTTGCAAGGGGGTTTAAAGGGATTTACGAGTTTTTAAATGACTTTTAAAAGATTTGTAATGGTTTTAAAGGGTTTTAGAAGCTTACAAAGGTTTCTAAATGGTTTTTAAATGATTTCCAATGGTTTTTAAAAGTTTTTATTAGTTTATAACAGTTTTAAAAGGATTTACAAGGATTTACAAGGATTTTTAAAGGTTGTTTAAAAGAATTTACTAGTGTTTTTAAAAAGATTTACAAGTGTTTTTAAAGTCATACAAGGTAACATAACATCATCTACGTAGAAAGAAGGTAACATAATATACGTTTATAGAATTTGTACAATATTAAGGGAATTTGAAATCTTATTGTATCTGCAACCTTAGCCAAATATTAATTCTTCTTAAAATTTTTTTTATCATGAATTATTATCTGAAGAAAGCATTTGAATTTTATAGTCCAGTGTGTTAAATCATTTCACCAACATAAATATCTCTTGACCTTTTGTTTGATTTGATGACTAAACATAGAGTTTAGAATCACTTTAACTACATTTTATAGTCTTCTTTATAGATTATTTTTCTGATAAAACCTTCTCAATACATGTGATAAGTTAACTAATATGTTATTACCAGATCAAGAGAGCACTTTTAAAAATTTTGTCATTTCTCTCCAAACATTGTAAAACCACATGCTGCTTCTTTGATGCCCATGCTACAGCTCCACCTCCTAACAAAAATGCCCACTTGTACTCTTTCTATCATCAATGTCTCCTGCATAGTCACTGTCTGTATATACAAAAATGCCCAATTATAGCTTGAGACTATAGTTTACAACATCGTTGCTTATAACGATAAATAAATAATTTTAAGAGAGTCAACTAACTTTGACTTTGTTATCTTCATTGGTTTTGGTCTCTTCTTCCTGTGTGATATATTTCCAAACTTCATCAACAGTTCCCGTCGATGTTGAGCCTTGCACTAGATTTATTCTTAACCAACTCATCCATTTTAGACAAGTTGATAATTATTAATTATTACTTTTTTCATTTTCTATAAATCTTTTTCATATATTGTTTATAGACAAAAACTTTAATTTTATTAAATAAATTAAATTTAAGGAAATGATAAATGATTACAATTATAAATAAAAACTTATAATTAATGTAATATTGTTGTAAACCACATGCATTGTGTAGAATTAATTTGAATAGAGGTTCTTATGAAATGATGGTATTCATACAACTTAGGAAATTTCTATGCTATATTTCATGGTAATCATTTATCTACTGAATTAAGATTAACTTAAATATGTACAATACTCTCTTCTTCTTTTTTTTTTTTTTATAAATCTACAATATTAAAAAAATATGCAAAAAATCATCCAAAATATGATGATTACAAATAAATAAATATCAGAATTACAAAGGGCTGATTTCTTTTTTTTTAATTTGAGGTTTCCAGCTGTACTTCCATAAAGTTTTTTTTTTAATTGAATGTAAAATTTTATTCAATCAAAAACCATGTGTACAAATAATGCTTCAGTTGGTTTAAAAAATTAGACAATAGTTGGAAAATAAAACAGAATTTAAAAAGCTATATGTGAATTTTAGCGGGTGGAATACATGAGGCGGAGACCATCGTTATAATGAGGATCACCTATGTCTCGGATTGTGCTGAGACTGTTTCGTACATTGTTGTCAATGAACATTCTTTTCTTTTAATAAATCTACAATATTTTAAATTATGGAAATACTCATCCAAAATATGATGATCACAAATAGATTAAAATCAGAAGTTTCCAACTGTTGCCTATTTAATGTAAATATTAGAGAAGTTACTTTTGTGTATACTTTGCTCATATTTAATTTGTGTCATGGAAATAGCACAATCACTACAGAATCCACATGACTTTGTTCTCATTTACTTTAAAGTTTTGTTTCTAAAAAAATCTTTGAACGAAGCTTCCTCTCTTGCTAGTTGCTAGTCCTGTGTGAGAACTAAAGACTCTTTTATATTATGAGTCAATGAGTCAACGTTCTTTTATAATGTATACATAGTCTCTTTTGCAACTGATCTTCTTCCACATAGCTCTCTTTAACGCTCTCTGATATTATTCATCTCTTCAATCATACTTGCTAATGGATTCTTCTTCTTTTTTCCTTACCACTGTTCTTGCTGCAACAATAGGCTTCTTCACGATTTTTAAAAAACTCAGACTCCATCAAGAAGAGGACGAAGAAACTTCATCTCCTCCATCTTCTTTGTCTCCTTCATCTTCTCCATCTTCTCTAAATCGCATCTGGACACACCATGTCTTTCCAAGTTTCCGTGGGGAAGATGTCCGTAGAGACTTTCTTAGTCACATTCAGATGGAGTTTCAAAGAATGGGAATCACACCATTCATTGATAATGAGATCAAGAGAGGAGAATCCATCGGTCCTGAACTCATTCGGGCCATTAGAGGATCCAAGATCGCAATTATCTTACTCTCGAGAAACTACGCTTCTTCGAGTTGGTGTCTTGACGAATTGGTGGAAATTATGAAGTGCAAGGAAGAATTGGGTCAAATAGTGATGGTTGTATTTTATAAAGTGGATCCCTCTGATGTGAAAAAACTAACCGGAGAATTTGGGAAAATCTTCAGAAAAACTTGTGCCGGTAAAACAAAGCAGGACACTGGGAGATGGAGACAAGCTTTGGCTAAAGTAGCCACAATCGCTGGTTACCATTCAAGCAACTGGTTTGTTTTTTTCTATTTTCATTTAAATCTGTTAAATTATCTAACAAACATCTAAATGTACATATTTATAGCTAGTTTTTCTTAAAGCATAAAAATTAAATTCATAGTATTGTAGTGTATGTTCTCTACATAATTGCTTAATCGATGTAGTGATCTCTTCTATTGTTAGGGATAATGAAGCGGCTATGATCAAACAAATCTCTACTGATATTTCCAACGAGTTGAATAATTCAGCATTATCAAGTGATTTTGACGGGTTGGTTGGTATGAGAGCTCATTTGAAGAAGATGGAACCATTGTTATGCCTAGATTCAGATGAAGTGAGGATGATCGGGATTTGGGGTCCTTCTGGGATCGGGAAAACCACCATTGCTAGAGTTGCATACAACAAATTCTCCAATAATTTTCAGCTAAGTGTCTTTATGGAATCTATAGAAGTAAAGTATACAAGACCTTGTTCTGATGACTATAGTGCAAAGTTGCACTTACAACAATTATTTATGTCTCAAATAACCAACCAAAATGATATGAAGATTTCTCATTTAGGAGTTGTTAAAGACAGACTAAAAGACAAGAAAGTTCTTGTTATTCTTGATGGTGTGGACCAGTCAATACAACTAGAAGCCATGGCGAAAGAAACTCGGTGGTTTGGTCCTGGGAGTCGGATTATCATCACAACGCAAAATCGAAAGATTTTTAGGACACATGGGATCAACCATATTTACAAGGTGGATTTTCCACCGGATGACGAGGCTCTTCAAATTTTTTGCACGTATGCTTTTGGTCAAAAGTCCTCTAAAGATGGTTTTAAAGAACTTGCTCGAGAAGTTACAAAACTTGCTGGTAAACTCCCTTTGGGTTTAAGGGTTATGGGCTCTTATTTTCGAGGAATGTCTAAGCAGGAGTGGGCAAAGGAATTACCAAGGTTAAGGACTAGCCTTGATACCGATATTCAAAGCATTCTGAAGTTCAGTTATGATGCCTTAGATGACGAAGAAAAATATTTGTTTCTTCATATAGCTTGCTTTTTTAATTATCAAGTGATTGAGAAAGTGGTTACTCATCTTTCATATCTATTATTGGATGCGAGACGAGGGCTTAACGTCTTAGCTGAGAAATCTCTCATATCTATAGAGTATGGACGTGTAAGTATGCATAATCTGCTAGTCCAACTAGGTAGAGATATAGTTCGTAAACAGTCTGTTCGTGAGCCTGGACAACGCCTATATTTAGTTGATGGAAGAGAAATTTGTGAAATACTCACTGATGATGTAGGAGTAAGTTTTGACATATATCCCAATAAATAGTGTTTATTTGATGATGAATCATCTCTTATTATTTTTGTTTCTTTTTCAGACTAATAGAAGATTCATAGGCATAAATTTCGATTTCGGCGTGAAAAGTGTCAAGAAAAAATTTAGTATAAGTGAGAGAGCCTTTCAAGGAATGACTAATCTCCAGTTCTTAAAATTGAAGGGAATTCACAATACATTAGATCTACTCCGTGGTCTAGAATATATGTCTGGAAATCTTCGATTACTACTATGGATGGAGTTTCCAATGACATGTTTGCCTCCTATTTTTAAGCTAGAGTTGCTAGTTGAAATAGAGTTGAGTTATAGCAAACTTGAGAAGTTGTGGGAAGGAATTAAAGTAAGTACAATATTTATTTATATTTCAGAAATTTAAACTAATTTCAAATAAATATCTTTTCATTGTTATAATTTTATTTTGATTAATTATTAAAGCTTATGTTCTTGTCATTTTTCTGTATAGCTGCTTCCAAATCTCAAGTGGATGGATTTGAGATCGTCTAAAAACCTAATGGAGCTTCCTGATCTCTCAACAGCCAACAATCTTCTGGAATTGAATCTCCAAAATTGCTCCAGCCTAGTGAATCTCCCCTCTACTATTGGGTATACTAAAAATCTTCAGAAATTGAATCTTGGTGGATGCTCAAGTCTGATAAGTCTCCCCTCTTTCATTGGAACTTCCACTAATCTCCAAATATTATATATCGGTGGATGCTCAAGTCTAGTGGAGCTTCCTTCCTTTGATAATAATTTCATCAGTCTAAGTGGATTGGATCTTAGCAATTTATCAAGTCTGGTGGAGCTTCCTTCCTTTGATGGTAATTTCATCAATCTAAAAACATTGAATCTTAGCCGTTTATTAAATCTGGTGGAGCTCCCTTCCTTTGTTGGTAATGCTACTAATCTAGAGAATTTGGACCTTAGCGATTGCTCAAGTCTGGTAAAGCTTCCCTTTTCTATTGGAAACCTTCAGAAGCTGCAGACTTTGATCTTAGACGGGTGCTCGAAGCTAGAGTATCTTCCGACTGACATCAATTTGGAATCTCTGGATATACTTGATCTCACGAATTGCTTGTTGTTGAAATTGTTTCCGGTGATTTCCACGAACCTTAGCACTCTCCATCTCACAGGAACTGCAATTGAAGAAGTCCCTTCATCAATCAAATCTTGGTCTCGTCTCACAGATTTGCTGATGACATACAGTGTAAAACTCAAGGAATGTCCTCATGCTTTTGACGTCATCACAGAGCTGCACGTGGATGATAAAGAAATACAAGAGCTTCCTCCATGGGTCAACGAATTCTCTCGTCTGCAAAAACTTCGACTCTATGGATGCAAAAAGCTGGTGTCAATCCCACAGATTCCAGATTCCCTCACTTCCATAGTTGCAGAAGATTGTGAGTCCTTGGAGAGACTAGATTTCTCCTTTCAAAATCCAAAAATTTATAGTCTCAATTTTGATAAGTGCTTCAAATTGAATCAAGAAGCCAGAGACCTCATCATCCAAAAACAGACTATAACCTATGCGGTCTTACCCGGCGGAGAAGTGCCTGCATACTTCACTCACCGAACTGCTACCGGAGGTTCCTTGAAAATTAATTTAAACGAGAAGCCTCTTCCTATATTCATGAGATTTAAAGCTTGCATTTTGCTGGTTAATGAAGGTGACAATGACGAGACATGCTCTCACGTTTATGTTACGTGTAAAAATAGCAAAATGGGACTTTCTTTATTTGCCACCAGCTGGATAGAACTAGATGACATTTTAACAGAGCATTTGTACATATTCGAAGTGGAAATGGATGTAATTTCCAGCGAGCTTATCTTTGAGTTCAAGGTTCGCCAAGACGATTGGGAGATAGGACAGTGCAATTGGAAGATAGGACAATGCGGGGTAATCCAACTCTTGGAGGTCCCTTGATGAAACTGAAGTCTACGGTAAAGTATTGGAGACGGCCACTACAATTCAAGAGCACACGGAGAGAAGGAAAAAGGTAATTTATCAATCTGCGTTATTAGATTTTGTTCTATATTTTAAGGGATTTGAAGACTCTGTCTCTGAGAATTTTAATCTCTTTTCAACTTTTAGGATTCAAATATTATTTTTCTGCTTTACATAAGATTCACTAGAGGGCACGCAAGGCTGAACAAGACCCAGCCAATCCAAGGAGTTCATGGCGAGCTGGATTGAGAGGATGATGCATAAGTCTGACGTTGGGGAGAGCTCTTTGAAGAGGTTTTGGACTGAACCATATATGACGATGCTAATAAATGAGAAAAGATTCTTAGCAACACAAAATGTTAGCCAAAATCTAATAAAAACCTCAATACAAGGTAAACCCATATTCACTGAAATAAACCATGGTAAGAGACTGCTGTTTGCAGTAAAGGCTCGCACAAACGCGAGAAAATTGCCAACCAAGGGCGTGTAAGCACCTGCGAGAGAACCGAATGAGCAAATCATGATCGAAGAAAACCATAACATATGCCTAACCTGGCCACAATGGAGAGGAACAGAGCTTGTGGTGATGAAATTCCAGCAAGACTCTCTAACCTCTAGTGCCTTAGTAGCTATATGTAGTTCACACGATAGATAGTCAATGGGAAAGAAGAGTACACACATATTTGGTGACTTTGGCTGAGAAAGACTAACAACCAAAGCATCTACCGCGACGGGCAGAAGGAGGAGAGGAGTGTCCGTTCCTTTTAGGCGGTGGGGCAAGGCGAGATCTTGTGAAAGAGGAGATGACGGTGGTTGGGACTGGATATGAGCTTTCTCGGACAAGAAGGAGACATGGAAGGTGGAACAATGTAGGCATGTAGCTGCGATTTAAACTCGTCAGAGGAGAGGCGGATCTGAGAAGGTGGGTCCGGTGGTTCTGGCGGAGTCGGCGGAGGCGGAGGCTCTGGTAGAAGCACTTGAGGAAACCTCAGACCGAGGGAAAGAACCGAACACGTCGGGAATGCAACTATTTTTTGTCTCACTTAGTTTTTCTTTCACTTTGTTAAACCTGAACTATTATTATCTGAAGAAAGCATTTTAATATTATAGTCTAGTGTGTTAAATCATCTCATCAACAAATGTGAGAAATATCTCTGGAATTTTTGTTAGATCTAATTTACTAAAGTGATTCTACATAAAATTTAGGAATAATTGGGATTTTAGAACATTTTTCAAACTTAATTAGTAAAATAGTACAATTACTATTTATAATTGGCAAATTAGTCACCTTTCCCTATTTTCCACTATTTTGAAGACTTTATAACCCTCTCATCTCTCTCATATTTACACTAAATGCCATTAAACTTATTTTTATATATATTTTTGTGTATTTTCTTTTTCTCTCTTTTTATAATCTAATAAATAAAATATTAATTAACATATTTTTCTGATTTTCTAATACAGTAAACTTATATATACACAATTTTTATTTTTACACTCATATTTACTGTATATTATATAATTTATATGAATAAAATATATATTATGTACAAAAAAATATATGTACATATATAATTGTATATATATACTTGTACATATATATAATTGTACAAATATAAACATTGTACAGTTAAAATATTTGTACAAAGATATAAATCGTACAGAATAATGTATGTACAAATACAATTGTACGGATATAAAATATTGTACATGATTATTTTTGTACATATACGTCTTTCCGTACAGATAGACAAATGTACGAATCATAATTTGAATGAAATATATTTGAAAATATTAAACAATATGCATATCAAATTGTAGAGAAAAAAGAAGATGATTTTTCTGTTTCTAAAGTTTTTTAAAAAACAAATTCATATAATTAATATTTTAGTTATTAAATTAGTGGGAGAATGTAAGAAATAAAAAAAAAATATATATATATATATATATATATATATATGAGATGGAGAGAGAAAGAGAATATGGATGGCATTTGTCTTTTGTTTACGAGAGAAAGAGAGAGATATGATTATAGGACAGTTTGGTAATTGCAAAAAATTAGAAAAGAGCTTCTATTACATACACAGTAAAATACGGAGGTGGGTTTTACTAATTCTAAATAGTAAAGTGACTATATCCCCTATTAAGTTTGGAAAATATACTAATTTGCAAAGTCTCCCTAAAATTTATAGGATCCAGTCCAAAGATATTAATTTTTTAGAATCACAACTAAATATTAGAAATCACCCTGATAAAATCTTTGATGCAGCGCATCTTAGTCGTTCTTTTTAAGTTGGGCTTTGGTGTTATGTTTATTACTTGGGCTTTACGTTTTGATTTCATAAACTATTTCTAAGTCGGTTTTACTTAGGGTTTTCTTAGCTTTGTATTTATAGCCACTTCTCTTGATGAAAGAGGTCACGTTTTATTGAATATAATCAAAAGCTTTAAGCTTATTGCTTTCTCTTGATCTTCGGCTATTCATTGAATCAACGAACTTCAAGTCTTGTCTTTGTTTGGCTATTCTCTTGAATCAACAAGCAATTAGACAGCCCCTTATTGATCGGTCATTCTTTTGAATCAACGATCTTTAGGTTCTATCGGGTAACGCTGCGCCAATCTTACAATACATTCTCAGTACGAGAGCTTTCAAATTCAGGTTATTAGTTAAGAGCACATTTAAATTTTTGTCATTTGGCTCCAAACATTGTAAACAATACAGAGTATATTAGACTTGTTTATAGTATACTAAAACATAAATAAAATATGAGCCCATGAATAAAACCAAACCTTGAAAAATCCACTTTTATGTTAATGTTTACATCACATAAATTTACTCAATATTTTGGATTGAAATTTAAAAATATCATTTAATATCTATCTAAACATATTTTAACCAAAATTATTCTACATAATATAAAGTAGGACCTATGATGTACCACATAATTTTTTTAATGTTCTATCTATTATTATATATTTAATATATAAAATCCTATAATTAAAATTATATTTTTAATGTTTTAAAAGTTATAATAAAGATTTTTAAAAGGGTGAATTAAAATTTTATACTCATTTACTATACCATATACAAAATACTAATGAATTACATTTTGTTTATTGTATGTAGGGTTTAGGGTTTAGGGTTTAGGGAAAATACTAATTAAATATTAAAAATATTACAGACTTGGTTGTTGTTTATTGTATATCCAAATAAATTTTAATATGTGAATTTTGATATATTTTAGGGTAATTTGCATTGATAGTCACTTTCATAAACAATTCACATAATTAGTAACTTTTAAAACTTGAGGAAGAAGTATAAGGAAAATAAAGGGCACAATTAGCCTCCATCTTTTCTAACTAACCAGTTACACATTTTCTTTCTCCACACTCTCTTTCTAAAATCTGAAACATACACACTCTCTCTCTCTCTCTCTCCACTCTCTATTCCCAAAATCTGAATACTCTTTTTTTTTGGCCTACGAAACTTCCTTTTTTCTATACATCTATCCACCTTTTCTTTTTGTTTATGTATCAGTTATTTTTAATACAATGATTCAAGCGATATCCACATTGATTTAAAAATTAAAATTAGATAGTTCGCAAATCGTTTTAAAAAGACACCTATGTGGATGTGCTCTACATCTACTCTTCCACTGCGTATAAACTCAAAAAATAATAACCCCATATTACTGTTTTCTTATCAACATTTTCTTTCTCGCAACTCATTTTAATTGGTAATTTGGATCTTAGCCATTTATCAAGTCTGGTAGAGCTCCCTTCCTTTGTTGGTAATGCCATGAATCTTGAAAGGTTGGACCTTAGTAATTGCTCAAGTCTCCTAAAGCTTCCCAATTCTATTGGAAACCTCCGTAAGTTGAAGATTTTGATATTACAAGAATGCTCGAAGCTAGAGTATCTTCCGACAGACATCAACTTGGAATCTCTGGATTGTCTTTATCTCACGAATTGCTTGCTGTTGAATCTTTTTTCCTCAGATCTCCATGAACCGTATAACTCTAGATCTCAGAGGAACTGCAATAGAAAAAGCCCCTTCATCAATCAAATCTTGGTCTCGTTTCACAGATTTGATAATGACATACAGTGTAAAACTCAAGGAATGTCCTCATGCTTTTGACATCATCACAGAGCTGCACGTGGATGATAAAGAAATACAAGAGCTTCCTCCATGGGTCAACAGATTCTCTCGTCTGCAAGAACTTCGGTTCAATGGATGCAAAAAGCTGGTGTCAATCCCACAAATTTCAGATTCTCTCATGTACATAGTTGCAGAGGATTGTGAGTCCTTTGAAGAGTTTCCCCCATGGATCAGTAAATCCTCTCATCTGAATGAACTCGTGCTCAAGAGATGCAGAAAGCTGGTATCACTCCCACATATTCCAGATTCCCTCACTTACATAGTTGCAGAAGATTGTGAGTCCTTGGAGAGACTATATTGCTCCTTTCAAAATCCATATATTTCTGGCCTCCATTTTGCTAAGTGCTTCAAATTGAATCAAGAAGCCAGAGACCTCATCATCCGAACATGGACTAGTGACTATGCTTACGAAGGGAGCTAAGTTGTTGCTCTCAAATGCCAAACTCTAGCAAACTCAAGTCCAAGCATTCTTAAATAAACGCTATCCAACGACAACACACGTGTGAGCTTATGATTTTGAAGCTTCTCTTATGTTGTTTGTCGAGGTGCATTTTTATTGTTTATTTTTCAACCACAGGTCAGTAAAGTCACGACTTCAAACCAAACAGGTCATGGCAGGGGACAAAAGACAACAATACAAAGGCTATCCCTCTTGCAATAATAAGATCATCAAAAACTCATTTCTCAACTAAAGCAAAGAGTTGTTGTGTTGGTTTTGAAATCGTAGGACCGTTAGAGGAGATACTGAAAATGATTCGATACGAAGTGCTTTACAGGTTTTACAAAGGGATGGAGCACAAAGATAAGTGCAAAGTGTTTAAGCGGCTGAGGTTCTGACAATATTGGTGGCCAAGAAAAGTGTTACCCTTCATTCATCTTTACAAGAGTATTTATACATAAGAGTGGAAGCCCTAGAGAATATTCTAGACTTGATATACAAGATACAATAAGATACAATAATAGGAAATATCTAATTATTAACATAATAATCCCCAATACTCCCCCTCAAGTTGGCGCATGAAGATCGCGAATGCCCAACTTGTCAATAAGAAATGTGAATTGTGGAGCACCAAGTGACTTAGTGAGGAAGTCGGCGAGCTGGTTGGATGTGTGAATCTTCTTAGTAGCAATAAGACCCTCTTGAATCGCATCACGAACAAAGTGGCAGTCAGCTTCAATATGTTTGGTACGCTCATGAAACACCGGATTAGCTGCAATATGAAGGGCGGCCTGATTATCACAAAAGAGAGAGACTGGAGCAGTACGACGGATACCAAAACAAGAAAGAAGCTCATGTTCCCATTTGATTTCACAAGTAGTATATCGCATTGCCCTATATTCAGCTTCAGCGGAAGAGAGAGAAACAGTCTTCTGCTTCTTAGTTTTCCATGCAACAGGTGACCCGCCAAGAAGAATAACATATCCCGTCAACGACCGGCGAGTGAGCTTACAAGCGGCATGATCAGCATCACAATAAGCGGAGAGGTGGAGATCACCATGAGCAGCAAGGAGAATACCTTGACCGGGGCAACCTTTTAGATATTTCACCACTCTAAGCGCTGCCTCCCAATGCTTAACCAGCGGCTTCTTAAGAAACTGGGCAAGAATATGTATAACATAGGAAAGATCAGGACGTGTAACCATGAGGTAGACTAGACGACCCACAAGACGACGATACTTTTCGGGATCAGCATAAGGACCATCTTCGGGATGAAGTAACCGATGATTTTCCTCCATAGGAGTAGCAACCGGTCGGCTGGCAAGTAGACCACACTCATCAATAATATCCAAAGTATACTTCCTCTGTGACAAATAAATACCCTTCGGTGAGCGAGCAACTTCAATACCAAGAAAGTATTTTAATGGACCCAAATCTTTCATCTTAAAACATTCACTCAAATAGCACTTAAATTCAGAGATAGCACGCGAGTCATTCCCGCCAATTAACAAATCATCAACATACACAAGGACATATAACCGCATATCACCACGAGATAAGTAGAATAAAGAGTAATCCGTGTATGTCTGAGTAAAACCATATCCAAGCAAAGCTTGTGTGAGCTTTGCAAACCAACACCGCGGAGCTTGGCGCAAACCATATAAAGATTTACGAAGACGTAAGACTTTATTAGAACCAGAAGAATGAAAACCCGGCGGAAGCGTCATGTAAACCTCTTCATCCAAATCACCATGAAGAAATGCATTATGCACATCCATTTGATGAACATCCCATTGCTTTACTGCTGCAACCTTAAGAAACATACGAATAGTTGTCATCTTAGCCACAGGAGCAAAAGTCTCTTCAAAGTCTTTCCCAGCAATTTGTCGATCACCACGGATAACCAAACGTGCCTTATATCGTTCAATAGACCCATCTGAATGGTGTTTAATGGTAAATATCCAGCGACACCCAAGAGCCTTCTTACCCGGAGGAAGATCGGTGACATACCAAGTATCATTCTCTTCAAGAGCCCCAATTTCAAGACCCATAGCCTCACTCCAAACTTTCAACTGAACAGCTTCAGCATATGTTTTAGGTGCAACGGCTGTTGTAATAGCCGCAAGGAACGCCCTGTGGTTATCCGAAAAACGATCACAAGAGACATAATGTGAAATTGGGTAAGCAACCGTACCTGAATGAGAAGACGCTGAGGCGGAAGTGCAAGATGAGGGGTCCGTGGTGCATTGGGTCGTGTTAAGAACATAATCTTTCAATCGTTGTGGTAAGACCTTAGGGCGTTTACCAACTCCCAACTCTTCAACCAAAACCTCTTGAGTTGGTGCAACGGCATTGTCGATAGGAGTGGTAAGAACCAGACCGATCGATCGGTCAGTCGGATCGGTCGGTCGTATAGCTTCTGTTTCATCTGACGGAAGAGGATCGATCGATCGTGATTCCGGATCGATCGGTCGTGTGGCTTCTGTATCGAGCTGCTCGAGAGGACCGATCGATCGTGAAGTCGGATCGATCGATCGGCTTGTTTCTGTGTCGACATGGTCAAGGTGATCGACCGATTGGTTCTCTGGATCGATCGGTCCGTTAATTGTAGGTGTAGCAACACGAGAGGAACTCCCCCTTTTAACAGCAGGCTGAGCAGTGATAAATTCTTCTGCAACAGGAACATCTTGTGGTGGAACTGCAAACTCAGAACCGGACAATGTAACATCCATTTTGGCAAATGGGAATTCATTTTCATAGAAGACCACATCTCGAGAAACAAAATGTTCTTGTGTCTCCAAGTCATATACCTTCCAACCTTTCTGACCATACGGATATCCCATAAAAACACACTTTTGACTCCGTTCACCAAACTTATCTTTATCCCGAGATTTCTTATAAGCATAACACAAGCAGCCAAATACTTTCAAACGTTCAAAATGAGGAAGAGAACCATATAAAAATTCATATGGTGTCTTACCATCGAGGAGAGGGGTCGGCGTTCTATTAATGAGATGAGC
>NW_006238916.1:2725209-2727103 GCF_000375325.1 Capsella rubella
CTCAACACGACCATTTTGCTGCGGTGTATAGACACATGAAGTCTGATGCAAAATACCGGCTTGATCAAAAAATGATTTTAAACACATAAATTCGGTGCCATTATCACTCCTCACCACCCGAACCTTTTTATCAAACTGTCGTTCTACCATTGCACAAAATTTCTTAAGTGAGTCAGCTACTTCGCGTTTCTCTTTGAGGAGAAAGATCCAAACAGCTCGCGAGTAATCATCGACAATTGTAAGAAAATAAGCAGCCCCAGATGAAGAAACCGTGCGATAAGCTCCCCAAACATCACAATGAATCAAAGCAAATAGCTCAGTAGCTTTATTAGAACTTTCATGAAAACCAACACGAGTTTGTTTAGCCCGAAAACAAGTGTCACAAACGATCTCTGTTGCAACAGATTTCCCAATGTCAACATGACTCGATAAATAAGATAAAACTCTACTAGATGGATGACCTAAACGACAATGCCATAAGTCTCTCGCTCCCATAGTTGTTGCAGCTTGAGCGTGAGCACCTAAGACCCCACGAAGCACATAGACCCCTCCGCACTCTTCACCGCCAATCAGCGTCTTCGAGGTACGGCCCTGAAAAACACATGAATCTTCAGTAAAAGTGATCGAACCCTTGGTCGCCTTAAGCAACTTAGACACAGAGATTAGGGAACAATTCAAATTAGGAGAATATAGGACTCCACGAAGCCATAAATCACCCCCTAAACAGAGATCGCCTTGTTTGGTAGCAATAGCATAATCCCCATCCGGTAAACCAATGGAACACGGGAAAATATCACCAATATTGGTTAAAAGATCAAGCTTCCATGTCATATGATGAGAGGCTCCGGTGTCAATAATAAATTCAACATTATCTTTCTTACCAGTTAGCTTTTCACCAGAGTCGTTCTTCTTAGTATTAAGGAACTGCCTCATTGCATCCCATTGTTCATCCGTTAGTTGCGGTAAGGAGTTTTGGTCAAATTCTTCTCGGTTTGCTCCGACGTGAGCGGCTTGTGCGACTTGTGCAACATGAGCACCAGCTGCAGGTGCATATCCACGTCCACGCCCAGCATTATTACCAATGGTACCACCTCCACGACCGCTTCTTCCACCACGAGCACCACCTCTTCCACGGCCTCTCTCACCCCACCATTCCGGAAATCCCTTTAATTGGAAACAGTCTGCTTGTGCGTGGCCATATTTCCCACAGTGAGTACAGGTCACATCTTTCTCACGGTATGGCTCACGGGAAGAATGACCACCACGTGTTCCAGCATAAGCTAGAAACCCTACAGCTTCGGTACTGCTCGTTTCCCGGTTTCGTATAACTGTTTGTTGTCTCTCTTCTCGGATAATGCGTTGGTAGACTTGAGAGAGCTTAGGAAGTGGTTCTAAACTTGTAATTGTAGATCGCACTGTGCCAAAACGAGAATCATCCAATCCATTGAGAAATGTATTGGTTCTCTCTTCATCACGATCTGCTTCAAGTTGAGCTGCCAGCTCACCACAGCTACACGTTCTAATTGGCTTGTATATTGCCAATTCATCCCACATTTTTTTAAGTTTCCCAAAGTACACCATCACTGTATCTCCTCCCTGTCGACAATTAGCCAAGGATGCCCGAATCTCACTAATCCTTGGTCCGTTTCCGGCAGAGAATTGCAGCTGCAAATCATCCCATAGAACCTTCGCTTCATCAACCATAGAAACAGAGGTCCTCAGCGTGGGTTCAATTGTGTTCATTAACCACGCCACCACCATCGAATTAACGACCTCCCATTGCTCGATCTCCTCTGCTGTGTGAGGCTTTTGCAAAGAGCCATCAATGAATCCCATCTTTCGTTTAGTCCGCAGGGCATTCCGCACGTGCTTGGACCAGTCCTCATAATTGTCT
>NW_006238916.1:2727203-2728111 GCF_000375325.1 Capsella rubella
GTGTTCAAACCCCCACGTGCACCGCCTTCCGCGAGTGTAACTTGTTTGCCATCGTCGTTTGCCATCGTCTCCTTCTTTTTTTCTTTTTTTTTTTGTTTTTCTTAAACCTGCTCTGATACCATGACAATATTGGTGGCCAAGAAAAGTGTTACCATTCATTCATCTTTACAAGAGTATTTATACATAAGAGTGGAAGCCCTAGAGAATATTCTAGACTTGATATACAAGATACAATAAGATACAATAATAGGAAATATCTAATTATTAACATAATAATCCCCAATAGGTTCTGGGAATGGTGGTCGGAGCTCCTCCGCCGGTGATTCTTCTGTCGTGTGAGGAAACGGCGGAGACACGGTGACGGAGTTGGTACGAGTTTCGTTGGATTCATCGGAGGTTGGGGAGTTATGTGGATTTGGAATTGAGGATCATGTTACGGATTTTGGAACTTGCGATCTTGGTGATAGGCTTTTTGAATATTCCGATGTTTGTTTAGATTCCGGTGATCTGTTTTCATGGCGGCAGGAGTTATTTGTCAAGAAGACTTTGTTTGTGTGGGGATTAGTTTGAATCCCAAGTTCTGTTTTTTCCTCAGAGAATTGATATCGGGTCAAAGCAGAAGTAAAAGACTGGTTTTGACAAAGAGGTTTTCAAGCAATTGGAAAATACAGAAGTTGCAGTCTGAGTTAGAGGGTTTCAAAGATAAGAATAAAGAAGAAGATTGAAGCTTCTCGACTCTTCCGCTGTTTACGCTTCACCAGACAAGCTTCAGGTTCGTACACTGTTGAGCTGGTTCGATCTGTAGGAGACAAAGCAAAAGCAGGCCTGCGATTCTCGTCGTCTTCCTCCGTATCTGTGCCAAGCTTGAAGACCAGGCCAATCGAATGGGATTAACTCGGGTTAAGTTC
>NW_006238916.1:2728339-2732278 GCF_000375325.1 Capsella rubella
CAGTTTTTATCTTTCAAGTTTGCAAATTTCACACGAGAGTTTTAAGAAACGCAGAGAGTGAGAGAGAGTCCTTTACAAACACTAAAATTAGCTACTTTCTTGTTTGTGAGGTTCAGATCTCAACAGATTGGTATCAGAGCTCCAGGTTGGAGAGGTCTTTCATCTCAATTCTACAGCTATGTCTTCAGCAAGGGTTGAGATGGAGAAGTTTGACGGGAAAGGTGACTACATGCTCTGGAAAGAAAAACTTTTGGCACATCTAGAGATGCTGGGTTTGCTGGAAGGGTTAGATGAAGAGCAAGCTTCAGAGAGTGAAGAGTCATCTGGAGAAATAGGTGCAGAGGTGACTGCAGAAGGGGTTACACAAGCTGCAACACAACCTGCAATAAAAGCTGCAACACAAGTTGGGCCTGTTGCAGACAAGTCCCTGAAGGAGAAACGGGGAAAGGCAAGATCTACTATCATTCTGAGTGTAGGAGACAATGTCCTCAGGAAGATTATCAAAGAGAAATCCGCTGCAGGTATGATTAAAGTCTTAGACCACTTATTCATGGCTAAGTCATTACCAAATAGGATATATCTTAAGCAGAGGCTCTATAGCTACAAGATGAGTGATAGTATGACAGTAGATGAGAACATAAATGATTTCTTGAGGTTGATAGCTGATCTAGAACATGTTAAGGTGATGGTTTCGGATGAAGATCAGGCTATTATTCTGCTTATGGCTTTACCAAAGCAGTTTGACCAGCTCAAAGATACTTTGAAGTATGGAAAAACTTCTTTGTCTTTAGATGAGATTACTGGTGCTATTAGATCTAAGGAGCTTGAATTAGGAGCGAATGGAAAGCTATCAAAGCAAAGCTCAGATGCTTTATTTGTTCAAGAAAGGGGTAGATCTGAGAAGAGAGACAAGGGAGGTGATAAAGGGAAGCATAACAACAGATCAAAGTCTAAGGGGAAGAAAACCTGCTGGATATGTGGTAAAGATGGACACTACAAAAAGCAGTGTTATGTGTGGAAAGAAAGAAACAAGCAGCAGAAAGATGGTTCTTCAGAGAGAGGTGAATCATCAGCAGTGACAGGCCAAATCACTGATGCTGCAGCTCTCATGGTCTCAGAAGCTCTCATATCAGTTGGTGAAGACTTCAAAGAGAAATGGATCATGGATACTGGTTGTTCTTTTCACATGACTCCTAGGAGAGAGTGGTTCATTGAGTTAAATGAATCACATGGTGGAAAAGTGAGAATGGCAAACGATACATACTCAGAGGTAAGAGGAGTTGGGAATGTAAGGATAAAGAATGAAGACAACTCTACAGTTCTCCTAAAAAATGTGAGGTATGTACCAGGAATGTCAAAGAACTTAATCTCACTTGGTACACTAGAAGATCAAGGATGCTGGTTTCAGTCAAGAGATGGAATCATGAAGATCAACAAAGGCTGCACAACTTTAATCAAGGGTCAGAAGACTGACACGCTTTATGTGCTAAAAGGATCGGTTTTAACTGGAGAAGTGAGCATCTCAGAAGGTTTAAGAGATGAAACAAGGTTGTGGCATAGAAGGTTGGGGCACATGAGTCAGAAGAATATGAAGATATTGCTGAAAAAGGGTTATTTAGACAGCTCAAAGGTAACAGATTTGGAATTCTGTGAGGACTGTGTGTTTGGAAAAGCACATCGAGTTAGTTTTGGAGTTGGGAAGCATGTCACCAAGGAAAGGCTGGAATACATTCACTCTGACTTATGGGGATCACCAAATGTCCCATTATCATTAGGAAAGTGCCAGTACTTCATCTCTTTCATAGATGACTACTCAAGGAAGACATGGATATACTTTCTAAAAAGGAAAGATGAAGCTTATGGGAGTTTTCTGGAATGGAAGAAGATGGCTGAAAATCAGTTAAACAAGAAGATCAAGATACTCAGAACAGATAACGGTTTAGAGTTCTGCAACAAAGAGTTTGATGATTTCTGTAAGGGAGAAGGGATTGTAAGGCATAAAACATGTGCTTACACACCCCAACAGAATGGAGTCGCAGAAAGAATGAATAGAACCATTCTAGAAAAAGTTCGAAGTGTTCTCAGTGAATCAGGTCTACCAAAAGTTTTCTGGGCAGAAGCTGCATCAACCGCAGTTTATCAGATAAACAGATCACCTTCATCCGCTATCGAGTTTGAAGTGCCAGAAGAAATTTGGACAGGATCAAGACCAAGATATGAGGAGTTAAGAGTATTCGGCTCAGTAGCTTACATTCACAATGATCAAGGGAAGCTTAATCCAAGGGCTAAGAAAGGGGTGTTTGTAGGCTATCCTCCTGGTGTAAAAGGATACAAATTCTGGTTGGTTGATGAAAAGAAGTGTGTTGTCACCAGGGACGCAATTTTTCAAGAAGACAAGATGTATAAGCATCTAAACCAGAGTCCAGAATCAGAAACTGAACAGCAAAGAACTCAGGTACCACTTATCTATGAAATTAATCATGGTGATTTCAATGACTTAGGTGGAGCTGAGGAAGGAACAGAGACTGATCAAGCTGAGCAACTCCTCAATGAGAATGAAGAACTAGAAAAAGACCTGGATAGTGAAGAAGTTCAAGTCAACAATGAACTTGAAAATTATCAGTTGGCAAGAGATAGAGTGCGAAGACCCACCAAGCCACCAGCAAAGTTCAGAGATTCTAATCTAGTGGAAGGAGATGAAGATGATGAAAAACTGGTTGGGTTTGCACTGATGATGACAGAAGATGGTGGATATCCAGAGCCATGCTGCTATGATGAAGCTATCAGAGATAAAGATTGGATGTCCTAGAAGGAGGCAATGAATGAAGAAATGCATTCATTACTCAAGAATCAGACATGGACACTAACCGAGAGACCAGAGAAAGGCAAGGTGATTGGCTGCAAATGGGTATACAAACGAAAATCCAGTGTACCAGGGACTGATCAGCCGAGATTTAAAGCCAGGCTCGTTGCTAAAGGTTTTCTTCAGAAGGAAGGGATAGATTACCAAGAAATCTTCTCTCCGGTTGTGAAGCATGTCTCCATTCGGCTCATATTGTCATATGTGGTTCAACTCAACCTTGAATTGGAACAAATGGATGTCAAGACGGCGTTCTTGCATGGAAATCTAGATGAACACATATTGATGGAGCAACCAGAAGGTTACAGAATCAAGTCTGAAACAGATGAGGTATGTCTTCTAAGGAAATCTCTATATGGGCTGAAACAAGCTCCAAGGCAATGGAATCAGAGATTTGATACTTTCATGAAGAGCTCAGGATATCTTAGAAGCAGCTATGATCACTGTATCTACTATCAGAAGCTTGAGGATAATACATACATATACTTGCTTCTATATGTAGATGACATGCTCATTGCTGCTAAGAATAAAGAGAAGATTGCAGATCTTAAGAGGTTGCTGAGTGCAGAGTTCGAGATGAAAGATTTAGGAGAAGCAAGAAAGATTCTGGGGATGGAAATCAAGAGAGACAGAGTAAATGGGACACTTAAAGTGTCACAAGAAGAGTATTTGCAGAAAGTTCTTCAAACTTTCAGAATGGATCAGTCAAAAGCAGTATCAACTCCTTTAGGGATTCAGTTTAAGCTCAGAGCTGCATCAGACAGGGAACTAGCTTCTCAAGAGGAATACATGAAGTCTATTCCATACTCGAACGCTGTGGGTAGTATCATGTATTCCATGATAGGAACAAGGCCTGATCTTGCTTATCCTTTATGTGTTGTGAGCAGATACATGAGCAAGCCTATAAAAGAGCACTGGCAAGCAGTAAAGTGGGTCCTAAGATACATTAAAGGAACACAAGATCTCAAGTTGGTCTACAAGAAGCAAGAAGATTCAGAGATCAAGGGATTTTGTGACTCTGACTACGCAGCTGACCTAGACAAGAGAAGGTCAGTGACTGGATACGTTTTTACTGCGGG
>NW_006238916.1:2732378-2734671 GCF_000375325.1 Capsella rubella
ATGTTATTAGTTGGAAATCAAACCTACAGAAGGTAGTGGCTTTATCTACCACTGAGGCAGAATATATGGCTCTGACTGAGGCCATAAAAGAAGGAGTCTGGCTGAAAGGTCTTGCAGAAGAGTTAGGATTCAAGCAAGACTATGTTGAAGTGTTGTGTGATTCACAGAGTGCTATCTCTCTGTCTAAGAACTCTGTGCATCACGAGAGAACGAAGCACATAGATGTGCGACTGCATTTTATTAGGGACAAGATTGCAGAAGGAGAAGTAAAGGTTGTGAAGGTGTCTACATCGTGGAATCCTGCTGACATCTTTACAAAGACTGTCCCAGTGAGCAAGCTTCAAAATGCATTGGAGTTGCTCATAATATCAAGTCACTAAAGAAAGTAGTGAAGAATCCGGAGAAGGGAAAATCCAAGTATACTAAGAAGAAGAATCAATTTGGGGTGGTATTCAAACCAAGGTGGAGTTTTGTGGGGATTAGTTTGAATCCCAGGTTCTGTTTTTTCCTCAGAGAATTGATATCGGGTCAAAGCAGAAGTAAAAGACTGGTTTTGACAAAGAGGTTTTCAAGCAATTGGAAAATACAGAAGTTGCAGTCTGAGTTAGAGGGTTTCAAAGATAAGAATAAAGAAGAAGATTGAAGCGTCTCGACTCTTCCGCTGTTTACGCTTCACCAGACAAGCTTCAGGTTCGTACACTGTTGAGCTGGTTCGATCTGTAGGAGACAAAGCAAAAGCAGGCCTGCGATTCTCGTCGTCTTCCTCCGTATCTGTGCCAAGCTTGAAGACCAGGCCAATCGAATGGGATTAACTCGGGTTAAGTTCTCTCTTACCCTAGTTCTGGTTTCAATCTTGTCTGGTCTATATAAACCAGTTGTAGTTGTGGTGTATGAGGTAGTGTGAGAGAAAGAACAAGTGAGAGAAGTGTAACAGTGATTAAGAGCTCGGTTTGAGCTAAGTTTCTTAGTGGATTTTCCGGAGACCTTCTCCGGCGAGACGTAGGATTCCTCCCAAGGATCCGAACTCGTTAAATCTTGCGTGCACTTACTTTTTCAGTTTTTATCTTTCAAGTTTGCAAATTTCACACGAGAGTTTTAAGAAACGCAGAGAGTGAGAGAGAGTCCTTTACAAACACTAAAATTAGCTACTTTCTTGTTTGTGAGGTTCAGATCTCAACAGTTTGTGAACAAACTATCTTAAAATTGCCATGTGGTTATAAGTATGATGTAGAATGTCTTGTTAGATGGTTCCAAACAAACAAAAAAATGTCCATGTTGTCGTTATGAGTTTCCATATGTAGTTACTTAAACTAACTATGTAAAATATTCATATTTTGTTATTATGTTATATCATATATTACCTTATTGTATACAATTTATTGAAAAATTATTATTATATATATATATATATAAATTAAATTAAATTCAGTATATTTTAAAAATGAATATAACATATTTGTTAAATTTAAAATTAGAAAAAAACTTTTATATAAGAACAAAGTAATGGAATGTAATCTTAACAAAAAAAATTCCAATAAATATTCATCCTAACCCAAAACATGATCAACCAAATTATTTAAAACAAAATATCTATACTATTAAAAGGGAAGCATTTTGTATAAAGTGATCATAGTATATACAATTAAAAGGATAATTAAAAAAAAACAAATCTATCTATATTTATGGAAATAATATTGATTTGATTACCATAAAAATATTCAATTAAATTCGAAATTAAACATATTTAATCTAAATTATTTTTTTAATATTTTCAAAAACTATATATCTATCTATACTATTAAAAGGGAAGCATTTTGTATAAAGTGATCATAGTATATACAATTAAAAGGATAATTAAAAAAAACAAATCTATCTATATTTATTGAAATAATATTGATTTGAAAAAATAAAATATTATCCAAACTATTTTTCATAAAAAGCATGATGAGAAATAAAAGTAACGAGAGGAGATCATAAAATCAAGAAACTAAATTCAATTTCAATTTTCAAATATCAAATAACATGTATGATACATGAACAAAAAATTTGAATTGTTAATTTTAGTTTTAACTATTTTATTTCAAATATCAGAACATGAAATAACAGGTACGGGAAATTTGAAACATAAAAAAAATCATCTAAACTATTCATGATAGAATATGAGATGAAAATTTTGGGTAACGTGAATTTAAGAAGAACATATGGAAACATGCTATTTACTAAAGTGGATTATAGGAAATGTATTTTTTGCGGGTCAAAATATTTTAATATGTATTTAGTGTGGAGCATGCAT
>NW_006238916.1:2734815-2763619 GCF_000375325.1 Capsella rubella
CCCTACATTTATGTGTAAGTCTAAATCGTTGACCTATTTTCTTATATGTTTGACTAAAATATACAATCTCAAATGGGTAAATAATTAAAATGCTTATGGAATGGAAAAACATGACATATTAAGACGCACGAGACAAGATTTATGTCCCGAAATTGACAAACTACAATTGTTTTACTATTTTTTAAGGTACAAGTACAATTGTCTTTAATAAAACTAAATCGTATCGGTTTTTTTGTTTAACCTAATTTAAAAAAAAAATCAAATATTGACTTGATACTGGTTTAGATTATAAATGTTAATAAAATTCCTAAAAGTTACGTTTAGAAACATAATCCCGTACGTACATAATATATTTGAAAATTTTATAACAAATTTTGTTTTTGAAATCAATCCCGCACGTACGTGCGGGTCATCATCTAGTTTATTATAAGTAGTGAGCTTCCGCGGTAGCCAAAATAGTGTCTCAAAGTATAAATGATAAGTATGAAAGAAAATATTAATTTTCCTGACCTAACTCACTTGGGAAGCTAGATTTTATAGAAAAAGGTAATTCAATAACAAAAACTGTAACCATATATTGCGCTGCCAGTATTTCTTATAATGTAGAGATTATTACAATAAACAATGTGTACATAGCTTAACTTTTGTTTAATTGTAACTGAGCAAACTATGCGATAAGGGAGAATTCATATATATACCACAGCTCTATGCAACGACTTGGAGATAATAAATATAACATCGTTTCTTGTAACAAAAACTAAAATTTTATAATATTGACACTGAGGTAACTTCACATTCAGTTCACATTCGGCAAATGTTATGCACTAACTTAAATATTGATTATAGTTTCTCTTCTTAGTTCTTACCCTGGAGACTTCACAATATATTGATCATGTTATCTTTGCTTATCCTAAATTAATGGGATTGCATCTCCACTTAGTCTTAAACATCATCGATTAGAAAACTTAGGGAATCTTGAAATTGGACAAAAACAGAGCTATGATCTCTTTGGTTATTTCTTATGTGTTTAGACATAAAACATCTCTTTTGCTTTGTGGAGGGACCATTCTATCACCAAACTTGTGTTTGGATTAACGGAAATCAATGATGACGAGGAGACGCTGTTTGAATAAATTAAATTTAAGGAAGTGATAAATGATTACAATTATAATTAAAAACTTATAAATAATGTAATATTGTTGTAAACCACATGCATTGTATAGAATAATTTTGAATAGAGGTCATTATGCAAAGATGATATTTATACAACTTAGTAAATTACTATGCTATATTTCATCTTAATCATTAATATACTGAATTAAGATTAACTTAAATATAAATCTACTATACTCTTTTTTTTTTATAAATCGACAATATTTAAAAATATGGAATAACTCATCCAAAATATGATGATCACAAATAAATAAAAATTAGAATTATAGAACTAAAAAAAGAGCTGATTTCTCCTCTTTTTTTTTTTTTTTTTTTTTTTTTTTTTTTTTCCAGCTACTTTCATGAATTTGCCGTTGCCCATCTAATGTAAATGTTAAAGAAGTTACTTGTGTATACTTTTCTCATATTTAATTTGTGTCATGAGAAATAGCACAACCACTACATAACGAAGCTTCCTCTCTTTGCTTCATTGATTCAAATGTAAATGTTAGAGAAGTTACTTGACGATGCTTTTGTATACTTTTCTCATATTTGTGTCATGCATGGAAGTAGCACAACCACTAGAGAACCCACACGACTTGTTCTTTGGTCTCATATACTTTAAACTTTTTGTTACTAAAAAAATATTTGAACGAAGCTTCCTCTCTTGCTAGTTGCTAGCCTAGTCAATGATCATTAAAAGTAAATATGATCAATGTCAGTGGAGAAACTTATCAAAATTAAAAATAAATAACATATGCTATGTCAATGTCTCAACGTTCTTTTGTAATGTAGACATAGTCTCTTTGCAACTTCTGATCCTTCTCCTGTTCTCCACAAAAACTCTCTTTAACGTTCTGTGATATTATTCATCTCTCCATTCATACTTGCTAATGGATTCTTCTTCTTTTTTCCTTACCACTATTGTTGCAGCAACAATTGGCTTCTTCACGATTTTATTCACGATTTTTAAAATACTCAGACTCCATCAAGAAGAGGACGAAGAAACTTCATCTCCTCCATCTTCTTTGTCTCCTTCATCTCCTCCATCTTCTCTGAATCGCATCTGGACACACCATGTCTTTCCAAGTTTCCGAGGGGAAGATGTCCGTAGAGACTTTCTTAGTCACATTCAGATGGAGTTCCAACGAATGGGAATCACAACATTCATTGATAATGAGATCAAGAGAGGAGAATCCATCGGTCCTGAACTCATTCAGGCGATTAGAGGATCCAAGATCGCAATTATCTTACTCTCAAGAAACTACGCTTCTTCGAGTTGGTGTCTTGACGAATTGGTGGAAATTATGAAGTGTAAGGAAGAATTGGGTCAAATGGTGATGGCTGTTTTCTATAAAGTAGATCCGTCTGATGTGAAAAAACTAACCGGAGATTTTGGAAAAATCTTTAGAAAAACTTGTGCGGGTAAAACAAAGCAGGTCATTGGGAGATGGAGACAAGCTTTGGCTAAAGTAGCCACAATCGCTGGTTACCATTCAAGCAACTGGTTTGTTTTTTTCTATTTTCATTTAAATCTGTTAAATTATCTAATAAATATCTAAATGTACATATTTATAGCTAGCTTTTCTTAAAGCATAGAAATTAAATTCAAAGTATTCTAGTGTGTGTTTTGTACATAATTGTTTAATCGATGTAGTGATCTCTTCTATTGTTAGGGATAATGAAGCGGCTATGATCAAACAAATCTCTACTGATATTTCCAACGAGTTGAATAATTCAGCATTATCAAGTGATTTTGACGGGTTGGTTGGTATGAGAGCTCATTTGAAGAAGATGGGACCATTGTTATGCCTAGATTCAGATGAAGTGAGGATGATCGGGATTTGGGGTCCTTCTGGGATCGGGAAAACCACCATTGCTAGAGTTGCATACAGCAAATTCTCCAACAATTTTCAGCTAAATGTCTTTATGGAATCTTTAGAAGTAAACTATACAAGACCTTGTTCCGATGACTATAGTGCAAAGTTGCACTTACAACAACAATTTATGTCTCAAATAACCAACCAAAATGATATGAAGATTTCTCATTTAGGAGTTGTTAAAGACAGGCTAAAAGACAAGAAAGTTCTTGTTGTTTTGGATGGTGTGGACCAGTCAATGCAACTAGATGCCATGGCGAAAGAAACTTGGTGGTTTGGTCCTGGGAGTCGGATTATCATCACAACGCAAAATCGAAAGATTTTTAGGACACATGGGATCAACCATATTTACAAGGTGGACTTTCCACCTGATGACGAGGCTTTTCAAATCTTTTGCACGTATGCTTTTGGTCAAAAGTCCCCTAAATATGGGTTTAAAGAACTTTCTCAAGAAGTTACAAACCTTGTTGGTAATCTCCCTTTGGGTTTAAGGGTTATGGGCTCTTATTTTCGAGGACTGTCTAAGCAGGAGTGGAAAAAGGAATTACCAAGGCTAAGGACTAGCCTTGACGCTGATATTCAAAGCATTTTGAAGTTCAGTTATGATGCCTTAGATGACGAAGAAAAATATTTGTTTCTTCATATAGCTTGCTTTTTTAATCATCAAGTGATTGAGAAAGTGGTTGCTCATCTTTCATATCTATTCTTCGATGTGAGACAAGGGCTTAACGTCTTAGCTGATAAATCTCTCATGTCTATAGAGCATGGAAGTATAACTATGCATAATCTGCTAGTCCAACTAGGTAGATATATAGTTCGTAAACAGTCAGTTCGTAAGCCTGGAAAACGCCTATATTTAGTTGATTCGAGAGAAATATGTGAAATACTCACTGATGATGTGGGAGTAAGTTTTGACATATATCCCAACAAATCTTGTTTATTTGACAATGAATCATCTCTTAGTATTTTTGTTCCTTTTTCAGGCTAGTAGAAGATTCATAGGCATAAATTTCGATTTCGACATGAAAGGCGTCAATGAAAAATTTAATATAAGTGAGAGAGCCTTTCAAGGAATGACGAATCTCCAATTCTTAAAATTCCAGGGGGGTAACAATACTATAGATCTACCCTGTGGTCTAGAGTATATGTCTCGTAATCTTCGATTATTACAATGGTCGTTTTTTCCGATGTCATGTTTGCCACCTATTTTCAACTCGGGGTTGCTAATTGAAATAGAGTTGAGACATAGCAAACTTGACAAGTTGTGGGAAGGAATTGAAGTAAGTACAATTTTTTTTTTTTCATAAAATTTAAATTAATTTTCAAATAAATATATTTTCCTTGTTATAATTTTATTTTAATTAATTATTAAAGCATGTAAGAGTGTTTTATGTTCTTTTATACAGTTTTGTTTGATTAATTGTAGATAATTGTTTGTACAGCCGCTTCCAAATCTCAAGTGGATGGATTTGAGTTCGTCTCAAAACCTAAAGGAGCTTCCTGATCTCTCAACAGCCACCAATCTTTTGGAATTGGATCTCAGAGATTGCTCCAGCCTGGTGAAGCTCCCATCGACTATTGGGTATACTAAAAATCTTCAGAAATTGAATCTTTGTGGTTGCTCAAGTTTGATAAGTCTCCCCTCTTTCATTGGAACTTCCACTAATCTACAAATTTTAAACCTTCGTGGATGCTCAAGTTTGGTGGAGCTTCCTTCTTTTTATGGTAATTTCATCAATCTAAGTGAATTGAATCTTAGCGGTTTATCAAGTCTGGTGGAGCTTTCTTCCTTTGATGGTAATTTCATCAATCTAAGAACATTGAATCTTAGCCGTTTATCAAGTCTAGTGGAGCTTCCTTCCTTTGTTGGTAATTTCATCAATCTAAGAACATTGAGTCTTAGCCGTTTATTAAATCTGGTGGAGCTCCCTTCCTTTGTTGGTAATGCTACTAATCTAGAGATGTTGGACCTTAGCTATTGCTCAAGTCTGGTAGAGCTTCCCTTTTCTATAGGAAACCTTCAGAAGCTGCAGACTTTGAGCTTATACGGGTGCTCGAAGCTAGAGTTTCTTCCTACCGATATAAACTTGGAATCTCTGGATATACTGGAACTCACGAATTGCTTACTGTTTAAATTTTTTCCTGACATCTCCACAAACCTTAGAACTCTCAATCTCAGAGGAACTGCTATAGAAGAAGTCCCTTCATCAATCGAATCTTGGTCTCGTCTCAATGATTTGCGAATGACATACAGTGTAAAACTCAAGGAATGTCCTCATGCTTTTGACGTCATCACAGAGCTGGACGTGGATGATAAAGGAATACAAGAGCTTCCCCCATGGATCAACAGATTCTCTCGTCTGAAAAGCCTTAAACTCATTAGATGCAAAAAGCTGGTATCACTCCCACAGATTCCAGATGCAACTCATAACATAGTTGCAGAAGATTGTGAGTCTCTGGAGACACTAGATTGCTCCTTTCAAAATCCAAATATTAGTCTCAATTTTGCTAAGTGCTTCAAATTGAATCAAGAAGCCAGAGACCTCATCATCCGAACACGGACTAGTGAGTATGCGGTCTTACCCGGCGGAGAAGTGCCTTCATACTTCACTCACCGAGCCACTACTGGAGATTCCTTGACTGTTAAGTTGAATGAGAAGCCTCTTCCCACATCCATGAGATTTAAAGCTTGCATTTTGCTGGTTAATGAAAGTGACGATGAGACTTGCTTTCACGTTTATGTTACATGTCAAAAGACAAACAAGTTACTATATGGCCTTTTCAAAGAGCATCTGTACATATTCGAAGTGGAAATGGACGTGACTACCAGCGAGCTTATCTTTGAGTTCAAGGTTCGCCAAGACGATTGGGCGATAGGACAGTGCAATTGGAAGATAGGACAATGCGGAGTAATCCAACTCTTGTAGGTCCCTTGATGAAACTGAAGTCTACGGTAAAGTATTGGCGACGGTGACTACAATTCAAGACGGTCACCATATGAGAGAAGCAAGATGGTAATTCAATCTAGTTATTAGATTTTGTACAATATTAAGGGATTTTGAGGACTCTGTCTCTGAGAGTTTTAATCTCTTTTCTTCTTTTATGATTCAAATATTACTTTTCTTCTTTACATAATTTTTATTTTCTGGCGTAATTTTTCTTTAACCTTTTGAATTTTGACCCATTATCTGAAGAAAGCATTTTAATATTATAGTCTAGTGTGTTAAATCATCTCATCAACAAATGTGAGAAATATCTCTTGACTTTTTGTTTGATCTAATTAACTAGAGTGATTCTACATAAAGTTTATAGAATCACTTAGGTGGGGTTATTGGATACTGTATTTTAAAGTATTTTAATGTATTTTAAAAGTACCCCGTTATTCAATCAAGCATTTGTTTGATGTATTTTGAAATGCATTAAAATCCTCCGTTATTCAATATAGATTTGATTTTGGTACATTTTAGTTACAATGGATTTGGTTGGATTTTTTAAGGGAGATCGTGAGTAAAACAAATCCAAGCATTTTCATCTTTATTTTGGAATATTTCATTTAAATAGATATTAAAAATAAATTTGTCTCTTTTTTTATTGTTCTTTATCTCAGAAAATTATAATTGTTTTGGAGAATCACCACAATCCTAACAGTTGTTTAAAACTTGATAATCATTTATTTTAAAAAAGTTTTAATTATTATTTATGTAAAACATAGATGATTCTAAAAACAAGAAAATTTTACAAACACTAAAATATATAATAATACAAAAAAATCCACGTCTTTTAGAAAAATAAATCTTCACAAATCCACTACTAACACTTCCTAAATCCACGTTATATGCATTAGAAATCTATTGAACTTTTAAATCCATTATTATCCTATGGTAATTAAAAACCTCCATCCAATAACACCCCCTTAAACTTGTCCAAAAAAAAAGAATCACTTAGGGGGTGTATTGAACTTCACATTTTAGGAGATTTTGAAGTATTCTTAAAATCCCTTGTTATTTAATTAGTGATTTTTAAAAATCTTCTGAAATCCTATGTTATTGAACATGAAATTTATATAAAATCATTTAAAATCATTCACAATCTCTTGTTATTCAATCAATAATTTATAAATTTCATTTCAAATATAGTGTTATTCAAAATACCACAAGTTTTCTTTTAAAAACTAATGAATGTGATTCTAGGAGACTTTTCTAACATTTTTAGTTCAAAAATATGACTCACAAATCACACCTTTATAGATGAAACTTTGAAGGATTTGAAAAATAACGTATGAAACCAATTAAAAAAAAAGAAGACTGATGGTAAGTACTCCTATCTCTGCAACTTGTCTCTTCTCCTTATACTTTCTCTCTTTCTCTACGTTATCTCTCTCAATCTCAAATACATACGTGAACACGGACATGGCGGTTCTTGTTTAACACTTCTGATCTGGTTACGATCTCTGCCATGGCAAATTCATATACGTTAACCGACACCAACAAAAACCATACCCATGAGGAGAGACTTCACATAACTCTAAGCAAGTATTATAAACAATCTTCTTCGCACTTCTTTCCCACTATTTTGACTGACTCTCTCCATAACACAGTCGAACAAGAGATCAAGTTTCTTCACATAGCCTTTCATCTCCTTAACCAATCCCTGAAAATCAAATATCGAGAACAATAGAAAAATTATGAGTAGTTTTCGGTGTTGGATATATCAGAAATTAGGGTCTTGAGATTTTTTGTATGATTCGCAGAATTCGCCATTAGACTCTCTTCAGAGAATCCAAACAGACCCCCACAGAGACCCACTCCTCCTCCACGGAACAAAGTCTTCGTCAAGAAGACGAGAGACACCTCCCACCTCGATTTCCCCAATCTTGTTAAGCTGGAGAAGGCGGGATCGCACTCGGGTTCGAATTCGAATCCCGCTCCGGCTTCGGCTTCGGATCCTATTAATCGGATTCCTCTTGCTCAGGTCGTCGAGGATTGCGTGAGACGTTGGTTCCAGGATACGCTCAAGGAAGCCAAATCCGGTGACGTTGGTATGCAGGTCTTGGTCGGTCAGATGTATTGCAGCGGCTATGGAATCTCCAAAGATGAACAAAAGGTTCACTCTTTTTCATGGATTTTCTTATTCAGTTTTGCTCTAATCTTTCTGGGTTCAGCTTGTTTTCTTCAAAGATTTGTTTTTTTTTTTTGCGTCTCTGTATGTGCATTGAATGCTGTGGTTAGAAGGTGTTGTTTTGAATTAAGGCTCTTGAAATGTATGTGGTTAGCTCTGGTTTGAAGGTGTAAAGTGTGTTTCTGATTTAGAATTGTATCTGTCTTTGATATTGATCCTTAAAGGGTCGTGCTTGGATTAGCAAAGCTTCAAGAACTCGATCAACAGCTTGGCAAGTGAGTGCTAAGCCTCCAGGTAATATAAAGCATTGACTTTGTTTGCATCTTTTGTTGAATTTAGTTTTGTGAGTTGTGTGTTTTAATTGTGGGTTTTCCTAACTAATGTCAGGTTATAATGCAAGCGATTCAGATTCCAATGATAAGAAAGATTGATGATGGCCTTTTCAAATGTTTGTATTTGCCAGTGACTTCGATTTGTTTAGTTTCCCTCTCGCTCTCCTTTGTTTAATCTATACTTGCTGTATTCAAAGCTTTTGTATCATTCCAATGGTCAAAAATGGCTCTCAAGTTATTACCACGCAGTGAAGTTCTTTAGCTAAATTTTTTGCATTTACCAATACATTTTACCAGGCGTTCTCTAGTTCTTTTTGTCCCAAGAAGTAGAATCAAAACTGGAATATGGAATGTCACTTGATATGTCTTCTTCAAAGAATCTACTTGCTTGTTCTCTCGTCTCCTTCAACAGTCGCTCCCCACATCATACAAGTCATGACATTGAACTACAAGTTCCTCACAAGTTAAAAATATAAAATATCCTAAAATCACCTAAAATTCAATAACAAAATCTCACCAAATCACAAGTTATTCTTTTTAAATCTCTAACAAATAACCCAAATCTCCTAAAGTTACACTTCAAATATCTCAAAATCTTAAAATATTAAAATCCCACAAATCTTCTAAAATATGAAGTTCAATACACCCCCCTTAAACTAAATATTAGAAATCACCCTGATAAAACCATATATACACATTCTCAATACGATTTTGTCATTTGGCTTCAAACATTGTACACAATAGGAAGCATATTAGACTTGTTTATATTATATAAAACATAATAAAATATGAGCCCATGAATAAACCAAAGCTTGAAAAAATCCACTTTTATATTAATAAAGTATTTTTCTTCTTTCACACCACATAAATTTTACTCAAGATTTTGGATTGAAATTTAAAAACATCATTTAATATCTATCTAAACGTGTTTTAACCAATAAAAAATATTCTGCATAATATAAAACTAGGACCTACAATGAACCACGGAACAATTTTATTTTAATTTTATATCTATTAATATTATATATTTAATATTTAAAATCCTATTATTAAAATTATACAACTTTACTTTGTAATGTTTTCAAATGAATTTCAAAAATACCACTTTTCGAATACCACTTTTTATTTAAAATCCTATTATTAAAATTATAGAACTTTACTTTGTAATGTTTTCAAAGGAATATCAAGAATACCACTTTTCAACTTTACTTTGTATTTTTCTGCAATGGAAAAAGTTTACGTACTTTTTGGCAAATATTAAATAAACTAAACATTTTATTCTTAGTTTTTTATTTCATGCCCGAAAAAATATTTCATGAAATAAAAAATTAAATTTATTATAACAGTCGTTACTGCAAAGGTAGAAATTCAAATGTAAAAATAGATCGATTTTCTCAAAAAATAATTATTATTTGTATCTTTCCAATAACAACAAAGTTTATTTATTTTACAGAGGACAAACAAATTTATACTATATTCTTTTTAATAAATATTAAATAAATCGAATTTTTCTGAACTTGTTTTATCCAAAAATCATTTATATTATTGTGTGGGGGAAAAATGATTGTTTAATAGAGCTTTTAAGAAATACTCGTTTTGAAAAAAACATTTTTTATCTATCGATTTTTAAAAATACCCCTATTTAAATATAAAAAATTATAAAGTTTTATATGCTTTATAATGTACTTTTAGAGATAATAACTACTATTAGGAGATTCAATCCAAACAATTTTTAATGTTTTAAAAGGTTTTAAATCGTTTTTACAAGTTTTACAAAGTTTTTAAAAGGTTTCAAAAGAGCAGACGTATCTACTAGGTGCTAAGTGTCTTAAATGATGTCCGATACCACTTCACTCAGAATTGGAAGCACTAATATGGGCTACGGAGTGTATTCTTTTAAAAATGATTGATTGTCATAATTTTGAATGAGATTGTGCCGAGGTTATCGCAATGATGCAAGACCATCAAGAGTGGCCAGCTTTCTCCAACCTTTTAGATGATTTCCTTATGTTACATGCGTCATTTCCCTCATTTTCTTTAACTAAGATTTCGCGTTCTTGTAATTCAAAATTAGAGTGTCTTGCTTGTTCTTCCAGATCACTTGATTCGGAAGTTATTTTTTGTAAACGATTTCCCTCCTGGTTAAGCTACTAATCATGGAGTATTATTTTAATTAATGTGTGGTTGAAAAAAAAGAAAAAGTTTTTAAACTGTTTTTAAAAGACTTTTTATAAAGCATCTATACGATATTTATACGGTATTTATGAAATATATAAAATTTTGATATTTATAAATGTAATTTGTGTGTATATTTATAACTTTACATAAATATTTGGACAAATTTCAACTTTTTAAATAATTTTTTGATAAATTTTAAAAATTTTAAAAAGTGGTATTTGAAAATGGGTAATTTTGACGTTCCTCCTTATATAATTTTACATGTATTTGGGTAAATCTTAAGCAATTGTTAATATTTGTATAATTTTAAATGCCTAAATACTGTAGATAAACGGACTAAAAAATACTGTATTATCTAAAATACCGTCAAAAAAAGACACATGTATTAGCCATGCTATTTTCTTAATCATCGTTTATCTCTTCACTCCATGTGATCATATATACAACCTAGGTTGCATGGAAACGGAAACGCATATGCGGAAATGAAACGTTTCGGAAACGGGAAACGGGAATTTTTGAAAATTAAGGAATGGAAACGTTTTGGAAACGTATATATATAATTATATACATAATTATATATATATATATATACTAAAATACCAAATATAAAATCCATATTAAAAAAAAAAGAACTTTTGAAAACATAAATACTAAATAGTTAAACAAAACTCTAAAAGATAATACTAAAACGCTCAAATTCAAATGTTTGGACTAACATCACCATTATCATTTTTATCAAATAAAACAGCTTCTATATCAGCTTCTATATCATTTTTAGGACCATGATTTATTTATTTTACATCTTTTTTTATTAGAGATAAATATAACCTTTTTTTTAATCACAATATATATCTTATATTTTATATTATTTTAATCTAAAAACGGAAACGAAAGTTTTCATCGAGTTTCCAAATAGAAATTTTTAGGAATCGTGTTTCCATGTATAGTTTCCGAGTTTCCAAGAGTTTCTGTTTCTGAAACGTTTTGGAAACGGGAAACGCAGTTCGAAAAAAGTTTCCATGTAACGTAGTATACAACTACACTAATACCAAAAAGCGAGATCTCTAAAATATAGTCATAAAAAAAAATCTATTTATAATTCTAGAAAATGAGTTGTCTACTTCTCATTGGACAAAAATTAAACTACCAAAAAAAATAAAAAAAGTCAGAAGCTAAAAGGGAATAATAATCAGAGAGACGGTGCGAAGATATTTTGCAGATGATGAAAAATATCTTTGATATTTTTTAGTGTTTGAAATATCTCAAAAAAAAAAAAAAAAAAAAAGCTTCATTCTTCCAAATTGACCGGTGATGACGTGGCACCTTTACCCACGTGTAAAAGCGTCTACAACTGTATTCGTTTCTTTTGATTTCTTTTTTGTGATTTTTTGATTTCTTCTGTTATCTCTCTTTGATATTTTTCTTTCTTCTTCATTCTCATCTCTCTCTCTCTCTCTCCACAAAGATAAGCCAATGGTTGGTGATTACAGAGTACGCTTTAGTAATAGCCGTCGTTGCTCCGTCGTCTCTCACGATTCCTCCGACGACGATTCTTCTTCCGTGGAGGGAGAGACCACTTCTTCCATGGTATTCATCTCTTTCAATACATAAATATCTAAATCATCATATCATTATTGCATGTGTTTTCTCTTCGCCGGAATCGGAATTTTCTCCGTCGTGTTCTCTCTTCAGATCTGAATTTTCACGGCGATGTTACGTTTCCGATGAGATTTTTGTTAGATTAGATAATGATAGATTAGTTTTTTTTTTTTTTTTTTAAGAGAATCATGAATTGTGTAGTTTTGTGATACTGTGATGATGAAAAATTTGTGATGAATTTGTAATTTTTTTTGTTGCAGTACTCTGCGGGGAAAGAGTATATGGAAACAGAGTGGACGAATGAGAAGCATAGTTTATATCTTAAATCGATGGAAACTTCGTTCGTAGATCAGTTATATAGTTCCCTTGGTGCTCTAGGGAAGAAGGAGAATGTATCCGGTACAAAACCGTCTCAAGAACAGGTATGTATGAGTATGAGTTAAAGACATTTGTTTTGTTTTGTTTCGATAATAGATCATTGAAGTATGTTTTGAAATTTTTAGTTCAAGGTTCTTCATGATGGTTTCTGGCAGAAGATTAATGTGAAACAACCTGAGCATCGGATTAATGGTAGACAAGGTGGTGGTTCTCATGAGTTTCTTAGGAGTCCATGGATCAAACATTATAAGCCTTTAGTAAAGACGCAAGTTTCGGGTTCTGAGATGGAGAATCAAGTGGTTAGTAATGGGAAGAAGGGAATGGTTGTATGCAGCTCTAGTTCAGCATCTAGTCTTAAACAGATTTGCTCTCATTCGCGTGATCACGACCAAATCAGTGTTGGAGAAGGTATTAATCTATCATAATAGGGTTAGTTCCTCTATTGTTCAATAATGTTGTTTCTATTCTAAATTTTGTTTCTTGTGATGTTTTAAAGCAGAGGTATCTGATCAGAACTTTGTAAACGAAGGAGCGAAAGGCGAAAATGGGAGCTCGAAGAAGATGAAGACAGTGACGAGTACCGATCAGGTAACTTCTCCTTCCACTACTAGTCTTGATCATATTACATTGGATGAGTTATTGATCTGAATTGTTTGTTTGGCATTTTAGGTTGTTCCACTCAATAAACTTCTGGAACATGACATAAATTTGAAGTCTGTTTCTTGAGAAGTCAGATGGTGAAGCTTTTTTATGAGTAGATTTTTGTAATGTATATACTTGCATAACTTATATAAGTCAAATTTACTACTATCCTTAGTTACAAAGTGTCTTTCATCATTATATCCCTAACTATAAATATATATTTGCTCATGTGAGTGGATTCATTTGTATTGTAAAACATTAGAACGACCTCAAATTAGTTTTTGATGGTTTAGTGGTTGTTACCTCCATATATACTTATATATAGAGTATATAATTTCAAGTTCCATAATTTTTTAATGTTCCACAATTTAGGCATAGGCATATTAACCGGAACCTAAGAATTGAACCAAAACTTTGAATTCGGTTTGGTTTTGGGTACCACATAAAATCCGAACAGTTTGGTTTGGTTGGAGTAAAACCCGAAACTAATACAAAACATCAAGTGGTTTTACCATGTCTTTTGGTTTTGTATAGATAATTTCTGTTTTTTTGGTTAGATCGGATTATCTGGGTACAGTTTGGTTCGATTGGGGTAAAACCCGAAACTATACAAAACATCACCTATGGTTCTTGGTTCGGTTTGGAATCAAGTGGTTAAACCATCCCTTTTGTTGGTTTTGTATAGATATTTTTGGTTTTCTTTTTTTTGTTAAATCGAATAGTTTGGGTATTTTTGAAATTCAACGATTTAAAACGGTCTGATGCGGTATAATGCGTATTTATAAATGTTAACGTGATTGCAAACGCGGTTAAATATAGCGTTTTCAGGTGGTGGCGGATAATCCAATAAAACACCTAGTCGTGTGATCAGCTATATGTATTTTGACTTGTATGCGAGAGCAGAGAACCATCAAAAAGTTTTAAAAATACATGTTATTTATGAATGTTTGGTGCATGTTTTAGTCTAGCTTCCTTGAAATCTTTAACACCAAACCCTTTCTCTTTCTCCCATCTCCCCTGTGTTGATGGCATTTGAATCCACTTTAGACGTTAATGATCCAACAAATCACACCAAATAACTATTTAAAAAAATTCCAAGAATCACTAAAGTTTAACAATATTTCTCAAAAACATTTTTCACAACATTTTGAAAATATTATTTTATGGTTTATTTGATCGCAGAAAAATATGTACTTAGTTTTGAACAAAAATAAAACCATTTTCAGTAAAACTTCTATAAATTAATAATGTCATACCGTGAAAAACTATTAAATTACAGAAATATTTTTTAACGATAAATTAATAATTATTAATTAAAAGAGATTTTCCTAATTTAGTAAATATATATATCTTAGAAATAATTACAAGAAAACAATAATTATCGTGTATTGAAATAAAATACTAAAAAAAATTAATACATGACAACTATTAGAACTGAACTCTAAAAATAATTAACTAAAATTTTAAGAATAAATAACAACACAAAGTAATATTTCATTAAATTACTTACATATAATAGTAAAATAGAGATTTTGTTTTCTTTTTGTCAACAGCATACTAATAAAATAGATATATATTGATAATTTTATATAAATATTAAGTTATAGGTATTATTAGAACTAATATAATTATATAAAAAAAATTTAAAAAATATTGTTTTTTTTTTTTTGAGAAAATTTTTAGATATGATAAAAATATATTTTTATTGCTCTCCAATATTTTTATCGATATATATCTAAATTTTTTTCTGACTCAACATCAAAATTTATTAATTTATAACGGTTATTAATTGATCAGATATTACTATATATGATCAAAACAATTTAATATGCTAAATCTCCCAAAATAGAAAATAATAAAATGAAATAGAGTGAGAGAGAGAGAGGGGTGCGAACAAGCGAATAGGGAAGCGTGCCATTCTCTAACCAAAAAATCTCAATCTTTCCATACTTATCGATCACGTCATCTCCTTTGTCTCTCACTCCCAAACTCCATCCTTAAAAATCCAAACTTTTTCACCTTCTTCAGATTTCATTCCACTGCTCTCCAACAAAAAAAATGGCGAAAACCCAACTCAAATCCGACGCAATCATGGACATGATGAAGGAACATCTCTCCTCCGACGCTGGTAAAGAGCTGACGGAGAAGATCGGACTTGTTTATCAGATCAACGTTGCTCCAAAGGTTGGTCCTTTTTGTTTCAGAGACCTGTTTCGTTGTTCTCTGTTTTGTTTTTGTGTTGATTTGGGAATTTTCAGAAATTGGGATTTGAAGAGGTTACTTACATCGTCGATCTGAAGAAAGGCGAAGTCACTAAAGGTTAGCTCTTTCTTGTTGAATTATAAAAGTGAGTTTAGAGATTTGATTTTTACACCAAAGGTTAGCTTTTTCTTGTTGATTATGAGTTATTGGGAGTCTAAAGCTTTGATTTTTACACGAAAGTTTAGCTTTTTTGTTGAGATTATGGTAGAATTGGGAATTCAGATTAGAGACTTTGATCATTTGGTTTTACTTGAAAGTGAGAAGTAATTGGGAATTATGGTGATTGGGAATACAAAAAAGACAATCTTGAAAATATGATCTTACACTAAAGGTTAGGTTTTTTTTGTTGATTATGAGTAATAGGGAAAAGTGAATCTAAAGATTTGATTTTTACACCAAAGGTTAGGTTTTTGTTGAGATTATGGTAAAATTGGGAATTCAGATAAGAGACTTTGATAATTTGAATTTAGACAAAAGTAAGAGGTAATTGGGAATTCAGAAAAGAGAATCTTGAGATATGAGTTTACAGTAAGGTTAGCTATTTCTTGTTGGTTATGGCAATTGGGAATTCAAATGAAGAGGATATTCAAATTTGCTTTTAGGCAGAACTGATAACTGAGAAGTAATTGATTTTTCGACTTTTCGTTTATGGTTGATCTTTGAAAATTAGGGAAATATGTTATAAAAGAGAATGTTTAGATTTCTCTTTACACCAAAGGTTAGCTTTTTCTTGTTGATTATGGGAATGGGGAATTCAGAAAACAGAATCTGATCATTTGATTTTAGAAAAAAGTGAGAAGTAATTAGGAATTTGGAATTCAAACAAGTGAATCTTGAAATATGATTAACAGTAAAGGTTATAGCTTTTCTTGTTGTCTTTGGCAATTGAATAGTGAGAATCTGAAATTTTGATTTATAGACAAAAGGTAAAAGTAATTGACTTTTTTTGTTTATGGTTGATCTTGAAAACAGGGAAATATGAAGGAGGGAAAGTGGATGCTACGTTTTCCTTCAAAGATGATGATTTTGTCAAAGTGGCTACTGGGAAGATGAATCCTCAGATTGCTTTCATTAGGTTTGTTTCATTCCTCTATATCTCATAAGCTCTGTTCATAACTCCATTACACAAGTATCTGTTTGTAGTTTTTTCCTGTGTCTGAACCTCAAAATCTACCATTACTGACAACAATCTCAAGCTTCCATTACAAGCTTTTGTGTGACTAAGATTTTGGTTTAATTATGTCATTACAAGTTTGTTTTAGCAGTTACTCTTTTGTCCGAACCACAATATCCACCATTACAAGTTTTTGTGTGAATTTGATTTGGTTCAAGAAGATGATGACCACTGAATCCTGTGAATGTCAAATGGTGATGCAGGGGTGCGATGAAGATCAAGGGTAGTCTTAGTGCTGCGCAGAAGTTCACACCGGACATCTTCCCAAAGCCTTCAAAGTTGTGAACACCAAAAAGAAGTGGTATTGCAGCAAACCCTAAACTCAAGCTCAATTTAATGTCTTCAAATGGGGTTGGCCTATAGTAGAGAGGTGGAATTTTTCAAAGCTATGGTAAAGGCACTAGTCAGGAATAAAGTTCTTTCAAGTATCTTTGTATTCTCTTTATCTTTGGAACATAAAATTGGTATTATGTTTTTAATAATATGAATCTGTCTCTTTAGAGATCTTCTACACTCTGTTGGTAACTGTGTATCAGTACATTTATTTCCTATGAGTGAATACAACAAAATCATACATAAAAAGTAACTGCAAGACTCATCTCAAGGAGTCTCTGTTATGTTTTTGGTGTAAGAAGAAAACAAAAACCAAATATTGTGAGGAAAAATCAAAAGGTATGCAACATTTTTTCACTTGTGACTGTGAGACTTCTTTCTTGACAAGAACATGAAAACTTTTGGAAACAAAGAAAGCTTCTTCTTCTTCTTCTTTGTTTCAGGGGTGACATTATTATTAATAGTAGTAGCTGCTTCAACGTAGTTGCTGCTGCTTCCTTGTTCACCAAATGCGAACGACTTCGATTGTCCATATCCGTTCTCCGTATTTCTTCCCTCGGTGCTTGACCTTGTCGGGCTTTTCTCAGGTTCCCGGCTTTCGTCTGTCCTCCTCTTCCCATTTTCTGATCTCCATTTTCTCAACTCTTGCTCCATATCCAACTTCCCGTCTCTAGCCTTGTCGGCTTTTCCCATAGCCTCTTTAAGCTCTTCTTTTCTTACGCTCATTTCTCTATTAACTTCCTCTAGTTTCTCCAAGACTCTTGACTCTTCCTCTTTAGCCACCTCTATTTGGGAGACAATCTCGGATAGCCTTGTGTTTGCCTCCTCCTCTGACTCATGTGCCTGCTTGCTTAGCTCGTAGTACTCCTCTACAGAGATTATGATGCTTCTTGGTGAATCATTCATCTCCTCGGATCTCTGAGAAGATTCAGTCTCTTGCAGAGCTTTTATAGCAGCCAAGGCCAACTTCTCTGAAGCTCTAGCAGCTTCCATTTCCTTTTTTGCTTCAATTAACCGACTCTCTATCGTAGACATTCCTCTTTTCGCTTGTTCAGATAATTCCATTGCCATTCTCAGCTCATCTTTCGCAGCTGTAGCAAATGACTTTGCATCCTCGGCCTCTTTTGTCGCCAGCTCCAACTTCGTCGCTGTTTCCACCAACTCCTCTCTTGTGCCTTCATCGTTTCTCAGGGCCAGACCCGCACTTTCTCTCTGCTTAGTTTCTGTTAGATCCTGTCTCTCTCTTTCAAGCTCGGACTGTAATGATCCAGCAATTATCTTCAATGTTTTCACCTCAGAAGCTGCTTTTTCAATGTTGGATTTTACTTCTTCGAGCTCTCTCCTCGCAGAATCAACCGCAGCCTGAATGTCATTATTACTCTCCTTGTCCATCAACATATTACCGCTTGAGTTTTCCGTGAAATCCGCTAATTCTGCCTTCAGATCATGCTGAAGAGAATAAGCAGTCTCTAGCTTAGCTTTCACATCATCTGCTGCTCGAAACTCTTGGTTAAGCCTCTCGATATCATCTTCCACCATCTTCAGTTCCTTTTCCCAATTGTAAACATCTTGGTCCCGAGCCATTGCTGCACCAAATCTCATCTCTTCAGATTCGAGATGAGCTGTGTGTACTGATTCCAACAACTCCTTGGTTGCAATCAGCTCTATACTCAAACCATCCATCGTTCTCTCAACCTCTTTAGCTTCCATAACAGCAATATCAGCTCTCTCCTTACCTAAATCCTTTTCCCTCAACATTTCTTCATATTCATTACTAACCATTTCAATCTCTTCTCTCACAGAACTTAGCTCAGAAGTAGCTGAGACCTGCCTCGCTTTAGCCACATCGAGCTGCGCTTTGACAGCAATACTTGCCTCATTAGCTACACCTTGTTCCATCTCCTCAACACGCATCTGCGCGAGCTCTGAGTCCTGTTTCGCTTGTTGCTCCTCCTTTTCCGCTTTCTCTAACTCGAGCTTTAGCTCCTCAATGAATCCTTTTGTGTTCTCTAACTCCTTCAACGCATTGCGTTTCGCTTCTTCAGCTAACTCAGCTTCTCTCTTGTACTCAGGCAAAGCTTCTTGTATTTTCTCAAGCTCTTCATCAACCATCTTCCGTCTCTGAAACACACATTTCTGTCAAAATCAAGTTCTCTCATACAAAACAAAATCATGTAAATAACTAACAAAAAGCTCAATTTAAAACCTCTATTGTCTGAATCTTATGAGCTTTCCAATCTGTAATACCACCAAACTTAGAAACTGCATCTTTAACCGAGTCAAAAGGCGAAGCTGTATCGATAACACCAACGGGAGACCCGAAACGAGGAGACTCAACAGATCTCGGATACACGAAAGCTCGAGGAGAAGCAGGAACTCGTAAACGAGGAGAAGCAGGCAAGATCCTAGCATCTTCGATTACACCGATTCTTGAATCTTCAGAAAACGAATCTTGATGACTTATCATCACCCTAGGTGCAACATAAACCCTAGGAGGTGGTTCGTTGATTGGACTTGAAGAATCAAAATCTTGAAATGGGTTATGATGTGATGAATCTTGTTCATCGTCAAAGTTCAAGAAGTCGATATCATTGAAAGACGTTGAGATTCTCGTTAGACCTTCTTCGTCATCTCCACCATTAATGGCGTTTAGAAATAAATTAAGGTCTTCTGAATCTTCTTTATCATCTCCCAACATTGTAAGAACCGATTCTTGAGAAAATGTAACTGATTCAGACAAAGAGTCAAAAGACTCAATTCATGTTCATCATATGTCTTAGATTCATGAAATAAAGATGGAAGCATAAGTTTTTCGGACAACATACCTTAAGAGTTCTGACAAGACAAATGCGAGACGATGTCTGAATTTGAGGTTTGTATGAGAAAGTTTTCAAATCAATTAGGATTGAAAGATTCATTCATAAGGAAACAACAGAGAAAAAAAAATTCAACAAGGCATTGGAAAAATAGTAAGATGGACGGACGGCCAATAATGAGGAGCGTGAATACGCACGCGCCACTTTCTCACTTTCTCCTGTTTTGTTATTTTCTTTCGTTCTTACCGATCAAATTTTGTCAAAATTCAATTTTTTTTTACCACGAATGCTATTAGTTTATGCTTTCAAATTGTTTTTTTTTCTTTTCAAAATTGCTATTAATTATTTAATTTTATTCCAAAAAATATTTATGACGATATTTTAAATAAAAAAAATCGAGTTTAATTTGAATAGTAATATATTTTTATTATATATAGTTTATTAGATTTTTGTGTTTTAGATAAAAATTTTGTTTGAATTAATTTACTCTTTCTGGTTTGAATATTTCAGATGTTATGATGTTATGCTAGAAAATAAGTTGGTTATAACTATACCTTCATTGATAGTAATCTACGAAGTCAATGTTTGTATTTTGATTTATTCAGGTTCCGCTGATTGTCCAATATTTTCACTAATTTTAGAATACTCAGTTACTGTCATTGCTAAAGAGGTCTTCACTCATTTATTTTGTCGCAGTTGTTAGAGAAAACAAATATACCTATACATTTTGGTTTTACAATCAATCAAAATCTTATTTAAATATTATTATGCTAATTAACTCGATGAAAATAAATGTGTGATCAAGCTATTGAATAAGCTATAAATACCGTAGTCCATAATAAGCATGATGTATGGTGAAAAATATATATCTTAATAGTATGCATACTAAATAGCGATTTGACGAATGAAATCGGTGAGATTGGATGTTGAAATAACTAACATATGTTTTTCAAAGTGTTTTTTTGGTGCCTTCTCTCTATCTTGATCTCTTGGCTTTTCTACATGGTAAAATAACTCATCATTCTCTATACTAACTTATATTTAGGCAATATGAATATTTCTTTTTGTAATTGTACTGACATCGCACTAAATCATGTTATTGTAGAAGTTAAGGCTTTTTAATACACTATTTGAATCATTTTAAGTGATGTTTCCGACATTTGTACATAGATTAAGAAATTACATAGATTAAAAAATTACTTATATTTTATCTAATTTAATTATTTAACATAAAAATTATTTACTAAATTTAATCCAATCATAGTCATTAGATGTCTAAATTTGCATACTTATGCATTTTACATGTCAACAGTTATTAAAAATGATAAAGAAAAAATAATATATATAGCTGGAATAAAAAATAAAGAAGACAATGAATTTTTGTGCAAATAAACCCTCCTAGTCAATTTTTGCAATTCTATTCTCTATCTTAAGAAAATATATATCAATCATACAAAGCATATATATATATATATATAAATATTTAACTCATGTTGAACTCGATGATAAAAGAAAACGCTTCTATCAAAACATATAAATATTTTACTCATTCATATCGATTAGGTTTGATGTATACACAGTATACTCATGCTGAACTCGATGCATTTTCTTGTGTTCATTATATAAATTTAATTGACAAGCTACAAAGCGAACTTGGATGTATGTAGAACTAGAGCAATTGATAGTGGTAGAAGTTATTGGAATACATGTCAAACTAAGGGACATGATTATGGAAATCACACTCTTTCGCATAGGTCCATCGTTTGTCGAGAAAACTTATCATTCATTTAAAGGATAGAAGTTTAGCCTCCATCAACGAAAGATATCACAAACATACAATGAGCAAAATCAACCAATACAACGACCAACAAGGTGATCGAGTAAGAGGATAAGTTAAAAAAAAAATAACAAAACTCAAAAAGAGACTTAGAGATAAAGGCGAACTCTCGAGTTCTACCAAAGTAAGATTTGAACAAGGGTAATCGATTATACAAACATCTTCAAAATCGTAGTCTTGCTAAGATCACAAAGAGGAGGAAACAAATTTCTCCAGAGTCAAACAATCAACAAACGTTGAACGCAGTCCGTGTTGAACAACAATTCTCGCTTCTACTCCAAGTATATCAATTTTAACGACAATGCTCTATATAACAATACCACTAAACACAAGTGAAGTATTTGAGAGGATTATAACCTCTTTAAGAGAGAGATGAGTACTATACAAGCTCCGGTGAAAGAGAGCAAAGATCTCTTTTCAGTTGCGAGAAAGTGAGTTCTAACATAGCCAATACGAAGTAAATTTTAGCATATTAGAGTAAAATTTGCATTAAAGCGGTAATGATGCCACAAGGGAGCAAAAATGTGGATCCAAGCGTACCTAAAATCATCAGAAGAATAAGAAATTATATCAAAATTCCATAAAGTCAGAGCCGCACTCTCAACAACCATATCTAGTAACTTCCCAAAGTAATTTAGAGAGCGAAGAATATGAACATATCTAGAAGAACGAAAGAATGGTATGTTGATTGAGATGGAAGAGCAATCAACTCTAGTGACAACGAGATTGAGAAGGTCATTTTCTAATCTTAACCTATAGAATAAAGTGTTGTTAGCTTCACAATCTCTTACATCTCAAATCAAATCCAACAATACATAAAATTTAACAAGATTGAGAAAATAATAAATGTCTAAATCTAATGTGTTGATCCTTATTCGATTCAATGAGAACTTATAAAATTTTAGATAGTTGATATAGACATTTAAACTTTCTCATATCCTAATCCAATATTTTAGATGTTTTAAGCATGGTCAAATACATTGTCTCTTTGCAGATTCACATTATCTCAAACATTTAATTAATGACATTTATAAAAATAAAAATAAAAAATTGACTAACAAAGAGAGAAGAGAAGGGTGTTGAATTGGATCACTACGAAACGAACCCCACCGAAACAAATAATGTCTCCGGCGGCAAGAATTAATGAATGAAATGAATATGATCTGATCATGGACTCTGTCTCCTTCAAGAATATGCCTTTTTGCTTCTTCCTTTAAAACCATTCTCTCTCTGTTCCTGGGCTGATCAAAGTTTCGATTTTTACAACATGGTTGATCGATCCGTATCGTAAAGTTTCCAAATTTGTGTCCAAGATCGTTGATTTCGTTGACTTTTCGATCTGGGTTTGTTCGAAAAATGGATGCCGTTGGTAGGATCGGAAGCTACATCTACCGCGGCGTAGGTACGGTTTCAGGTCCGTTTCATCCTTTTGGTGGTGCGATCGACATTATCGTCGTTGAGCAACCTGATGGGTCGTTTAAATCGTCTCCTTGGTATGTCCGGTTTGGGAAATTTCAAGGGGTTTTGAAGAATAGGAGGAATTTGATTAAGATCGATGTTAATGGTGTTGATTCGGGTTTCAATATGTATTTGGCTCATACAGGGCAAGCTTATTTTCTTAGGGAAGTTGAAGATGTTGTTGGGGAATCTGAGAGTGGTGAGGTTTATACTTTGTCTTCTGGTGATGAAGCTGAGACTTCAAAGAGTAGGGATGATGTTGTTGATAAGCTTAAGATTCCGTTGAAGTCTAGGAGTTGTAACTATGATTCTGCTAGTCCTCGTAGTGGTAATGGGAAGATTGTTGGGAAGCCTGGGATTTTGGGGTTTGTGTTTGGTGGGAGATCTGTTAGGGAGAGTCAAGATAGTGGTGTTACTTCCATGGAGAGAGCTGAGATTGCTGCTGATTTGTTGGAGGTTAAGTGGTCTACTAATATCGATACGCGTAAGTCTGTGAAAGGTAGATCTTCTGAGTCTTTGGATGAGAAAGACAATGGTGAGACTAGTACTAGTGGCAAATCTTGTGTTGTGGATGAAAGAAATGAGGGTAGCTCGGAAATGTTAGTTGATAGTGATTCGATATTGGAGACTCCTCTTGTTGCATCTCCTACATTGCGATTTCTTGATGAGAAAGAGCAGGATTTTCGTGAAAGTACTAATGTCGAAGATTATTGCGAAGAGACTGCATCAAGTGCAGTTGTTGTTGAAAATGGTTTATGTGAATCATCAAGTATGGTGTTCTCCATTACTAGTGAGGGGAGTGGAAACGTAGACATCTTTGTCGAACCAAGAACCGAGCCGCTAGCACAGGTTAGTTACTACATTCAGTCTATCTGATTTTCTTAGCAATGCTAGGCTAATAGTTTGGCAAGTAAATCAACAAGCTTATTCAATGCATTTGACTCATGTATTGTATAATTGTATTTCCACTAGGATTCTGTTACTGGGTGCGATCTTGATTCTAAGCAAGAACTGTTAGGTGCTCCTGAATCTGTGGAAATTGTAACACTGAGTTCAGTTGACCAAGCGGATTTGCAGAGCATTAGCAGTTCTCAGGAAGGAAGCAGCACTGGCTCCCCCGTTCAAGCTGAAAATAAAATCACCGAGGAAGATATGCAATTTTCGGTAGAAAATTTGAAAGAGTCTCAGTCAAGCAGTGGAGAAAACATCCTACACCCAGAGAGAGAGGAAGAACAGTTTTCCTTTAGCGATTTTGATGAATGTAAACTTGGTGGGAGTAGTTCAGGAGAGTCAAGTTTGCCTGATACTATGAAAGTTAATGGGAGAGAGAGTCATGATGAAAATGAAATTAGTCCTGAAAATGGCGGGGAGATCTCAAAGGGCTTGTCAGAGCCGATTAGCATAGAGAGAAAGAAGGATATCTCCACAGATGAGATGGAGCGTTTGGTAGGATCATTACCGATTATGCGACTTGACAGCAACAATGATATGGACGCTTGTCCTTCTCAGCCTTTGAGCCAGTCATTTGACCCATGTTTCAAAACATCAAAGTTAGATTTGAGAGAAAATGAGTCGAGCTCTGGGGGTTTGGATGCAGAAAAAGTTGCTGATGGTAGTCCAAACTTAAAGGCGTTCAAACATGTTATTGCTAATCCTGAAGTAGGTAAGGAAATTTAACTTATCAACTATCTTAGTTTTCACTTTGTAGATATGATTGTTATGACTTATAATGATATAGTCTAACTTTGCTATCTCCACTCTCAGTGGAGCTCTCTCTGTGCAAGCACTTATTAAGTGAAGGAATGGGAGCAGAAGCGGCTTTGCAGGCCTTTAATTCCGAAAAACTGGATATGGAAAAGTTTGCTTCTTTGGGCCCATCGATCCTGGAGAATGATAAGCTTATAGTGAAAGTTGGTGGCTGCTATTTTCCGTGGGATGCCGCAGCTCCTATTATATTAGGAGTGGTTTCATTTGGGACTGCCCAAGTATTTGAACCCAAGGGCATGATAGCTGTTGATCGGAATTTGAAACCTGGTGATGGCTTAGCTCAGGGCAGTGGAAGCTGGAAGCTTTGGCCTTTCTCTCTCAGAAGATCAAGGAATGATACTGAAGCTTCTTCTTCTGGGGACGCAGCTGAACCTGAGGAGAAACAAGAGAAGTTGTCGCCACAACCAGTGAAAAAGACGGTCAGGGCACTAACTCCAACTTCTGAACAATTGGCTTCGCTAGATTTGAAAGACGGAATGAATTCCGTGACTTTTACGTTCTCCACCAATATTGTGGGTACTCAACAGGTCATTCTTTTCCTTTACTATGACTTGTTTGTCATATAACCGTCAAGATTATCCACAGGTTGTTCACAACTCATTAATTTAACAGGTTGACGCAAGGATTTACTTATGGAAATGGAATGCTCGCATAGTTGTTTCAGATGTAGATGGTACCATCACAAGGTAAAAGCACTTTTGGTTTTTTATTATTGCATATTTTCAGCCAAATCCAGGACCTGTTTCTGATTAGTAATTTCCATATTTTCTCTGATTTTCTTTTTGTTTTTGTCGTAGATCGGATGTCTTAGGCCAGTTTATGCCTTTGGTTGGTATAGATTGGTCACAAACAGGCGTTACTCATTTATTTTCTGCTGTAAAGGTCTGTTATCTGTGCTTTACTTTGTTCTTATCTTTATAAATGATAATAACATGACAAAGGCAAAGATTCATTTTCTCTTTTTACATTGCTACAGGAAAATGGATATCAGTTGATATTTTTAAGTGCACGTGCGATTTCTCAAGCCTCGGTTACAAGACAATTTCTAGTTAATCTCAAGCAGGTAATTAGATAAAAACGTATTCCAACTGTTCAGAAGTTGAAAATCTAGCATACTCTTGTTAACCTTCTTAGTAAGCAAAATCAGGACGGAAAAGCATTGCCGGATGGGCCTGTTGTTATCTCTCCTGACGGTCTCTTCCCTTCGTTGTTTCGGGAAGGTAATGTGTTTCCTCTGCAACATATCATACATATCACATGATTTGTTGATCCTGAATGATTTGCTTCTTATTCTTAACCTTCTGTTCTCTCCAGTAATTAGAAGAGCACCTCATGAATTCAAGATTGCTTGCTTAGAGGTTAGTTTTGTGCGGTTTCTATATCTGTTGAACTCTCATGCCTTCGCAAATACGTTTAAATCTGTTTTTCCAAAAAATACAGGAAATACGGGCCTTGTTTCCTCCTGAACACAACCCATTCTATGCTGGTTTTGGAAACAGAGACACAGATGAGATTAGTTACCTTAAAGTTGGAATCCCCCGGGGAAAGATCTTCATTATTAACCCAAAGGTACACATGTTCTTAAATTGGGAAATGCATTAGCAATTGGAATAAACTATGCTCTTAGGCTGCAATGACTCATCTGCTTGTTTGCGTTTGCATCAGTATCTGCATGTTATACTAGGTTTTGAGTTTTTTTTCTGAAAGGAAACCATGAGTTATAGTAAGTTAGCATTTCGCATTAGACATTTGTTCTTCTAAAATGCAAAATAAAACTCTCGCGCTAGCAAACGCAAAGTTTGGCACTTGAAACAATTGAAACATTGCTTGTGGGAATCGCAGGGAGAAGTAGCTGTGAATCGTAGGATTGATACAAGATCATACACAAATCTTCACGCTCTTGTCAACGGAATGTTCCCTGCTACAACCTCTTCCGAACGGGTATATATATCTAAGTCGAAGTTTAGTTTATTTACACTGCAGCAGATTCTGATGAAGTTTCTATGAAACAGGAGGATTTTAACACATGGAACTTCTGGAAACTGCCTTCTCCAACGTTTATGTGATGATGATGAAATGTTTTGGAAGACAAATGCAGATTAGTTGATAGAGATAACATCAATTGGTGGTATGGCCTGGTGTAGTTTTTTTCTTCTTCTTTTCTTTTCTCTTAAAGGACACAAAGTAATTTTTGGTTCTTTGTTGTTTTTGGTCGGTCACACAAGTTTGATATCACAGGTTACTATGTATGCGCAGTTATACTTGTATATATATAAATATATTGAATGTGTTGGACACTGATATTAAGAAGAATCATGAATAAATATAGATGAACACAGTAATAAATAGTACTATTGACTTTGTTACTATCTGCGCTAAAAGATCTTGATCACCTTAAAAAGGGATAAGTGGGAGGATGGCGCTTAGAATTTTAAATTATTATAATACTATAAGAGGTTAAGTTAAGAACCAAAGTTATAGAGTTGATTATTAGTTGAATCTATAAAATCTTAAAAATTTTAAAAAATAACTTTGAAGTTGAAAACATAAAAAATAATACTAAAATTGATTTGAAAATAAAAGAGAAACAGAAAATACAATTCAAAATTATTAATAACAAAAAAAACAATGAAGATAAATATGAAAAACGTAAAAAGATACAAACATATTAATTAAAGCACACAAACATTTTATTAAATTAATACAAAGTGACTTAAGCACCCACTCAAAGAAAACATCTTAAGATAAACCCGAAAACTCTTTCACAATTCACTGTTTTATTATTTTGGGCTTTGTTTAATGCCCTAAGGCCCGTTGGTATACGCCGATAAAGATAGCCTAAGATGGTTGGTAAGAAGTTTTTAGAGGTACATTGCTTTTGGCGAAAACCAATGGACTATTGTCTCACTCACAAGTTAGAATTAGATCAACTAATGCCACAAATTCCAAGAGTCATATGCAGCAAAGTTTTAAATGAAAACATAAATAATAAAGTCATATGGAAACATAGGTAATGCAGATTTGAGTGTGTTTTTACAAAAAAAAAGAACAGTTACAAAAAGAGTTAAATAACTGTTTTTTCTAAGATAAAAGTTACTAAACTCATTATGTCTATAATAAATAATTAGTTTTAGTATCAAAAACCAGATTTAAAGAAAAAAAAAACTTTAGTCAAAAGTATGGTGTTGTTATATTATATAAAATGTATAATTTTTTTAAAAGAATGGGATGAAGATGAACATAGAGAAGATGATTATGTTGTTGGGGAGGGAACAAGTTGTTATTATACTAATTATACAGATAATACTAGTGCTAGTAAACCAATAAGATTAGATGGAGATTTTATTAGTAAATATATGTGTAAATATATATATGTGTATGTAAATGTTATAGAAAAATGGTTTTAAGAACTGTTTGACGCCATAAAAGCATGTATGAAACAAACGATTTAATAGTATGGCACGGTTCAACTGCGGTTTATTCAGAAAACATATATTTGCGGATTAAGTGCGGTTAGTAAAGAAATGTGTAAAATCTTATATGTATGGATATATTTTATTATTAATATAATAGTTTCATTAAAAATGAGTAAGTAATAAATAATTCATAATTGTAAATTAGTATATGTTTTGTGTTAATGAAAAATATTTCATTTATTTATGAATCTTAAATACCCAAAATGTTTTAAATTTTTATGCATAAATTTTTTTTTTTATGAATTATTAATTTTTTTTACTATGTATAACATATGTGAAATTAATATTATTTATTTCTTATTTATAATATATTATTAATTATTCCATAATCATACATTCTTTTGAGTAATTGACACCCACACACACTTTGGGTGAGAACTTTGAAAAGCAGACTCATTTAGC
>NW_006238916.1:2763719-2816569 GCF_000375325.1 Capsella rubella
TTTTTACTATATTATTACAATATATATATATATATATATATATATATATATATGCATATAAAATATTCTTGAAGTATTATTACTTAAGAATACAAACATAGGAGGAGAATAATTATGTGGTGTTGGAGGAGCGAATGCAAGTCTAACAATCGTATCCAATTTTGTTTTTTTTGCCCAAACACTAATTTCCAGGGATCAGAAGGAACCACGTTAAATCTCGAACCTCGTAGCCAATGCAACTCAGGCCCAGGTGGCAGGATTTACCTTCCTTTACCACTAGACCAAGACGACTTTGTTATGTCAAGTTTTAGTCTTATAGTAATCAATAGGATCAATATTAAATATATAGCAGAAAATGTACTACGAAATAATATTTGTTGTACATGATCACAATAGAACCTTCCACTTCTCCTAGTTACAGTTAGATCGATATATCATAAATAGACCAAACATGCATATTAGCATGGGTTCCTTGTAGAAAATTTTTAAAAATAGTTAATTTTTTGTTCTTAAGTGAATAAATTTTTGAATAATACACACATACAAAAAAATTTACTTGAATCATATTAATAAGTTAATGAATCAGGTACTCGATAAATGTTGAAAATTGGTATTCATATTTACTCATGCATTGTTTTCTCAGAAGATACTTGTTGAAAATCGCGTGGATCTCCAAATAAAACCATAATAAGAGAGGTTATTGTCATTTGTAAGAGGAATCTGAAGTACCACATTTGATTCAAATTCTTTTCAAAATAAGAGTAACATGGGCAAAAAATGTGAAAGAAAGAGAAAGTGAGGTTTTTTCATAGAGCATCATTATGTAACCATGTGGTAGGCATGACCAAAATCTAACATTAACCGTATTTCTAACCGTAATCGGACCGTTTTTCAACCGTAACCGTATAAAACGGTTAAAAATGTATTCCGGTTTGGTTCAACAATAAAATTAACAACCCAAAATCACAAATCGGATCTTCAGATGTCATTATCTTAATCAAAATTAAAAACAAATTATTATATATTAAAGATATGATAATATTCCGGTTGTTACTAAAAAATTATAAACCAATATAAAATCTTGACTACAGACTTTTCCATATCTCCATTAAAATTGACCCAATCATGATTTATTATCAAATAAAGATAAAGAGTAAATGCTAATATTAATCATAGTATCCTAATCAACTATTTGAAATCAAAATATGGTTGTATAAATGTGTTTGTTTCCTTATAATATTAAATATAATCCATTATAGTTTAATATGTGACATACTTATAAATATATTAACTATAAAAAAACTTATATTTATTTAAAATCTAAGTTTATTTACAAATACAAATGTAATTTATTCATATAATTATTTTAGAAAATTTGAGTTTGTATTTCATTATATGTTTTTAAATACACATATCTATAGCTCTTTCAAAGTCAACCCATATAATTTTAATTTATTCATATAATTATTTTAGACAATTTGAGTTTGTATTTCATTATATGTTTTTAAATACACATATCTATAGCTCTTTCAAAGTCAACCCATATAATTTTTTTTATTAACAAATACTATTAATTATTGTAAATAAACCAAAACATATATAGCATCGTAACATTTATATTACAAAAGAAAGACGGGATAAATGTTTGCAAATAAAAAAATATATATAACATAGTAACATTTATATTATCTAACCAAAAAACTCAAGCATATCATTTTACTAACTCATTTAAATTTAAATGATTTATAAAAATAATGGACTTATGGTGTACCACATGGTAAATCCTAGTAATGATGATGTTTAGAAGTATTTTGAGTTTTAATTTATGTTTAGCTGGATTAAAAATTAAATAGGTATATGATACAAGAAAAAAAAACACATGAATCCAAAATATATGATACAATAAAAACATCAAATAGTCCATAATAAACAACTAGATGGATTAGGTATCCCGCTTACACCTTAAAACAAGCAAAAAACATTAAGGTTAAGACCTATCTTTGGGATTTGTGCCATATGGGATTGAACCCATGTTGATCGGTGCACTAGGACCCGAGTTGGAAGGTACAGAATGAACTCCAGAATTCATGTGAGGTTGAGCCAAAAGGTTCACGTTTCTTCCAAAAGGTGAGAGCATTGTTCCAACCATTGGTTGGCTTATGGTGGACGTTCCATACACATGAATATTGGATGATGGTTGCAGAGCGGCTGCGTTCCATATGGTAGTAGGTACACCATATGTAGGATGGTTTAGTGCTGGTGGTTGTGAAATGGCTTGAGTGGCTTGTGTGCTCCATATGTTAGGTTGTCCATGTATAGGAAGGCCGAGTGCTGGTTGCGAAGCAGTTGGAATGGGTTGATTGTTGGAAGTAGAAGCAAATTTTTGCCATGTGATTGCTCTTTGTTTTGGTGAGATGTATTTGTCTTCTGCAAGTGTAACGTCATGAATGCTTTTCCTGTTTCTGTGTTTGTTCTTTGAGTTAAGACGTTTGTAGTACTTTTGAGCATGACTTGCAACTTGCATTGTTGTTCTTGTCAAGACACAGTGACGAGAAATGCTACGCCAATCACCTTTCCCAAATTTCTCCAAACCAAGAAGAAATTGTCTATTTGTATTATAAACAAAACACAAACAAAATAGTAGCCCAAGTAAATGATTATGCCATAATTTTGTTATCAAATTACACAAAAATAAACACAAGGATTATTATATTTAAAAACAAGTGAATAGTAAGAAACCTGTGTTCATCTGATGTCCAAGGAATCCCTTTTTTTCTTTGTTGCTTTGCTTTTGATTTGCCATGTTTCTTACGATGATTTGGTTCTTCTGAAAGTTCATAACATGCAGGAAGAGGTACATGACCAGATTCAATCATCATAACATCACGAACTAAAACATTGTAATGCTCTATAATTTGTTCTATAGTTTTCCCTGGAACAACTAAAGCAATCTCTTCCCAACGAATCTCCGTTTCATCGGCATAAATTGCAAGGGCTCTCTCGAAAACAATATCTTCATCCTTGCTCCACGATGAAACAACACTAGCATTCTCTCCCAAGTTCATTTTCGAAGAAAAAAATCACACCAAATGCTAGTTCTAGAAAGATATACTATAAAGTTAAAAAAAAATAAAAAAAAATTGTTTTCACAATCCTTTGAAAGACTTGTAAAGAAAGACTATGACTATTTAAGAACTATATATATAGATATACCCAGAACTTTGAACATAAGATGGATTTGGATCAAGACACAATTTATATAGTCTTTATTGTTAAAATATCTTTTTATTTTTTCCATAGTAATTTTAGACATTATTGTTATTATCTTATCTTCTTTTTTCTTCCCTTATTTTATTTTCTCCTAACCATATGTGGAGGTTAATACAATGTATCATATGACAGATGGCAAACAATATCACTTGTCACTTATTATTTGCAAATAATTTATAAGAATAAATCTTCTTTCTTAGGGCAGCTTATAGGAAAAAAAATATATATTTCAAATCATTCATTTTTAGTGCAATTGACTTATATGTTTTTTCTACACTATAAAATTATATATAAGTTTATACTATATATATAATGTATGCATTTTTAATACTCAAACAAGTGTGCAAGTCTAACATATCTAAGTATTTATGGGGGAAATTTTAACTTTAAATAGATACATACACAATGCATATTTTATTTAGTGAAAATTAGATTTTGCCTCACAATAACTTCAAATATCTCATACTTGTACAATCATATAGTATTTTTTTTTCTTTAAATAAAATCATTTAATTATGGCAAGGTTATTTATAATTTAATTATATATTTATATCTAATGGGATAGTATAATATTCTCACTTTTTTTAATCTAATTTTGACAAATATTTGATTTAATTTACAATAATCATAACAATAAACATATACATTAATTATATCAAATATATATACTGTATTAGTATTTTGTAAAGTTTTTGTGGAACATTTAATGCTTTTGCATTTATTGGAAAATTATTTAACTCCTTTGAAAAAAAGAATCATTATGTTGGAGGAAAATTTGAACCCCAAATTATGTTGATACAAAACAACTTCTTTACCACTAGACTATGTCAATATAATAGTATTTTCATGTAAACATATGATATATATATATATTTCAAAACTTGTGTAACGCCTAGATCGTCACATTTCCCAGTGGGTCCAATGTTCATTTTTAGTCTATGCTTTCATATTTCTTAATGAGGTCTTACGTCCTCTCACTACGCATGTGAGCCCCATATCCGACGGCTGGTTTGCTACATTCAAGAGGCTTTAAAGACTTGTATACCGACCCTACTAATGGCCACATGATTTTTCCTTGTGTTTGGCCTCACTTCCCGGATGTTCACCCATCCCTGGTGTAACAACCCATCCCGTGGGAACCATTGTCACATGACACACCCCGCCATGTAGCAACTACAAGTGCTGCAGCGCATCGATCCTTACCTCTCTCCTCTGGGCCCAATCTGGCATGTAGGCTCTCTCCTAGCCCACATGCCCTCCTGGCCCACCAGGTAGGTTATTTGTGCGCCTGACATTCCTCAAACCCATGTCCTCACCTTTTAACAACCTTCCCACTGACGTTCCTCGAATCGGTCTACACCACCAAAATTTCAGACACGGGTGTTACACCTGGACTACTCCAGCATAAACACGCTTAATCTAGAGTTTTCTCAAGACCTTTGACCGAAAAGATAAGTGCACTTTAGTGACATAGGTGATCAAATCAATTCATTTAATCCTCTCTTCAAGCAAGGGTCTCACGACGTGCAACTGAAATTTAAACTTTACCCAACTTAGGAATTTTGTCACACATGTTAATGTATGTTAAGTCGTGTGTTTGATTAGACTAATTTTTAATAGAAAGCTTTATTTTACGTTAATTTGATACAACAAGTACTTTTATTCCAAGAAAAAAATTAGGTATTAAACGTCCAAATAAAAGTAACATAAGGTATTTTATAGTAGTTTTTCTTTATGTTTTAAGAATGTTTAAAATATTATAAATATTCAAACTCTTTTAAAAGTTTAAGTATAATTAATATTTGAACTCTTAAAAAATAACTAAACAACAAAAGAACTAGTACATTTATGTTTATATAATCAAACAGAAATACAATGCATAAAAAACAACATAATTGCAACTAGCATAAGAAATAAATAAACATCTAAAGAATAACTAGTACATTTAGAAAATTAATGACACAATTGGTCTTTTTCACTGCTTAAATCTACTTACTAATTTTGATACCATCCAAATCAAATTGTGCACAAAAATATTTACTAAGCTTACTCAAATTTTGATTATGAGAATAAGAAAACAAAAAAGCGACCATGATGCTCTAAGCCGGCGTTACAATAATATACAAACCAGTGGGCAATTTGGCCCTTTGAATCCACTAACATTATTATTAACTAATCATTCAATAATACATAAATACACACACATCACATAACAAAGCCTTCTCATCTTCTTCTTCATCTTCCATTTTCAATCTCAAGATGCACGCCAAGACCGACTCAGAGGTGACTAGTCTCTCAGCTTCATCTCCAACTAGATCTCCTCGTCGTCCAGCTTACTTCGTCCAATCTCCATCACGTGACTCTCACGATGGAGAGAAGACAGCAACATCGTTCCACTCAACACCTGTACTCACTAGCCCGATGGGATCTCCACCGCACTCTCACTCTTCCTCGAGCCGTTTCTCCAAGATCAACGGCTCTAAACGCAAAGGCCATGCTGGAGAGAAACAGTTTGCAATGATTGAAGAAGAAGGTCTTCTTGATGATGGAGACAGAAGACAAGAAGCTTTGCCTCGTCGTTGTTATGTCTTAGCTTTTCTTGTTGGTTTCTCTTTGCTTTTCGCTTTCTTCTCTTTGATTCTTTATGCTGCTGCTAAACCTCAGAAACCTAAGATCTTTGTTAAGGTTAGTACCAAGATCTTGTAGATCAAGATTAGATGAACTTAGATCGGGTATGTTCAGATCTAGAGTCTTACTTATGTTTTGTGGGATTGAGTTTTGCAGAGTATAACGTTTGAGCAACTTAAGGTTCAAGCTGGACAAGATGCAGGAGGTATAGGAACTGATATGATCACTATGAACGCGACCTTGAGAATGTTGTACCGTAACACTGGTACATTCTTTGGTGTTCATGTCACGTCTTCTCCGATTGATCTTAGTTTTTCTCAGATCACTATTGGTTCTGGCACTGTAAGTTACAAAAAAGATTCTGAAACTCCTTTAAAATGTGTTTTTAATAATAACATAGTTCATCAATGTTGGTCTTCATGTCTTGTTGCTATCACCAGATGCTCTTTGTTCTTTTTTGTGGTTTGGTTTGTGAAAAGATTTGGTTCGGTTTAGTTTTTGGTTTGTCTTTGTTAAATGTTGTCGGTGGCTATTATTGTCACATGGGTTGATCAGGAGCACTATTGGGTGTTTGTTTAGTTTTATATTTGTGTTTAAAATATGTATAACCGACAAAAATCAATTTTTTTCTTGGATTATTTCGATTTGCTTTTTGTTAAAAATATTTTAAAATAACTAAGTGTTAATAGTTAATTAGTGTAAAGATTTTTCGTAAAAGTTTAAAGATCAGTGGTTCAAATGACATTTTTAAAGAAAACTATATAACTTAGCTTGGATTACTTCAATTTGCTTTTTGTTGAAAATATTTTAAAATGGCTAATTGTTAATTGTTCAATTAGTAAAGATTTCTCGTAAAAGTTTAGAGATCGATGGTTCAAATGACATTTAAATAAAACTATATAACTTATTTTGGTCACGGAAGTACAGAACTGAAATGATGTATGGGTTTCGGCTAGAACTTTTTATTTATTTAAAGAAAAATAAAAGATATCTTAACTAATATAAATTTATTTTTGTTTCATTTTACCATTTGGTCTTACAATAAGAGTTGTATATAGTTTTGATGACCTACCACCAATTTTGACATATTTATTCTTTGTTACTTTTGTAGATTAAGAAGTTTTATCAGTCAAGAAAAAGCCAAAGAACAGTGATGGTGAATGTATTAGGAGACAAGACTCCTCTCTATGGAAGTGGTTCAACCTTAGTCCCACCACCACCTCCTGCACCAATTCCAACAAAGCCCAAGAAGAAGAAAGGACCCATCGTGATCGTCGAACCACCGGCGCCGCCTGCTCCGGTACCGATGAGGCTAAACTTCACAGTAAGATCTCGGGCTTATGTGTTGGGGAAGTTAGTTCAACCAAAGTTCTATAAGAGAATCGTGTGTTTGATTAATTTCGAACACAAGAAACTTAGCAAACATATTCCACTAATGAATAATTGCACTGTCACGTCTATATAAAAAGAACACATGAAACTGCGAACGATGTTTTATATTGGGTAGTGTGCTTATACATGTGACAAGGTAGTGCGTGTGGCCGGGCTACCCCAAAAAATCATCAAATATGGGTTTCATGTAACTGATATGAGAGATTTTTGTTAATGATACTACAGTAAACGAGATGATTCACTTTTTGTGTTTTTTTTTTCTTCTTTTCATTTTGTTATCTAAGGCAAAGTATCAATCTCCTTTTGAATATCTTGTATTTATATATAAATAAATTTTGTTGTTGTTGACCAGAAAATAACTCAATGAACTCATTATTGAGGATAAATATTACTTTTCCGTCAAAATAATCCTATTATATTAATTGAGAATCATACAAAAAAAAGAGATTATAAAAGCTAGAATGTACGCTTCCATATTGAACTAAATTATAAGCTACTTTGTTATAACAATAATTTACATGTCTATTAAATGGCTAACTAACATCAGGTAAATTATTGTAGAAACTAGAGTCGGACCCGCGCTACAGCGCAAAGGAAAAGTTTCGACTTGTTTTTTTAATAACAAAAACATTTTTCAAGTGAGAAATTTTTCTAGTTGTGTTGATAAATTTTCATGATAAATCAATATTATTGATTAAATAGTTGCAATTGGGAATATGGGGTAATTATTCTGTTTTCGTTAATCCATATAGTTTAAATTTTGGTGGATACATAACTAATATATTTTTAATAATAAGTGTTCACTAAAAGTGAATAATTTTTCCATATAATTTGAAATCATATTTATGTAATATTTGGTATTACAAAGTATTTGGTTATAAAACTTAAGTGGTGTGTATTATATTCTGACCCGTTGCATAATTATCAATAATTTTAATATATGTTCTCACCCGTTACAAAATTATCAGTTAATATTTTTAATATTTGAATTTTTAATATTTTTAATATTTATAATATTATATACATTTTAAAATTTAACTACTATGATATTTTGAAGCTTTAAAAAAAAAAAATTTGCTCAACTTAGAACCGATTTATACCAAATAAAACTTTTAAATTTGGATGCATGATGAATCAAGTTTATTTTTCATGGTAGTTTGGCATACATTTGTTGAAAAAAAAAAAAGGAGTTTGGCGTACATTTAAACGAACCGTTGACATTTTTGCTTTACGTGCAAGTTTAAATTTTGCTATTTGGGCTGTATCATTTGGTTTGCATTTAATTTATATGTAAATGGGCCGTAACTCGATGTCCTTTTTGTTTTGATTAACAAAATTTGCTAGGATGAGCCAAAACACTCGGTTGCTTTTTATTCAAAGATGGTATCCAATTTCTAGTGTCGGGTTATTATTTTGTAATTGACCCGACCCGTTTTCGAATAAATTATTAAAATACCCTTTAAGTACGTGAGGAAGTTGTGCGTGAAGGGTATAGTTTTGGCTTTTTTGTAATTTTGTTAGTTTTTCTTTTTGGAGGAAAAGTGTACTTATTTTTTACTATATAAGGGATTGGCTCAAATCAAATAGTGAAAATGGAGAGAGTAATAGCTAGATAGAGATTTAGCCAAATTTAGTAAGCAAATGGATCTATGATGAAAATAATAAATCTGTAAGCAGGTCCGGCCCTTCACCAATTTGTAAGAAACATATGTATTGGGCCTCCAATTTTTTTGACCTTTTTAGTAAGAAAATTATGTCCCAATTTTTTTTTGTTTTTTGCAAAATTAGGCCCCATTTTTGTTAAATTTTAAGATTAGGACAAAATGTTTAAATTTTATCTTTTTTAATACAAAAAGAGGCCCCATTCTCTCAAAAATTAAGATTCGGTCTTAACTTTAAAATTTTATTTATGTAAACCTATAAAAAAAATTTGTTGTAATGGGCCCCAAATTTCACAGGCCGGCTTTGTCTGTAAGCACCCCTTCGTAACTATGTATACACACAAATAGAGAGAAGGAGAAAAACACCATTCTCATCGAGAATAGTAAGAAAGAAGAAAGTAAAGCTGACTTATACATGTCCAACAATTATTCAAAGAGAAAATGACTTTCAAGAATAAGATGAAAGGGTTAATGACTTTCTATTCATTTGGACTTAGGTCCAATTGGTTTACTTGTAATCAGAAATATAAACGACTTGATTACCTCCTGGCATTAGTCGGAAAGCGTTAAACTTTGATCAGGCAATGTGGTAATGTAACACTATAGTATTGGCGACGAGTTCATAGCGTAGCAGTTCGGTGTGTTACTACAAGAGCTGAGCGGAGTATCCATCGTGTACATATATTAAAAATACCAAATTCTATGCAACTGCGTATACATTGTATGTTTTATGATATATATAAAAAATAATAATTTGGGCCTTAATTTGAGTAGCGCGGCCCACTAAGAAAAGGATAGAAAATATCAGAATACTAACAAAACTACTGGTAAACAAAATCAGAATCATCGGAGAAGAAGAAGAAGACAATGACGGTGAAGAAGATAGACGCGAATCCATCAACCTTAGAATCAGTGCTACAAGATTTGAAATCCAACGAAACCAACCGCACCAAGATCAATTTCATACTCTTCCTCGCCGACGATGAACCCACCACCGGTCGAAGCTGGTGTCCAGGTCCTTCTCTGTCTCTCTTAGGGTTTTTGTTTCAGTTGAAATCGATTCATCAATGGTTTTGGTTTGTGTTTGTGTGAAATCAGACTGTGTTAGAGCTGAACCTGTGATTTACAAAACCCTAGAGGAGTTTCCTGAGGAAGTGAATCTGATTCGTGCTTACGCCGGAGATAGACCGACGTGGAGGACTCCGGCGCATCCGTGGAGGGTTGATCCACGGTTTAAGTTAACCGGAGTACCTACTCTTGTGCGTTGGGATGGTGACTCTGTTAAAGGACGTCTTGAGGATCATCAAGCTCATGTTCGTAACTTGATCTTGCCTCTTCTTGCGCCAACCACTTGATTTGATCGAGTTCTCGGTGAGAGTTTGTTGTTGTGGGGGTTTAGGTTAATGAATCTTTGATCTTTTGTTAGAAGAATGATTGGTATTGGTGTATGTTTCAGGGACTATGGTGAGATCGACGATGATGATGAGAGATCTTTATATATATTTCTCTTGTTTTCCAATAAATCCTTTCGAATGTGAACGAGTGATGCGACTGTTGTTTCGTCGATTTTATGGTTTCGTGCTCTGTGTACTGTTACTTCGTGAATAAATTACGATGATATTAGCTGAGTTTGGAGTTACAGGTCGAGTTTGGAGTTACTGAGTTTCTAGGCTATGGAGGACTAGAAATTTAGACTTATTCGAGTTTGGAGTTAGCTGAGTTTCTAGGCTATGGAGGACTAGAATTTTAGACTTATTCGAGTTTGGAGTTAGCTGATATTAGCTGAGTTTGGAGTTAGCTGAGTTTATAGACTATGGAGGACTAGAAATTTGGAGTTAAAAGTTCTATAGTCGTACCGAGAGCCTTTGTGTTTGAAAGGCTTGCGTTTTCTTTTCTGGCATTTAGAACATGAGGATGGATAAAGAGATAAACAGGGTTATATTTATAAGTTGTCACCATATTCAAGAAAATCACCATATTCACTAAAATGATGTGGTCAAAATAGACAAATGTACGATTTTTCGTTACGGTTTAGAGTGGCAAAGTAGTCGCAAAATGTTGGAACAAAACATTGAAGAAACATGTATGATGCAGAATAATTTGTCACAATTATGGATGTACAGTCGAATCTATACATTCAGTAATCATCTCTTTACGGATTATTTTGGCGGGTGTGAAACAGTTCATCGATCTTACAAGTACTCATGCACAAAACATGAGACTATGTGGAATTCGATATTACATCGATCTATTAATTTAATTTGAGAGACTAGCTCATTGTAAATGTAGGGAATCTTTAATTTTACATTTCTTTTAATTGAAAATTTATATCTATCATTATTGTCATTCACATTTTAAAAATATCCTTAGGAAATCTAACGGTTTCTTGAATATGATTACCAACCTCTATAATTGATTGGTGAACAAAGAAAAAAGGCTGAAATTAAGGAAAATAAAAAGTGATAGACGAACAGAAGATGCTGAAAAAACTTAGTAATGTATCAAAGAGAAACAAGAGACATGAACTCTTCATCTGATTCCAAAGCATCCATAAACTCCGGGACAAGACATACTTCCAAATCTATACTTCCCCCTCCTTCTCTTCCTGGATAAGCTGATACCTTCCCATCAAACTTATGCGCGTAACCACTTCGAAGCGTCAGTCCTTTCCCCATCCCGAATTCGCAACCGTACTTGTTAAACCTCGGCGAGCTTCCCATCATAACGCTCAACGGTTCAAAAAGCCGATCAATGTGGTAAAGATAAGGAGACTTTAACCATTGATCAATCATTTGAGATACTTTTTCACTAGTATGTTCAGCTACCGCTTGATGTATTTTCAAAGCAGCCCATCCAAGATCATTCTCCATTAGCTCACCGGCTTTTGCAGCTGTTCTCAAAGCAGCGAGGCAGTTTCCAAAGTAGTCCTTGTGAAGTGGTGGATGCATTCTTCCTCTGTTGTCAGCAGCTACTCTACAACTAGTTTCTTGATCTACAGGTAATCTCCGCGCCCTAGTTATGCATCTCCATATAACCGCGGTTAGCGATTGGAAAGACGAAATGGAGGTTGTTCCACATATTTGATTGACCTTTGCTTTAAGCAATTTTATGGTTTCTGATGAGAAACGGAACATTCTTTCTTTGAGAACTGGAGATTCATAGGTTCGGATAAATTCATCAGGATGGCTATAAGGAAGGCTGAAGAGTGGACCGTATCCTTCAGGGATGTAACGTTTTAAGAATGGTGGATTCTTAAGATACAAGTCATCTCCTTTGTTGCTCTCTAGTCCTTGGAATATTTCGGACCAAGCAGTAAAGAACTTCCAGAACGCAGTGCCGTCTCCCATTGCGTGGTTCATTGACAGTCCTATGAAAATTCCATCTACCAGTTCTGTCACCTACACATGTTGTACCAACCTTAGCTTCGTATCAAGTTTTCCAAATTATATTTAGTTTGAGCTGTACAACGAACTAGAGTGTCTAATCAATTTTAACCGGTCCAAACCAGACAAATCAGTAAAAAGCCAAACCATACAATGAAAATAAACAAAAGATGAAGAAAAAAAAATCAAACCTAAATTTACTTCAAAAGAGACAATATAACTTTTATAAATTAATACTCTATAAATTAACATTTCGATAAAATAATGTATTTTTGCGGTTGGTAATTGATTTTTTTATTTAATCTATATAAAAATTAATAAAATATAATGGTTCCAACGTTATTATTTACTCCCTCTGTTTCATTATAAGTGATCATCTGTTTCATTATAAGTGATATTTAAGGTTTAGGCACACTAAATAATAAAACATATAACTTACCCATTATTTTGTGAACTATTTTTTTTTTCATATATGGTAAACCTAAAAAAAAATCTAGAAACCTAAAAATCCTTCTTGAAAGAGATAAATAAACAAACCTTGACAGATAAGAGGCTCATGGTGTGTCCATCATAATTCACAGCTTTGTGATGGTCAAAGAAAGACTGAACAACCAAAGGAACATACTTTGCACCCACAATATCTTCTACACATAAATCCAAAGTCGCGTAGATGAAGCCAGCTCCAGGGCTATTGTTACAATCCACAAAGACAGAATACGATTTCGGGTTTTCGGTTGTCAGCGACGAGAAGCGACCCGCAAGAGGGTAGAAATGGACTAGCGTGACGGCAAGAGACTCTTTCAGCTTCTCAAGAAGAGTGTCAATGGAATAAAGTTGTGGTTTGTGAAAGAGAAGACCTTTTTGTATATATTGAACAGAGATCATTGCGTAGTCCCATGGAGATAAATAGTATGGTTGCTTTGATTCTTCTGGTATGGTTTTGGGTTTCACGAAGCATTTTGAGACTATTTTTACTGATGATAAAGAATCCATTAAGGAAGTATGTATGAGGTCTTGTGGCCTTTGCATGGATGAGAATATATATGGGACAAGAGACAAATGTCTTCTTGGTTGGTGAACCTGGAAAATTTTCGTTTATCCTTTAAGGTTGTCACTGTATGAAGAGTTGGTGCACGTTAAGACAAAAAGAAAAGAGTTGGTGTGTGTGTTTTTATTCTTTTTATTCTGGTCTTGGTCAATGAATTGGTGGATTAACGATTTGTTTTATATGAGTGGCAAGATTCTACTACACCTCTTTCTTATTAAGTATTATAAGTATTGGAATTTGGAAGATTGATTTGTGAAAGATTGGGTTTGACAAAGATTGGTACGTCATTCAAGGAAGCGTGCTGTCGCCAAGTCATTGTTTACTTGTTAATGAAACTGTGTGTTCTGTTCTTTTCAAAGTCATGTCCGAACAAAAGAGGATAAAATGCAGTGAGTGAGTGAGATGGAAGGGAGAGTTTTGAATGTGTGTAGGGTTTGATTTGTGAAATGTACAATCTATGCAAAGCCAACTATATATAAGATTGATTATAGTAGAGGACCTAGAGGTTTACGTACATACATTGAGACCCCAACATGTGTAAAATCTCCCTCTTGCATTTAACCTTTTTGTTTTCTTATTTAATAGTATCTTTATTTAAAAAACCTCATTCCAATTGGCTTGGGCCTGAAATTATATTAGATCAACAAAAACAAACAGGAGAAAAAAGTGTTCGCCCTAATCCGGCTGTCGAGATTTTGCCTACACTAATCAACCGCCACTGAAGCTCCGGAATCCATATCCAGCGTATATGAGGCGGACTGCTTTGTTGCCTGACTACCCTAGACATACTCATGGAAACGGAATCCATGTCCGCATTTTACTTTATCACTCCTAAATCTTCACAATCATACATGAATACTATAAGAAATATTATTGTTAGATTTATGAGTTTCATTATTTTAAAAAAACTTTTAATACGTTTGTTGTGTAAATAACAGTTGATTTTTTTTACTATCAATATATCATCAATACATCAATTTTATTATATATTTTTACTATTCAATTTATTTGAGCTTGAATTTGCTTCTTACATGATATATTTGTACAAATATTAATCATCTCTTTTGGACTTTTGAGCTTACCTATATTCAACCACTTTCGTAACCCATATTGGTTATAACAATATTTATATAGGGTTGCCTATATCTAGCCCCTATAGTATATGGTTTCAGTTATGATCTATTTATATTTTCAGACTATCCAATTCTACCTGAACAAATTGTTTTCTTCCCTATTCCACCTAGACTATATAATTCTACCTAATTAACCAAGATCAATTGAATTTGTGTTTTTAGAAATTTCTGTGAATCCTAAAAATAAAATCGGGACTTTTGTGTTCTTAGAAATTCTCCAAATCGATTTTAGAGGTTTTGATTCGGATTTGGGTTTTATTGACAAAAATTCGGGTAAAAAAATATCAATTAAACTGTTAAAAATTGGAATTTTGTGTTTGTAAATCGTTCATTCGCGTTTACTTTTCACAAAATCAATTGATTAATTAAGTTATGACTTGATTAATGCTTGAAATGTTCAAAACATGGTTAAATTTATGTTTTTTTGGTAATATTTTCCTTAGAAAACTTGTTTGTTTTGACAACTAATTTCGGATTTTATGGGTACTTTGGGTAGGTTCGGATTGGTTTAGATAGATACTACCCATACCCAAATATATTTTGGGTATTAATCGGATTTCTTAAATTAATACCCAAAATACCTGAACCTGAAAAGGAACCGAACCGAACCCGACCCAAAATTTTATAAATACCTATTAGGTTCTTATATGATTAACCCCGAAATATCCGAACCTGAAATACCCGATCCGAATATCCAAATGCCCAAACCTATCCTTGCCGTATCATTTTATAATTTTACCTTTAACTCTAAAATCCAACAAGTGACTCATACCAAAAGAACGCATTAAATGGACGTCTAAATTAAAAATACATGATTAGAGTGAGCAAAATTTATATGAATAACCTACTATATATAGGTACATATTTACAAGAACAATAATACGATTTGAAAAGGATAGTTGTAATTATTTTACATCCGATATACAAAAATCACAATTTTTTTTTTAAAACAAGTATGAATCGAATAACAGGTGCAAGAAAAAAAAATCACTATCAGGCTACAACTCGAAGCATACTCTATACATGATTGCATATGATTTGAAATATCATACAAGATTGCGAGATCAATAACTTACAAAAAAAAGAAAGAAAGGATTGATGAAAAAAAACTCTACCAAAGGTTGGCTTCATCATTAATCCTTTCTTCTTATTTTTGAAAGTTGTTTTCTCGTTGAATGATAGAGATAACAAAAACATTTATTTCTCAATATTCTCTCTTTTTGTGTGTGTGTATATATAGTTACGAAGGGATACCTATAGTGTTGCCATTCTCAAGAACTATATATGAAAATAGTAAATCTTTTAATTACCTATTATTATCGTACCTATGTTCAACTTAGTCAAACAATACAATACATAGTCTTGGGCACATTAATATAACATAAAAAAATATTTTTAGAATAAATGTATTTTTAACATTGACTTTACCAATATTATTATTTTTAAATTTTCAAAACTTTGACCAAAAAATGCCTTAATTTATTTATAAATAAAGAAAAAAATATAAATATACCAAAAAATTCAATTTTTCTTTTCTAAATATTATAAATTAAATTTCTTTCTTTTTCAAGTGAATAATATCAAAAAATCACATTAACTTTGAATAGTGATAATTACTTTGAATAATACTCCCTCCGTTTTACTAAGAGTGTCGTTTAAGGTTTTAATCTTGTTTCATAAAGAGTGTCGTTTTGTGTTTCCAAAGCAGATTTTAAAGACTTAATCTCTTTTTAATCCCTATTATTCCAGCTTATTAATTAGAAAGAGGGTATTACTCCGTCGGTTTCACAAAGACTGTCACTTTGACACATTGCACACAAATTATAAAAATATTGAATTATAAATATATGCCCCTATTTAATATGTGTTTAGTAATTTAATTAATTTTAGAGTAAGGGTAAAATTAGAAAATTTTGTGTTAAAAATGCATTGAAAATCTAAAGTGACACTCTTTGTGAAATAAAATTAAAACTCTAGAATGACACTTGTGTGAGATAGAGGAAGTATGTAGTGTATTAATTAAGGGTAAAAATGAAATTTGGTTATTTTCCTTAATTTGTGTGAAAATGTTAGAATGTCACTCTTTGTGAAATAGAGAGAGTAGTGATTACTTTGAATAGTCATTTTATACCCAATCTAATCATGAGTGTTCAATTCATAGCTGATATTTTTATATGTGCCAATACATAATATTTTCATGTTTGACACATAGATAAATGTTATGTATGAATTGAACACTCAGGGTTACATTGGGTATGGAATGGCAGATTTTCCAAATTATTTTTAAAAATATAGAAGTTTGATATGATTAAAATATTAACATTAGTAATAATTGTAAGACTCTTCTAAAAATATTGTTTGATTTTGATTTGGATACATTGGGTAATTAAAATTACAATTTCTTTTAAATTTTCTCCAAATTGTGTATTAGGATTGGTGATTTTTTTTCCTATAACTTTTGCTCCAAAAACAAGTCTTATTGTTTGACAAAAAAAAGAAGCAAGTCTTATTTTTTAGTTCTATTAAGACATGATATGGCAAAAAAAAACTATTTTGCCATATCATGAGATAATCATTAGTTTATGTGGTGTACCCCAATTCTGTTATATTCATTACCTTTTACTGTAAATATTGTTAAGTAAGAAGTTTGAACTGAGATCATCTCCTTATTTCAAAAATGAAAACCCAACAGCGTTTTAGAGTTAATTTTTATCGTACGTTAGGCAACTTTGAAGTATTCGAGGTGGCTCTTCAATGCGTATCCCGGCTTTTTATTGATGAGAATCATATATTAAATTAATTAGAAGATGTAAAAAAATAGAAGTTCTCATTTGGACTACCTACTTGCAAGACTACCAGACGTAGTCTAGTGTCTGGCCATTAGCTTCTGCATTCTTCCAAAGGACTTTTAAAATATGAATAACTTTATTAGCTTGATTAAAATTGTTGTGAGCACCTCTCATGGCACCTCAATCATTTTCAAATCAAATTACATTCTAAAATAACATTTATTTCATGTTTTTACACTTTTGGATGATCTTGCATCTTCCATTTTCCCAACAAATCCATACATCTAAAAATGCATACTTACATTAAAAGAACATAAATGTCAGTAAACACTTTATATAACTAAAATGCACAATATTCTAGGGGGAATTTTATAACATGAAGCCTGTATATCAAAGATTGTAGCTATCATAAATAAATAAAAATTGTAAACACTGTAACTTTTGAAAAAAGGTACAATTCTTAAAGGGATTGGATGATGTGCACATTTAAGACAGAGACTGAAACATAAAACAAGGTAAAATATTATTGAATACATCCAAACATTTAATATGTATTCAATCTTTAATAGATAGTATTGTGAGAACATTTATTTTGATATGATACAACCAAAAAGGTTTTAGATCATAAATTCATAATATCATATCTAAGTGACAATTAGTTATTGAGGGAGGCCCTCCTCATACCAAAAAAAATGACAATTAGTCTATTATGTTTTAGTAAAGCAATAAAGAGCATAACAATAGTAGAAGAGAAACATCTACAATACTCTATAAATTAATAATTTTTGGACCATAAATTTCTATTAACTTATAGAGGTATTAATTTATCATTAAATTAATAATTATTAATTCATAGAGATATTTTTTAAATTTGGTAAGTTTAAAAAAAATATATACATCAAAATAAAATTTAATCATTATAATCAATATTTGTTTAGAATCAATTACAACAAAAACAACAATCATCATGAGTGAATAAAGCACTATAAAATTTTGATACATGAAATCTATTAGAATTTAATTGTAACAAAATTAATCTAAATTTGAAAATAAATAACAACATAATAGTCATATTTCACTAAATTGTTTACATGTATATAGATGTATATTAATAATTTTATAATTTATAGTAATATTGGGACCATATATTTACAAAGAATTTTCAAAAAAAATTATTATCTTATTATTTTATCGAAAAGTGTCTAAAATTACACTGATTTTTTTTATTAAATTATTGAAATTATTAATTTATCGAATTTTAATTTATAGAGGTTTTACTGTATGTTCTTTTCGTGTCTTGAACTGTTGAGAGGGACACGACTTAATTCATATAGCTATTATAGAAAGAACTCGGATCCAAAGAATACTATCAAATTTAGGATTGCTCAAGACTCAAAATCACTTCATTTCCAAGTTTATATAAATGAACTCTTTTCAGTATAGCTTTCAAGCTGATAGAGATCACATTAGCAATACATATCAGTTTTGCGTAACAATTCAGATCACTCACGAAAGCAAATTGTTAGGTTATGCTTAAAGCCTATTAGGTTTTTAGTTTCTTTTTGTGGTTGATTCATTCATTGTTTTATAATTAACTAGATTTTAAAGATTTTAACCCGTGGTATACCGCGGGACGATATTTTAAAATGTACTTTTTATTAAAAAAATTATATATAAGATTGTACTACTATATTTTGATTGTTAATTCTATGATTTATCCCGTGGAATATTGCATGACAATTTTTTTTTTTAATAATCGTAATTTGATCAACTTAATTAAATAAATTTAATATTCAAAATAATAAAATAATGTCGGCATAACATTTTTCTTTTAAATAGTCTAATTTCATATTAAAATATTGTGTGAGATTGACTATAAAAGACAAGCCGTAAAAAACCTATAATCATAATTATGTATATTATAACCCGCTCCGAATTTCAAAAGAAAAAAAATTGCTCCATTACATGACCCTACACAATTATCAATACTTTAGTACATACAATTTTTTGTATCGGTTAAGTAATATACGTCCGTTTTCAAAAATTCAAATTACAACATATACGAAAAATATATATGTTTATTAAATTTTAGAACAAATAAAATTATATAAAGATACTGGATCAATATTTAATTTAATAGGGACAAATTTTATGAAATTTTATTAAATGTAATAAATACTAATTTCTATTTTTGAAATTATATTATAATTTAATTATAAAATTTATCTTAAAGTTTTGTTAATATATAGACTGAGAACACTTTTTAGTACAACTACAAATGAGACAAGATCAAAAACAAAACAGAGCTCAAAATAACAGAGTACAGTCTGTGTTACTCGATTACAGAGTACAAACCAAGGGAACGATTGAAAGCAGCGAGCTAAAAGCTATGTACACCTTTCCTGCATCCCTAAGCAGACACATAGCTGAGCTTCAGCACAAAGAAAAATCCATTTCAATATTGTTGCACCGCTTAATAGTATCAAGGAAGAAAAAAGCAATTCCAACCGTGACAGTGACACCATTCAATAGACACAACAGATCGGAAAATCGATGACTACAACATTTTCCATCGAAGGCGAGTAACACAGACTATGCTCCACCATCTTTGTGTCTACAAGCAATCCAATACTTGATGGAGAGCATTCTGGACCAGGGAAACATCTCCAGGAAACGACTACCCTCCATGCCCGAGTGTCTGAGTTGCGCGATGAAAGACCAGGGAGAGGAGATATCGTTCCAACAAATTATAAATAAACATTTCATCTTTTACGGCTTTATGTTTTACAACAGTAACAACAACAATAAAAAGTAATTGGTAACTTAGACGTGGGAAGGTTTTGAGCTGCCGATTTGTTTCGACGTGCTTTCGATCTTATGCTTCTGACTGTAGAAGTTAATTATCTTCTTATCCAGTACGTAGTATGCCTCCATTCTCTTTAATGGTTTCAGGCTTAGATCAATGAAGTGTACCTACATTTCCCAATCCAAATATCAAATATATATATCCTGAAAACTCCGATTATTATCTAATGAATCCCTTTTCTCATCAGGACTACTGATTCACCATTCCAACCAATGATCTTAGCAGCATGTTCTAATATTTATTTCACCATAGAATATAATAATTTGTAAAAATTGATGATACCTTGTAATCAAACGTTTGATTGGTCGACTGCAGAGAGACGTAATCACATGGAGATTCTGAGTCCCAAGCATTTCTTGATTGAAAACTGATCATAAGACTACAGTCTTTGGCAGTTGCAGCAATTAGATACTCTTTCACTATCTTCAAGCTTTCATCTAAAGGTAAAGCATGTAGAGACGATTTCGCCTCAAATGGCCTAGCTTCTTTACAAATAGGGCAAGGCTGGTTGATAATATTGTAATAAGAATGAATCGCTCCTTCAATGTCTAATTTGTCTAGCTTCTGAATTTCAAGAAGTCTATTAAGCACTCCTGAGTCATAAACAGCGTCAGATACTAGTTGTAGAAAGCACTTTGTCCTCTGACCGTCTTCTGATTGAATGAAGCCTTTGAGAGCATCCTCAAAGGCATACCCGATTTCAGGACTGGTTCTCCCGGTGCTTTCTCCCGAACCCCCTAATATGAGAGAACCATTCAAGAATACACGGAAATTGTTTTGGGGAGTAGAATATAAGGCTTTTATAGCTTCCAAAACTCTCTCTTTGGATCCAGAGAACAGATCAAGAGGATCATATTCACTTTCTTCAGATATCTGTACAACAGTCGCATACTTCTAAGACTTTGAAAGTTCAATTAAGATTATAAACCACCAATGACTTGCTTTACCTCGTTATACTCCATCTTTAAGAGTTGATGCATTTTGAAGCGGCTTACACTCGTTTTGAGCATGTTTTCTTTACATATGAACCTTGATGTCGGAAGAAATCCGCATTTGGGCTACTTCATGGAATTAAGGACACCGAGTTAAGGTCAAGGTTGGGAAATACAAGGACTAGTAAATATTAAAAAAAAAAAATAGAGGATTTATCAAACCTTTATTTCAACACTAATGCAGTCACCACTGCTAGAAATCCCTGACACATATCACCAGATGGTTACTACTTATTTACGAGATCATCGAAAAAACTTTAATCATAAAAAAAAAATCTGATTTCTGATGATAACGATTACCTTGAGAAAAAAGTGAATGATCATTCAAAATAAGAGCAGAATCATGACTAGTATCAACATTTGCTGCATTAACACGCCATAGCGGTCGCTGCTTAGTAACTTTCTTATCAACACACTCAAGAAACTTCTTAGACACAGAAACACGTACCTGCAAAAGAAGAGATATAAAAAAACAAATAAACACACCACAAAACTCCAATACAAACTAAACAACCAAAGACCATTTGATAATAAACAGAACTTACTCCTGCATCTACATGTTTAGAACCCAAGAGTGGTATGATCACATGCTTAACATATCTTTGCTCAAGAACTTCCTTGTTAGGAGATGAAATAAGCTCTTTGTTTTCTCTCCACAGTAGCTGCTCATCACTCGTTAAAACCGAAACAACGCCATTCACATTCTTGTTCGCTTTATCATTCCTCCGCGCCTTTTGTATTCGAATCACTTTCCCTACCTAAATACAAGTTTAGTGATAAGATAACAGATTTGCTCCACCAAGAATGACAAATCATAATCAAACCAAATCAATCCTGTAATTCTTTAGACACTAATCAATCTGAGAAGATGAGAGTTACTCAATTCAATAGCCACACCATTTTCTATCGCCAATCACTATTTCAAACCTAATTCTGATTCTGATTCTTCTTCTGATTCTGATTCATCATCATCCTCAGGACCACTAAAACAGAATCTAGAGAATCTAAGCAATACTCATAAAGCAAAAAGGATAAAAGTTCAATGACGGCGAGAATCTGAACTACGAAATCAAATTTCACCGACCTTGCTTTAACTTTTACAGGATTCAAAATTAAGCAAGAGAGAGAGATCGAAGAAGAACTAACAAAGAGTGGAGATGATCCAGCGTAAGCAAGAACGAGATTAGCACCACCTTCACCTCTATAAATCCAATCAGATCCATCTTTCTCTTCCAACACCATCTCCATCCGATTCGAAATCGATTCGAGATCGATGAAGACGACGCAATGCAGAACTAGATCGAGAAAACGAAAAGGGAACGAGTAGGTGAAGAAGACGATGGAGAGTTTCTTCTTCTTGTGGTTGACTACAACATCAAAGACGCTTCTTAGCTTTGGGGGTTTCTTCTTTACTACTGCATCAAAGTTTTTTGCTATGGAGAGTCAAATTTGAGAGCTGACCTTTCTTTTTTATTTGTTCGTCTGAAAGAAAATACAAATTGAAAGAGAAGCGTGTATGCTCTGTTGTATTAGGATCCACGTGGATGTGGTGAGCTCCACGTGTTATTTTTTTTACTTTATGAGATAGATACACTGTATGTATCTTTAAATTTTTGTAATTTTTTTCTGATGGTACAAGTAAGAATATAAATTTATTTTATTTATTTTAATTATATACTTTTTTAAGAGAAATTTCTCAACATACCATGTTTAAATTTTTAAAAATAAAAAAAACCACAATAAGTTTATTTTTTCAAAAGTAACCACAAAACTTTATTTTTGTAAAAATATTACAAATATAAAAATTGATTTTTAGAGATGTAAAAATTTATTTATTTTTATTTGGATTGATTATTTTATTATTAGGATATAGATTTTTAGGGGAGGGTTTAGTTTTGGATGTTAAAAATTTAGTGTTAATTTTGTGGTATTTTTTGGAACAAATATATTTTTAATAGTATTTTGGAAAATAAAATTAATAATAGTATTTAATTCTCAAAAATAAAAATAAAATAGTATTTATGAGAATTTCCTGACATTTAATTACATATAGACTTTTGCAACAAAAATAATAAATAGAGGTTTCTGTATTTTTTTCTTTTAAAAATTTTAGAAAACTGATTATAATTATACTATTTTATTTGAGTTTTAAAAAATCGATTCAGGTTGAATTAGTTTTCAAAATTTACATTAAATAGAATCAGCATCATATTAAAAATGTATATTTTGCATGTACTCAATTATAACTTTAATTATTCTAGTTTATTTGGTATATTTGATTTAGTTATACAAAGCTAGGATCTGATTCGGGGTACGACTTGTTTAATTTAGTAAAAAGTATAAATCTTTATATATCATTATAAATTATTTTGAAATTTTTTTTCGAATTTTGGATTGATAATAATTTTAATTTTAGTTATTACTATTACATATTTTAAATGAACTATTTTGATTTTTCTCATCAACCAAGTACAATTAGATGTTGGTAACAAGATCCCGTCGAACACGCAATTACAACAAATGTGTTTGGTGAAATAAATGTACTGTCTCCTCTGGTAACTAAACTCTATAAAACATCTCTGCAAGTTTAAATATATGATACGGACCATTGGTTGCTTCTTGTCTTAACGACCTCACGAATGATATTGACGTGAAAAATGTCATACATACACACGCCCTTACTGATCATTACATAACTGAACACAAAAAACTTAGCTATATACCACATATACATATACTTAGTCATAATCAATTACATTGTCTCTATTCAATTTTATAATTTTGCTACCATAACATTTGAAAGTGTACGTAATTATATGTTAAAGCTCTATACGTAAAATATTCAATAAGAAAGAACTTAAATAGAAACTCTTGTCTCTCTCTCTCTCGCTCTCACCAAACAAAATTCGAGTCAACGTATATTTCACCCACCGGTTCAACTACAAATAAAATCAACTTACCAGATTGTCACGTACCACACGGTCTATACACAAGACACATCTCTTTAGTGTTGTTTCTCCAACCAACGTTCCTCACGTGCTAGGCCGGTTGGTAATCACGTGCCCGGCAGCTTCTTGTTTACTCTCTATACACATCTCTTTAGATCTTTCAACAAACGATTCTTGATCTTTATAGTGACTTCTTTATAATCTCTTCATAGCATAGAGAGGATTTGTAAACTAAAGCTAGCTACATAGAACACAACACAAAATGGTTAGTCAGAAAGAGACTGTGTGTGTAACCGGTGCTTCGGGGTTCATTGGTTCATGGCTAGTGATGAAGTTACTTGAACGTGGTTACTTTGTTCGTGCTACTGTTCGTGATCCTGGTACGTGTATCTATATGTTCTTATTACAATAAGATTATTATAAATACAACTTTTAGTAGTAACCATTTTGTTATATAGGGAATTTGAAGAAAGTGAACCATCTTCTTGACTTGCCAAACGCCAAGACGCAACTTACTTTGTGGAAGGCTGATTTATCCGAGGAAGGAAGCTACGACGACGCCATTAAAGGATGTGACGGTGTTTTTCACGTGGCTACTCCCATGGATTTTGAATCTAAAGATCCTGAGGTGAGTTCTTAAAATGTATATGGATAATTCTGAAGTACCTCTCTAATAGTTTTCACATTAATATTTAATTGAGGTTTTTTTGTTTGCGAATCAGAATGAAGTGATAAAACCGACAGTGAATGGAATGTTGGGGATATTGAAAGCATGTGTTAAGGCAAAGACCGTACGAAGATTTGTGTTTACTTCATCTGCCGGAACTGTTAATGTCGAAGAACATAAGAAGAGTGTCTATGATGAACAAGATTGGAGTGATCTTGAGTTTATCATGTCCAAGAAAATGACAGGATGGGTATTATACATTTTAGTTAAACTCAATTTTCTCATAAGAGCTGATCTTCTTTATAAGTAATTTAAAATTTGATTGATATATCCGGTTTTTCGCAGATGTACTTCGTGTCGAAAACACTAGCCGAGAAAGCAGCGTGGGATTACGCCGAGGAAAAAGGCTTAGATTTCATTAGCATTATTCCAACATTGGTGGTCGGTCCATTCATCACAACATCTATGCCGCCTAGCCTCATCACCGCGCTCTCTCCCATCACTCGTACGGGCGCGGGCTTCTTCCTTTTATCCGAATGTGAAAATTTTATATCTAAATTAAGAATGAAATATATAATGTTTCAGGGAATGAGGCTCATTACTCGATCATAAGACAAGGACAGTATGTGCATTTGGACGACCTATGTAACGCTCATATCTTCTTGTACGAACACAATGCTGCCAAGGGACGTTATATTTGTTCCTCTCACGATGCAACCATTCTTACTATCTCCAAATTCCTCAGGCAAAAGTACCCCGAATACAATGTACCTTCAACGTAAGTACTAATACCGGTTTAAGCCTCATCTCCTTAGAGATGACTAGAGAAACTTTTTTTTTTGCTTATGCAATCAAATCTTTTCTTGGAATAGGTTTGAAGGTGTTGATGAGAATCTAAAGAGCATTAAGTTCAGTTCCAAGAAGCTTACTGAAATGGGGTTTAACTTCAAGTATAGCCTCGAGGAAATGATGGTTGAATCGATCGAAACATGTCGACAAAAGGGGTTTCTCCCGGTTTCTTCACCATACCAATCCATAGCTGAGAACAAAGATCCAATTAAGGACGACCAAATTGAGCTAATCAAAAACGCAGCTGGACTAAACGATGCTATGATGTTATGTAACAAGACTGAACCAGGGGTAACTAGTGAGAGAACTGAGTCTCCCATGCCAGCACAACAGATGTGTGCTTAGAACATTTCAAACCGTTATGATATTTAATATTGTCATATATGGTTGTGTGATTTGGGTTTGTCATTTATGTTACTAATCATAAATTTATCATTGGTGAGTGATATGGACTGATTATAATATGTGTGAGTGTAAAGGTATGATTATGAATGAACCCTATGTTACGTATTTAAAGAGTGTTGCTGTCTTTGAATCGACTGAATCTGTACTTTGAAAGTTATTACAGCAAATCTACGATGATTTGATCATTATTGAAAAGGACTTACTTAAATTCATGTTATTTGTTTACATTACAATATTAGACTAGAATCGGACCCGCGCTACAGCGCAGTGGAAAGTTATCGGGCTATTGTTAATATAATAGATTTTAAATTTTGTTTTTTTACAAATATATCATTTTTATATTATGATTTTTCTATTTTCCTAACTAATTTTTCTAATAAATTTATATTAAATATTATCCAAAAACATTAGCGAGTATGGTTAGTGCATGAAGTTGTGTTAAATAAATATAGTTGATTATGGCGAATCATACATGTTTGTAACAGATATATGTTTTGAATGACCAATGTGTAAAAGATTGCATTCGTAAAAATATTATTGATTATTCGCTCTACTATATAATTGTGAGTTTAACAAAATAACCCGTGAATTACTTGTGATTTATATAGTTTGATACATAATATAGTTTATCAATAAAACTTATTCGTATTATAAGTTCGATTTAATCAATATTTTAATAGTATATTTTGTTAATAAGACTTTGATTTAGTTATGTTCTTAACAACCCGTAAAAATAAAAAAATTAGCATATAATTTATTTTGGTATTAAAAAGTATTTAATTGTAAAACTTAAGTGGTGTGTATCATGTTCTGACCCGTTGCAACAATATTCTGACCCGTTTCTAATATTTGAATTATTCTATAATTTTTTAATATTTTATTATTTTAAAGGTTTCAATATTAAAATATTTTAATATTTTAAAACATTTAAAATTATATTTGAAACTTTTTCAAAAATTATATGCTCAAATAAGTAAATTTACTAATCCAAAAATCTTTAAAATTGAAAGCTCGATAAGTTAAATCCATGCTCATTCATAATTAGAACTTAAAAGCATACTTGTCATGTTTATAATGATTTAAAACCATTGTCCAACTTATTTACCCGATTTGGTATGTCTTACAATTTTTTCTATCAATTAAGTCTAATATAAATTTCATGAAAATATTTAACCAACCCGATTAGATTTTACCAATATATTTAACCAAACCGTTTTAGATATCTAAATTTTATTTTAATAATATGTTAAGTTTATAATAGTATTTTCTTTGTCAATTGAGTTATATATATCCATTTTGAAAATTTCAAATTGCAACATATTCAAGAAAAAGATGAATTTTTATTATATATTATATTATATTTTTAATATAGTAAATTAAAATAAGATCAAATAAAGGTAAAAGGAGAATAATAAATATTTTTAATGTATTATTTTAAATCTGTTATAGAAATATTAGGAAATCATAAATCTAGATATGGAAATAATAGAATCCGCTGATAAAGTATCCGATTTAGATCCAAACCCAGTTAAATATCTAATTGTTTAATATGGAATTAATTTTTAATTCCAATCAATCTATATAAAAGTGTGCTTATTTTTTACTATAGGGGATTTGAACAATATAAAATAAACAACTATATAGATACATATACAGAAGAAGATCTCCCACCATATTTTTATTTTATTTTATACCAAAATTTATGATATGCAGTAATAGGGTTTTAATTTTATCGATTAGATCTGAGAAATCAGATTTGTTCAAAAAAAAGAAAAATCTCATAAATCAGTGAACCAAACCCAAAAAAAAAAAAAAGAAAAAAAAAAAAGAAAGATCTCTAAATCGAGTCTTCTTCTTCTTCTTCTTCCTCCTAAACATATTTTTGTTGTTTTTCAAATTGGAGGAGCTACACCATGAAATCGACTCCACTAATTTCTGCATGTTCCTCATCTTCCTCTTTTCTTCAAACAACTCTCTCGTCTCTAGGCTCCTCCTTCTTCTAAAAATCAGCCAAAAATCGGCACTCCTCTCAAGGTAGGATCTCAAAGTATTTTGATGTAATTTAACCGTTTGCTTTCGTTTGGAATCTATGGCTGATCTTTGTAGTGTAGTGCTTATTTTCAAATCCTTTTTATTTACGCTTTCATTTTTAAGTAGTATCGTGAGTTCCAATTAATTTTGTTACATTGATTCTCGCTAGAATGAGCCGTAAACATCGGGAGACCATTTTGCTAAAGATCCAATTGCCAATTCCGGGTTAATTTTCTTAATCGACCCGATCCGTTTAGGATTAATATACTAATGTACCCTTTAAATACGTTAGAGACAATGTAAAGCAAAGGTTAAAACATGGTTTTTTGTAATTTTGTTTATACATTTTTTTGAAGGAAAAGTGTACTGCTCTTTTACTATATAGGGGATATGCCACTAATTATAACCGACCGTTAGGTGTCGGATTCAGATCGGTTTTTTGGAGGAAAAAATAAAAATAAAATTCCGTTAAATTTTTATAAAATTTGGTTTAATTTTTTAAAATATAACTAAAATATTTGGTTACTGTGAATATTTTTGTTATTTAGATTTCTTTGCTATGAAATTATAACTAAATATAACTAATTTTTTTTGGTTGTTGTGAATATTTTTTCTATTTAGATTTTTTAGATATCAAATTATAACTAAAGAAAATTGAAGACAAAAAAAAAAAATAAGATAACAAAAAAAATTTGGTTATTGTGAATATTTTTGTTAGTTAGTTTTTTTGGAAACAAAATTATAACTAAAGATAACTAAAAAATTTGGATATATTATTTGGTTTTTTTAAGTTCAGTTAGCTTCAATTTCAGATATTCGGATAAGAGAATTTATTATCCATTAGGATTTTATGACAATTTGATTGGTTTGTCGGATTGGTTTCAGATTTTATTTTTATCGTCAAGCCAAAAGGTCAAACGAATATAAATAAGTAAACATAGGCCTAAAATCTCGGCCCAATAAGCTACCGAGCCAATACTAACGACCCAAAAATAAAGCCCAGTTTTTAAACATAGGCCTAAAATCTCGGCTCAATAAGCTAGCGAGCCAGTACTAAAGGCCCAAAACTAAAGCCCATTTGTTAAGTTGTATCAAAGAGAGAGAGAGAGAGCTAAAGAGCATCCATGGCTTGAAGGAAAAGAAAAGTTTTCTGAGCTTTTCATCTGTTTCTATAAACCCTTTCGACGACGAGTGAAGAAGAAAGAGAGAAGAAGAAGACGAAGAAGAAGAAGCAAAAATGTTCAGAAACCAATACGACACAGATGTCACCACATGGAGTCCTACAGGTCGTTTATTCCAAGTGGAATACGCCATGGAAGCAGTGAAGCAAGGATCTGCAGCAATTGGACTCAGATCTCGTTCCCATGTCGTCTTAGCTTGTGTTAACAAAGCTCAATCTGAGCTTTCTTCTCATCAGAGGAAGATCTTCAAAGTCGATGACCATATCGGTGTTGCAATCGCTGGTCTTACCGCCGATGGCCGTGTTCTTTCTCGGTATATGAGATCGGAGTCGATTAATCATTCGTTTACTTATGAGTCTCCTCTTCCTGTTGGTCGTCTCGTTGTTCATCTTGCTGATAAGGCTCAGGTTAGTCTTTGGTCTCTTTGTAAATTGTTGATTTGGATTTTGGGGGATTTTGGAATCTGTGATGCTTTGACTCATTTTAGCTTAATGTTCAGCGATTAGTGTCTTTTGATTGTTAATTTCAGATTTTGGGTGAGTTTGGGATCAAATTAACACTCACTGAGCTGAAGTTTAGTCATTTAGCTTCTTGAATTTGTGCTGAGGGTTTACATGAATGTAATGTCTTAGTGCTTTGCTCTTTTCTAAGATGTAGATTTGGAATTAAAGCTGAGGTTAAGAGTAAGTGTAACAGTGATCTGAGCTGACTGAGACTTCAATTCACAAGGGTTTGATTGATTTAGTGGATACTGAGTTGTAGGATTCGTCTAACAAGAAACTCAATTCCTGTTTGGTAAAATTCTTTTGGATGTTGTTGTCAGTTGTCACAGCTGCATAATCTTGTATACAAAGGTGTACCTATACCAAGAACATGTCATAAGCTTAGGATTTGAAGAATGAGTTTTGTTTTTCTTCTTGTACATTTAGTTGTTTCTGCAGTGTCATTAAGAGGATCCATTGTCATTTTGTCTAATAATTGGGTTTAGGTAGTAGAAATCATTCACTGTAATGCTAGATGACTGAGTTTTGATTTCCGGTACTTTTACTTGTTCCTGCAATTGTCATTAAGATGATCTGTGGTCGTTTCGTCTAATAATTTAATTTAGGTCTTATAAAACACTCACTTTGACAGTAATATGGTAGAAGACTGAGTTTTGATTTTCTTTTGGTACTTTTACATTGTTTGTGCATCCGTCACTAAGAGAATTCATTCATTTTTTGTTTTCTTTTGTGAACCAGAGAATTCATTCGTTTAAGATTTGGATTTCGGTCTTCATTTTGCATTTAGTGTTCCATTTACCCCTGCTATGTTGTTCGACATCTTGCCTATAATTATGTGCTACATTTCTCTTCTGTTTTCTCTCTAACTAATGGTGTCTAAAGTTAGCTGTTGTCATTACAACTGTGTAAATGCTTTTCTGCTACATCTCACTTCTGTTGATGCATATAACACAACTGTTCATATGTTCCCATTTTTGATTGTTGGTTTGCAACAAAGCCTCTAGCAATAACTCCCTTGTATCATCCATCTTTCTAAAACGAACAGTCTTATATGTTCCTCATTCTTGTAAGTATGAAAGATTGTGCTAGACAGGTCCAACTTAAGTTACATTAATATCTCCTTTAATGCCAAGTTTTTTTTAATGTGATACTTATTGATCTGAATAAGGGATTATTCTTGTGTGTGTCTGCCTTGTAAACAGGTCTGTACCCAACGATCATGGAAACGTCCCTATGGCGTGGGTTTACTGGTAGGTGGACTGGATGAGTCTGGTGCCCACCTTTACTACAACTGTCCAAGCGGAAACTACTTCGAGTACCAAGCTTTTGCTATTGGATCCCGTTCCCAAGCGGCAAAAACCTATCTGGAACGCAGGTTTGAGAGCTTTGGGGATTCTTCACGAGAAGATCTGATAAAAGATGCAATTTTGGCTGTTAGGGAGACACTACAAGGGGAAACACTGAAGAGTTCTCTCTGCACAGTCTCTATTCTAGGAGTCGATGAACCATTCCACTTCTTGGACCAAGAAGCGATACAGAAAGTGATCGACACATTCGAGAAAGTTCCAGAAGAAGATGAAGGCGAAGGCGAAGCTGATGAAGGTGAGGCCGAAGCTGCTGCCGCTGCACCTGCAGAACAAGGTGGTGGTGCTGGTGCAGGTGACCAAGACGTGGCTCCAATGGAAATGTAAGACTTTTGTGTGTGTAACGCCAGAAACTATTTATTTCGATGTTAGCTGGATTTACTTTTGCAAATGGTTGCGTGAAGTTTTTTCATTTGGTCATATAAACTCAATAGCTGCCATTGAGACTTTCTCGTAGTTTTGCTCTTTTGGTTTTTAAATCTGAAATCTGTTCACCACTTCCTATCTCATTAGTAATTACACCAAACTTTGATTATAATCTCAAATTATGATTAGTTTAACGTCATTTAGTCAAATAGAAATAAACATAAGTGGCCACCTACATGGTGACAACTACGTAAAGCTTTGGATAATGCGGAACCAGACACATTGACTTTGCCTTCTCTCTTCAATCATTTGTTTATCCACCATTCGTTTCTGTATATACCATCAAATGGCAGCGAAATGATCAAGAGTTTATAATTTGTATCTAAGAACTGGTGGATCATATAAAACTAGACAAAGAACAACCACGTTTTTCGGTACACGAAGCCATTGTGAATTAGACACTAAACAATGTTCAAATCGAATTTGGAAATTTCTAACTACACTTATCGCGATTTTATCTCGGAACAAAGAGAGAGCACATAAAGAAAATGCGGAAAACACACTTATTTTTTACGATTCATTTTGCAAAAAATATCCTATATTCCGACAAGGTTGTAACAACAATTCAATGTCAACCATCGAATGAAGTAAAAATTGTGATCTAAGAACTAGTGGATCATATAAATTCGATTAACAAAGAACAAACACATTTTCGGTACATAAAGCTTATGTGAATCAAAACACTAAACAACGTCCAAATCGATTGGAGAACTTGAAAATTTCTAACTAAATTTGTCACGACTTTGTCCTGGAACAAAGATACATTAACAAAGAAAAACGTGGAAAACACATTTATCTTTTACGATTCATATTGTAAAAATATCCTACATTCTGAGAAGGTGGTAACAAGTAACAACAACAATTCACTATCAACCATTTTGATAAAGAACATAAGAACATTGAATTGTTCTCGAATATGTGCATCAAACCCTGATTTTGCAATATTATAACATCAAGGACTGTGGTCTACCATATATCTACTCAAAGTTTCTGTCCATGGCACCAATTATGGATTTAAACTAGTCACTTGGACCAATTGACAAAACAAAACAAAAATTAGGAGTGGATTAGACCGAACCGAAAATGATACCAAAACAACCACCATCCTAACAACCATACATAATAAGTTAATATAATCTTCACAATTTGGTGAAAGGCTTGACTTCATGCTAGAGATTATTAAAACATCCAAATATAATTAAAATAAACAATGAAGAAAGTGTTGAGAATGTTATGCAAACATGGCCAGCTCGACTTTTATTTGTTGGAAGAAGTTGTCTTCTTCTCAAACCCATTTTTTGTATTTTCTATAGTTTGGTTATTAAGGAATGAAACAAAACAAACATCATCAATCTTTTGGTCAGAGAAATAAAAATAAAAATTTTTAAGTTGTTGTTGAGAAATATGAAAGCAAGAGCCTATGTCATGATCTTCTTCTTCTGGGCTCTTCTCACCATTATCACACCAATGCTTGTTAGCTGGTCTCAATCTCTCAAAACTCTTCCCTCAATCCCTGATGATCATCAAGGTATTCTTCTTAACAAATCTTCTTATATCAAACTTTGTTTCATAAGTCAAGAAAATGATCGATGACTCGGTCTTTCGAAAGGAAGTTGAACCTTGCAATAAGGGTATTATCAAATGTTTGTTCCGAGCTTAAGTACTTGCTTTAGCTAGGAACGTTTTGGTTTATAGAAGAGAACATGTTATCTTCTTTTGTAGTGACCTTTGTGTTACAAATATTTGAATATTTTGTTTTATATGGATGGTTTCAGAACAAAAGATTAAAGACTCTAGTCCAAGGAGGATGATGGGATATTCAGAAGAAATGCATTTAGCTCAAGAGATTGTTCATCGCGTAGAAGAAGAGAAGTTGGTAATGGAGCCTTCGATGGCGCCAACGCCTGAAGATAACCCTGTTATGCCTTCACTATCTTTTCCGCGGTTTAAAGAACATGAAGGATTAGTCACTAAAGATACACATCTCATGAGCTTGCGATAATCTTTAAGAGATTTTTTCTTTCTTTCTTTCTTTATTTCGACGATTATCTAAACTATCTTCTTTGATTAAGTAAGGGTTCATAATGACTATACAAAACCTAATGTGGCGAGTGGCAAGGCAGCGATTGTACATACGTAAAATTTGCATCCTTTTGACAAAAGCCAAATGGTAAGAAACTTATTATTTTGGTTATGATTTCTATTTTCTGTGGTTAGAAAGATAGGGAAAAAAATGTTAGAACTATTCTGTAATTAGTTTAAGATTAAGATACAATCAAGAGTTTGGTGAAGAAAGAAAAAGACAAAACCGGTTGATAAACTCTACCAAACGACATTGATGTCATTATATAAGATTCTCTGGTGTACATCTCCATACAACTTTGTCATCTCAATCTGAGGATTGTAATAAAATTTTCATCAATTTGGCTCTGTTAGTGTCTCCTTGTAAATCTTCAAAACTAATCTGTAAGAAGTCCACTATAGTCTATAGATGATGTGTCCGACTATCTACTTGATAGCAAGCGTACAGTTGAAGGAAGGTGGTCGATGGTTAAACTAAGAATGTTGCACACTAAGCTAAGAATGTTGCACACTAAGCTAGGCATAGTTTAGAATTGTTTTTGGTTTTGGTATGAATCTTGGTTTGAACCAACCATCCATCAACAAGTTCCACGGATACTTTCATTTTGGTGTACTTTGGTGCGGAGAGATTTTTTGGATACTTGATATTAATCCTCATCTAGTTTATGAACTAGGAAGTTTCCTCCACCTAAATTTAATGGTTAATTATTTTATTAATTCAGAAAGTAAAGAGTGGCATTTACCCATTTTTTATGAATTTATTAATCCGAAAAATATTTGGATTACTAAAAACATGTCTATATGTAAAACCTATAAGCGACATAGATTGATCTAGTATTACACAATATCTAGAAAATATACGGTAAAATCTGGTTATTGACTAACACATAATTTTGTAGCCGAGAGAGAAGAGAGTCTAAGCTATACTACTATAAAAGCATATACATGGCATATTCGCTGTCCACCAAAAATTAAACATTTTATTTGGCAAATTGCAACTAGTACACTTCCGGTCATAGAATGCTTAGTTTCTCTGAGAATTCGAGACAATTTATCATGCATTATTTAAATGTTCGCTTTCGCGGCAAGTTTGGGATCTCTCTCTACAATTTTGATACTCACATAAGACCTTTTCTTACAATTCGAGATTCGCGAATCTAAATTTTATTTTCCATTTTTCACCAAATTTTTTGTAATCCGCAGATTGGCCCGCTAAAACCATATATATAGTTGGCTAAAACCCACAATCCATATGGTTTATTTCGTAAAACCCCATTTTTAACGGGCCTCAATATATTTGTGTCTATCTATACTCATTCCGCCGTGGTACTACTTGGACCAATTCCGCGGATTAGTAGCCTGCTTGACACCTCTAATCATAAAAGTGTTGATTTTTGCCTTTATACACTACCCGATTACACAAAGAGGTTCTACCAAATCCTTCTCCACAATTGGTTTAAACCCGATATAATCAAACCGTTAATTATACATTACATTACATAATTACACAATTAAAGTTTAGTAAATCATTATCATTACACAATTACACTCATCTCACTTAGTCACTTCTTGTCCTTGTGATTGTTCATCCAAATCCTAAAGTTCTTCCGATTCACTCCAATCTCTACACAAAACTCTTCAACTTCATTCCTCACCTCAGCCTTCATCTTCCACCTTAGCTTCTCCGCGTACTCCCTCATCTTCTCCGTCTGCTCCGCCGTAAACTTCGTCTTCAACCTCTTCACTCTCCCCACCAACTCTTCTCCATCAATCTCCTCCTTCTTGACTTTGCTATTGCCTCCGCCGTAAGGTGAGCAAAAGATCCGACGAAACTGAACAGACGAAATCTTGAGAACTTCAAGAACCGTCTCGGAGACTACTTCACGGTGGAAGTCACGGTGACAGCCACATGCGGCGCAGTTTAAAGAATCTTTTTCCTCGGTTTTGACGACGAACTCGCCGCAGCCGTCGTAAGCGGTGGTTCCGATACCGGCGGCGTGATTCTTCATGCATTTTGTGTAGTGTGGTTTCTGAGTGACTTTGAGGATCGGTGATGGCTTTGGTTTGAGCTTTGGTTTGTTGTGTGTTGGTGGGTAGTGGACGTGGTCTCCTGATTCACGGCAAATGGGTTTGATGTTACGGCGTCGTTTTGGTTTGTTGTCTTCTTGTTTCTTTGGTTTTGTAGTCTCATCCATTGAAGAAGATGAGAAGAGGTTTCAGAGGAAAGAGAGTGTTTGTGTGATGAAGAAAGCAGAGTCGATACTTTTTAGGCTGTTTTCAGATTTTTTTTTTTTTTTTTTTTGTCATCAGATAATTATTTTTTTAAGTTTTCAAATTCCGATGAAACTTTAATGGTTTGGTTTGTAGTTGTGGTTGTTGATAGAGTAACATAACCGATAGAGTAAAAAAAAAAGATAGAGTAAAATAACCGAACCGAAAGTACCAAACTGAAGAAAGGAATCGAACCGAGAACCGAGAACCGAAAGATACCTAAACATCCGAAATATAATTATAAATCTAAAATATTAGTTAATTTTTAGATTTGATATAACTCAATTACTAAAACATCCGAAATATAATTATAAATCTAAAATATTAGTTGATTTTTTTGATTTGATATAACTCAATTACTAAAATTATAATTATAAATCCATAAATATCATATATTTTAAGACCAAAATAATCAAAATTATCCAAAGTTTTTGGAATGTCAAAAATTTAATCAAGTTTTAATTAATTTTATCTATTTTAAAAATAATTGAGCTATTTCAGATATCCGAAACCAAGCCAAAAATAACACTATTTAAAATTCTAAAATATCCAAATAGATCCTAAATAACTCTACCTTAAATACTCGGAACCAAAAGAATATATCAGGAAGACCGGAAGCGAATCGGATACCCGAACACCTAGGCGTAGTTGGGAATGTTCGGTTTGGAAGAATTCTAATTAGACCAGAATTAAAGCTCGGTTCAGTTTGGTGAACTTTTCGTTCGGATTTAAAGTAGTATCATGTCTTTTTAATTATGATTGGTCTCTCATTGGTAACTTCTCAGCCTCTAATGTTATCGGAGTAAGAAATTACTAAAATCCAATCTAAATGTCTAGTGAGAGACAAGGAGGAAGTAACACAACTGAATAAACTAGTTTAACAAAAACTTTGTTCCGGGCTTAAGGAGACTAGTACTTGCTTCAGCTCGGAACGTTTTCGTTTATAGAAGTGAACATGTTAGTTTCTTTGAAATTTCTTGTTTTTGACAAACTATTTTACCCGACTAAGAAACCGAGATCTCTTCCATGCCGCTAATTTCTTCACTCAGTTGGTGCTCTACTTTGGGCTCCAAGTCGATGAACTGGTTCGACTTGCTTGCTAGATGTGAGATACTAACTCTTCCTTGACGTTTGATGTAATCCGCAACCGCATTCATCTCCTCCATTGATATGTAAATGTATTTTCCTCTATCATCCATGACTCCCGAGAGCCGCCCTGAATATAAGAGAAAGCGTTCAGATTCTTAAGAGCGTTCCCATTACGGTTTCAAATATTGCTTCGGGTCTATTAATCATAGCAAATTATCAAACTGCTGGATGAGACTAATGCTATTTTGTGATTAGACAGAGAGAAAAATACCAATGCTCTCCAAAGATGTGATCCTGTTTATACATTCCTAAAAAAAAAACAGTTGAATCAGACTAGAGAACATGACACAAGGTATTCATTTTTCTTTTCCGCATAGAATATATGTAGCCAGATGATACCTGAGTTCGTAAATGAAATTCTGCGGCGAGATCTTCAAGTGGAACACATTTCTGTTTCTGCAATCACATCACACATCAAAGAAAGGCTCAACAAAAAATTTGTATCTATATCTCATTGTTAATGTGTTTCTAATCACAAAACGACGGTTAGAGTGAGAGATCGAAAAGAGTTTGGTAAAGGGTTACTCAAGATACCTTTATGTATTCAACAAATTCAGAAAGCAAATCTTGGTTTTCACCCTGCGCTTCCTCTGTAGTACCTTCAGCATCAACTGAGAATTCCCCTTTCCATTTGTCAAACTCTAAAGCAGCTTGCTCTTCTTCCTTGGCTTGTCGCGCTTTTTCTTCTTCTTCCTACAAAAATATGTCACAATTACCCAACCCCCCAGCATTTCAAAAAGCAGGAAGCTTAACACAACAGATATGAGATAAAACATTAACTGACTCACCAACTTCCGCTCCTCTGCCTCACGCTCTTCGTCCTTCTTCCTCCGCATTTCTGCATACCAATCTTGTTTTGTATTCTTTGACTCGCGTGTAGCTTCTTCAGCCTTTTACACAAACAATAAGAATAGAACTTGATCACGAACCAAAACAAAAAATGTACTATATTACATTGAGCTAAAAACCAATGTACTATCACACTGGTCAACAGCAATGCCTAGAATATATCATCATCTATCCTGCCAAAATTTCTAATAGAATAAAGGCAGTATAGATTTTTCGTCACCTGTCTTTGTGCTTCACGCTCTTGTCGCTTCTTCTCTTTCTTCTTCGATGCTCTAACTTGAGATCCACCAGCTTCATCTTCATCTTCATCTTCACTCCCACTGATGTTTTCTGTTTCACATATACCCAAATAAGTAAATCCAAGACCAGTAACTTCATTCCTTTCCCAAGAAATTTATAATCTTAAATTTACATTTTCACACCAAGATGATAAATGAAATTATAAACTCCTTGACTAATTCTCACTAGCTTATAGTAAACTCTAAATTTGATACTAAATTAAAACTCAATCATCAAAACAAGGAAATAAGAGAAACAAAAGCTATCAAATAATACCAAACCTTGAACATTAGATGTAGTAGAGGAGGAGCTAGCACCAGAAGAAGCTGCAGGTCTCCGCCGCATCCTACGTCCACCACCACCAGTAGTAGCTGCACGTGCCACGTTCTCACGCGGCGGTTCTGCAACTTGCTCCGGTGATCTAGCATCTTTCCGACGTTTCCACAAGAACAAAGGAATCACCGACAATATAAGAATCATGGAGACTATCAGAGCAAACATCTCCTCCATCTCTTACCTGTGCAAGATCCAAAACAGAAATTGAATAACAAAAATTGGAAGATGATCGATTTCAGATGATTAAACCACAATCGTACCTAAAGATTAAGCAAGAGTGAGTGAGTTTGTTGACAGAATCGAAGAAAATTCTCCGGTGATTATCGGAGAAGAAGAAACCTAAATTCTCCGGTGACGTTTGTATTAGGCCAAATCTATCTTTCTCAGATCAGTTCATGGATTGTCGATTTGGTTAAACCGGACCGGTTTAGAATTTCTGGAATTTCAATTTTTTGGTTTGGAGATTTTTTTTGGTCACTTTGAACCAAACAAAGCTTTGATTCGGTTACGACGTGGTTAGATTTCGGTTTGGTATGTAGTGACTTTTTTTTTTTTTTTTGGTAACAATGTGAAGAAGTGACTTTTGTTGTGTCGATACGTTGTCTGCTAGACAAATACGTTACATTGGAGTGGACTATGACCATGAATGGTTGTGGGTTCTTAAATAGTTTGTAGATTACAGTTTTTGGTTATTGATTTTTAGGTTTTTAGTTTTTTTTTTAATGGATATTATATTTTGTTTTTTACTTTTTTTTTATTTAATAAAAAAAAGAAAATTGAGAAGTGTCGTTAGTGGAACCTCCCTTAGTCTAGTGGTTGATAAAGGGGATGTTTAAAGGTTCTACATCAAAAGGTCTGAGTTTCGACGTCCAGGTAATACGATTTATTTAATTTGCAGATTAAGGAGCTAAGCTTACAAGAGATCTATAACTATGCACAATTAGAACCGTTCGCCGTGATTCTACGCATGGAGGAGGTGTCGTCAGAAAAGGGTTGTAATCTGTGGTGAATCTAAAAAGGTCGGACAGTATTGTCGGTAATAGTATCGTCATTGTAACCATTCTCATAATTTGCAATAAATAATAAATCAAGAGTTAAAAAAAAAAGAAGTGTCGTTAGTGTTTTGATGTTTTCTTAAAATCTCAAATATTTAGATTTTGATTTCTATTAAAAATTGTTAAAAACAACTTTAAAACTAGTTTTCTAATTTTTTTGGGAATGTTTTGGACGATTTCTCAATTTGTGCGTGTCATCCTTGCACAAGACCATACTATTCTTTTTTGTATCGTTCCAATTTTATCAAATGTCTTCAAAGGGACTATTTTTTAGGGAATATTTAGTCTAAAATCTTGAATAGAGAAAAAATGAGATTCTGAAAAACAAAATCCAATATCTATTATAGAATGTACTACCATTCAAGACTATATTTTTTTTAAACAAAATCTTAGGTTAAGAACCCACCGATATACATGTTCAATAATATTTTCTTAACTATATGTATCCTATTTTCTGTAACTATTTTTTGTTTTTGTTTTTAATGTTATCTTTTTTGGGGTTAAAATTAGGCCACATCATTAGTTAAATTCCTACTTGATCTCCGGTGTGATGTTGTGTGAATGTTCGTAAAGAACTTATCATTTGCCACTTAACTAAGACCACTTCACAATTTTGATCCTAAAATGTTTTTAAATTTTCTTAACTTTTGTTTCTTTCGTTTGAAGTTGTAGGAAAAAGATTAGTACTGTATTATTTATGAATTTAGTAAAAAAGGAATATTTTGAGAAGTGTCTTTGTAAACGTTGGACCGCAGTGAACATGAGTTACAGATCATACATATGCATGGTTGCATTGCTTGTAGACGAGGAAACTTGTCACTCTTCCACATCTAAGTCTCCAACACCTAATCACGACAACAATATATTATATTAGCTTCTCTCTCTTTTTCTCCCCACACACACCACAAACATATGCATGCATGCATCCTTACACGTGATTGCCATGCAAATCTCTTTTCTCACCTATAAATACAAACCAAACCTTTCACCACACTCTTCACTCACACCAAAAACATACAATACAGTTACCAAAATGGCAAACAAGCTCTTCCTCGTCTGCGCAACCCTCGCTCTTTGCTTCCTCCTCACCAACGCTTCCATCTACCGCACCGTTGTCGAGTTCGACGACGATGAAGCCAGCAACCCCATAGGCCCAAGACAGAAATGTCAAAAGGAGTTTCAAGCTTCACAACACCTAAGAGCTTGTCAGCAATTAATGCGTCAGCAAATGAGGCAAGGCCGTGGTGATGACGACGAAGATGACATCGAGAACCCACAGAGATCTGAGGTACTCGAGCAGTGTTGCAACGAGCTTCGTCAAGAAGACACAGTTTGCGTTTGCCCTACCTTGAAAAGAGCCGCCAGGTCTGTTAGCATCCAGGGACAGCAGATGAGACCACTCCAAGTCAGGAAAGCTTACCAAACAGCTAAACACTTGCCTAACGTTTGCAACATCCCACAAGTTGATGTTTGCCCATTCAAGATCCCTTTCGTCCCTTCTTACTACTAAACCACTCGAGCGTATGAGTGTGGTTAACACCACCACATCATCGTGTGTGTTTTTATGAAAATGTAAACATTAAGTTGTTTTGAGGCTAATGTTATTAGCACGTACTACTACATAATAAACGAGAGGTTTCTATAATAAGTAGTCTCAGTGTATCAGAGGCATTCATTGGGTGGTTGCTAGCAAATAACAACATCCCTAGTGATGAACCATTGATGGGTTCTCAATGAGAGTGTTTCAAAGCCTCTAATGCTACAGCAGTAAGAAAATACCAAATTCCAATCTAAAGGTTTAGTGAGATACAACGAGGAAGTAACACAACTAGTTTAACAAAAACTTTTTGTTCATGTTATGTCTCAAAGACCAGGAATGTAACCTATGTGCTTGCCAATACTTCCTTTATCAGTTTCTCAGTCAAGTCTTTGGGCAGACCCATCACACTATCCGTTGTCCCAGCCTGATACAACAATTCACCAATACTTCAAAATATATATAAGAAATGAAACCATAAGATCAACTTCTTGCAGTATAGACTTGAATCCACGCAAAGTCATGTGTTATGGTTTGGATTATATTAATATGGAGAGAGTAAAGGAACTAACTAACCACTTCCTTAACGCATGGCAATATTAGAGGATGTTCGATTAGGAGTGCACCAGCCACCTTAAGCACCGTACCTTCCTCAATCTGGTCACCAAGACAGCCTTAACTTAGTAGAAGTAATACTACTAATAAGATGAGACATGACTTAATACTTGTACCAAACACCACTCACCAGTTTCTCTATAGTCTCCTCCGGTATTTCATTGAAATAGATCTGTTAGGGATTTAAATCATCAGCACAAATTCTGATACATCCCAACTCTAATAGAATACACAAGTAAATAATGTTACCTCCACTCTATCAACGCCTGCTTGTCTGAATCCTGTTTTGAGATTTGTTACAGCCACAGAACTCACTGTTGCTGTGTGTCCATTGGAGTAGCCTGCGTTTTGAAGAATATAGATATGTAACCTAAGCTTTTTGAGTTGTAGTAAACAAGGAAGATCCTGTGTAGTTACCTCTTATGTACTCCCTAGCTTCTTCGGGATTCGAGGGTTTCTCTCTGACGGCATCTTCATAGACTACCACCTTAATACAAATGTACAATTCAAATGATTAAATCAAAGTCTCTCATTGACTATCCAATATCACCAAGTACCATTTATGTCCTTAGAATACCCAAGCCTTCATTAGTGAACTCCTAAAGATTACAAACCAACCAATCTTAGCTCTTTAGATTCCATTTATTCACTAACCTAACCTAATATAGTTGTACACTACAGCAAGCCAGTTGATAATATCAAAGTAAAGTTTGAGCAAACACAGAAAGTTCATAAACAGAACAGTACTTGGTCACAAGTAATAAGTAAGGTCGACTTATCCTCCTCTATGTTGTCACCATCAGGTATCCGCTCCATGATCGCTTCAGCCTGGGAAAAACATTTCGTCGGTTTAAGATACACACATGATAGAGGTCCTTCTAGTTAGTTAAAACTCTGAAGAAAATAATAATGTGACAACATGAACCAGATTGTAATCTTCTTCTAGAATATGAATAAAAATGAGTAGCTACAAAACATGTAAACAGTTAAACTGCAATTCCAAAGACTATTCTACGCAGAAGATAAACAAAGAAAACCTATAGAATCACACAATAGAAGACCCTAGCGAGATAAAACCCTTATGGCTACTTCTTGTGTCGAACTATGCAGAGCTATATAGTAAGAATATGGTCTTGCCAGGAAGGTGATGCATCCCAAAAACATAAAATGGGAACTTGGTGATAGTGGATGGACGACCATCGAATAATTTAGCTTAAACCAGAAAAGCTACATACTGTATCTGATGAAATCAAGGCTGTAGGTTTTTCCTCATCCACACATTTAGTAGTTTCGAGTTTTGAAACAATAGCATCAGCCTGTGAAGCAGTTTATAGATAAACGATGCAAAACAAGAAACGAACATATATACTTAATGGAAAATCAGAATAATATTATCAAATAACCATTCTAATGAAGCAAAGGAAACATAAGAAATAAATCATCTATCATAAAAAGAAGGCATATAATGACACATGATCGCTTCAGCCTGGACTATGTACAGCTATAGAGTAAGAATATGGTCTTGCCAAGAAGGTGATACATCCCAAACAACATAAAATGGAAACTTGGTGATAGTGAACGGACGACTATCGAATAATTTAGCTTAAACCAAACAAAACTACATACTGTATCCGATGAAATCAAGACTGTAAGGTGTTCCTTATCCTCACATTCAGTACTTTGTAGTTTCAACACAATAGCATCAGCCTGTGATGCAGCTTATAGATAAACAATGGGAAACAAGAAACTTAACATTACATATAAGATTAACCAAATAACCATTCTATTGGTTCATCTACACTTAAGCCTAGTCAAAGTTGTATACTTCAAATCACAAGAGCTTACAAAAACTTGCTCAAAGTTGTTACCTTTGCCTCAGCTAAAGCCAAAACCAAATCTTCAGGTTTCTCCTTACGGATGCTTTTCTCATCAATATCAGCACTCTACAAGTAAGCTTCTACTTAAAATTATGTAAACCCAAATACAAAAAAAATGCAAACTTTGAATTAGAAATTTTTTACCATGAGAGTGAATTGGTATCCCATCTCTGTTAGTATCGTACGTCGAGCAATCGAAGAAGACCCCAAAATTATCTGCAAACCAAAAAACAAAATTCAATTTTGGAATGTGAAAACGCAAAAAGGTTATAGCTTTAGCAAACCCAATTCCAAAGTTGTGGAGGATTCACAACAATTTGAAACAGTTCAATTGAAGAGAGGTGAGGGAAGACTTGGAAAAGGAAGTGAACCTTGAAGTGAGGATGATTCGATTCCATTTTCTTCTGTAAACTAGATTGCTGGAACTTGAATTATCGTGTTATCAATTGATCAGAGATACACGACTCGGATCTCAAGTGTTGTTGCAGGTACAGAGCAAAGCAGTAATTAACCGTTCCTGGCCAAAAAACCGGAACCGAAAACCCTAACCGTAACTGATCCGAATCCGAACCCAAAATTTTATATTTACTTTATTGGGTCATAAACTCTTAAATCCGAACCCGAATCCGATCCAAAACCGAATCCAACCCTAACCTAAAAAATCCAAACTATAGATATTTATAAATAATTTAGGATCCGAACACCCAATACTCGAAAATACCTTATTTGAAATTTTAAAATTTTACCGGAAAACTTGGGTATTATCCGAAAACCCGAAATTTACCCAAATATTTCTGGATATTTGGGTAAAATTTTGGATATTTTTGTATCCGAAAGTATTTGCTTTTTAACGGTTATTAAAAGCTATACCCGATCTGACCCAAACCCGAACCGAATCCGAACCAAAATTTTAAATTTATCCTATTAAGGGGCCGATTGGTAACGGCTGTTACTTGTGACTGTAGAGACTGTGACTGTAAAGACTTTCGCTGTAGAGACTTTTGCTGTAGAAATTGGCTGTAGACACTTTAACGATTAAAAGTTGATTTTTTTTTTGCTATTATATATAATTTTAATAAATATATGATGATCAATATTTATTCATATGTAACAAATAAATAAAGTTTATTAATATTTATAATATAAGAAAATACAATTGTGATATTGAAAATACAGTAAAACCTCTATAAATTAATACTCGTTAAATTAATAATCTCTATAAATTAATAAATTTTTTCGGTCCCAACTTGGGACCAGTGTAATTTTAGACACATTTCGATAAATAATAAGATAATAATCTTTTTTAAAATCCTTTGTAAATATATGGTCCCATCAATATTATAAATTAATAATTAGGTAAAATTTTCAAAATATATGTATATAATAACACATTACTTTTTGTTAGAGTTTATTTCTAATATTTTACTATATCAAAAATTGTTAGCATTCTCTTTCAAGACATAATAATAATTTTTTTCTTTGTAATTGATTATATAAAATACTAATTATCATGATTAAATTTTATTTTAAAATATCTTTTTGAAAAAACTTTCCAAATTAAGAAAATCTCTCTATAAATTAATAATTATTAATTTATCGATAAATTAAAACTTCTATAAATTAATAGATTTTCATGGTCCCAACATTATTAATTTATAGAGGTTTTACTGTATTAAATTTATAAAGAAAAGTGGATGTCAAAAGAAAGGAAAAAAAATGCTGATAATTAATTTACAAAAAAAAAGTTTGAAAAAAATATATGTAAATCTATAGAGAGTTTCTAATTATTATAGGGAGAAGAAAAAATAATTTTTAAAACTTATTTGTTCTAAAGTTTCTACAGCCGTGATATTGAGGCTTTAAGAATAAAGAGAAAATAAAGAAGGAAAAAAATAAAGTGGCTTTAAAGGCTTTAAAAAAAATAAAAGTGAAAAAAACTTGATTGGCAAATATAGCTGTTAAGACTTTAAAATTGTTTTAAAGTCTTAAAAGTCACTACCAATCGGCCCCTAAGTCTTAAACTCTCCTATTCGAAAAACCTGAACCCGAACGGTTCCTATCCAAATTCGATCTGAGTACCCGAATTCCCAGAGCAAACAGCGGGTGAAAAACAAATTTCACCTAGGATAATTTTAAAAATGTATTTTTATACCTCATGTTGTTCACGTTGAGGTATGTAAATACACTTTTAAAATTGTTCAGATTGAAATTTGGCCTTTATCCGAATAGTGCAAATATGTTTCTTTCGATTTTGATTTTTGAAGTTTATGATCCATTCGGTTAGTGTGTTAGTTTTGGTTCGGTTTGGTTTTTTTTTCTTTTCGGTTTGGTATTTTGCCGAGGATTATGAGTTTATGACTATGGCTGCAATGAATCTCATTCTATATACGAGTATGAAGTTTGAACAAACGGACAAAAGTTACCAAATGAGAGAGAAACTAATTTTGGTCATACCTATAAATACCACATGGGCGGGTACACACAAATATCTTAAGCTTTGTTAATGTAATAAGCCAATGGCTCGTCTTATCCCAATTTCTCAACCTTTCTTCTCTTCAAACACTAAACCACCAATCGCCGCCGCTCAAATCTCCAACCACCCGCCGCAACCACAAATCCTCTCCCGTAGAGACACTGTAGTTCTCATCTCCTCCGCCGCTTCTCTTCTCCTCTCTCTCACTCCCTCCGATCCCGCTTCTGCCTTCTCCTTAGGAATCTGTATATACACTCACACTTGTCCACTCTTCATTTTATAATCTTATATCTCAAATTTGTGATTTTTTGATTAAAAAGACCTTAACTTTTATCACAGCAGGACCTAAAGAGTGGCTTAAAGATCAGAAGAAGAAGTCATCAAGATTCTTACTTGCTCCCATTGATGCGTCTCGTGAAGCTCTTCGCTCTGCTTATCTTTCGATTACTAGTGAATCTGAGTATTCAGATAAAGATTTGGAGAATCTTCAGAATCTGTTTAAGTCTTCTGCTAGAGACTGTGTTCCTAAAGAGAGAAGCTCTCTTGTGGACTTTCAATCTAAATCCGGTGTCGAGGTTTTGTAAAGTTTTGATTTTTATCAATCAAATGATAAAGTTTTGGTTTTTAACTATCAAATGATCTTAAAGTTTCGGGTTTTAACTATCAAAGGATGTTAAAGTTTTGGTTTTTAACAATCAAATGATAAAGTTTTGGTTTTTAACTATCAAATGATAAAGTTTTGATTTTTATCAATCAAATGGTGTTAAAGTTTTGGTTTTTAGTTATCAGAGGATCTTAAAGTTTTGGTTTTTAAGTATCAAATGATCTTAAAGTTTTGATTTTTATTGAAGATGGGGTGATGTTTTTGTGTAGGTTTGTACATTCAAGCTTGTTGTGAAGAATGCTGCTTCATTACTAGATGATAAAGACCCACTTAAATTAGAAGCTGAGAATATACTCAGTGAACTTGTTAGGTATGTGCTAGTGTGATTCTGTTAAAATGCTGCAATAAGATTTGTTTATATGTAAGAAGAATGTCTGGTTATTGAGGTACAGAAGTGTTATGATAATGTTGTGATATGTGGTTCTTGTTTGTTTCATCCGCAGGTCTTTTGGTTCCCTCATCGTGTTGACGAATGGTATTGATATGAATCTTCCTTCTGATAGGTTAGTGATCGAAATGATGAAGGGATCTTATTCCTTTTAGGTGTTCTCTGTCACTCAAACCTCCAATTCACTAAAGCGGTCGCAATGTTAAACTTGTTTTTCAGAAAAAAGCTTGCGGATGCGGTTACTGAGGCTATCTCTTATCTTGACAAATTTGAGAAGGGTGTTAAGGACTGCCTTGAGATATGATCTTGAAGTCTAGTTCTCTCTTCTTTCTCTTTTTTTGAACTCATTCTGGCTGTATAGGTGTACCAACATCTGTTACAAGTGTCTTGATGAATGAAATCTCGTTTAAATAAATAAAATTGAATGCGTGATGGTTAGGTTCGTTCATCGTTTGAGTTACAGTAAGGAAGGAATGTTATGCTAGTTGCTGAAAGGCATGAAAAGCGTTGTTTCTTAAGTTTAGAATATAGTGAATTGTTCATATCAATGGTTTATGCATCAAATTACCAATAATCTCCTACACAGTTTTTGTGGTGTGAAAGACTCATATTCATATACATAGATATATCTGTTCTGCAAAAGCGTGTACGTCTGGAAAGAGCTTACAAGCTCACTTGGTTCTCTATGAACTTATCTTGTGGCGGTGAACCAGAAGCCTCAACCAAATACAAACGGCAGCATGGTTTTCCATCATCTGGGTGGACCTGTGCTGTTCTTGGCAGGAGAAGAAGTTTGTTGAAGAGATTCAGTGGATCGTGCAGCAGACCGAAATTTGCATCTGGATCACCAATCTGTGAAAGACTTACATGAGAGAACCCCAAAGATGGTAAGAGCTGATCAGGCCAGTCACTGTAAAAGTGGAATACAGAGTTTGGGAGTGTAGCAGACGGTTTGTTCATGAAATCCGCCAAGAGAACTGTGCTGGTTACCGCACACTTCTCAGCTATGAGCTTCAGTACTTGCATTGCCTCGGTGTGAGACAGGTAATAAAGAATGCCTTCAAGAACCCATACTGTGTTAATATCGGGAAGAAAACCCGATTTCTTAAGCTGTTCGAACCAATCGTTGTCTCTGATATCAATTGCTACTCTGACTAGTGATTTCGCTGTCATCCTAAGCTCATCTCTAGAATTTACTGCAGCTTGAACTAGGCTTGTTTTGGTTTCCAAGACATCTTGAAAATCCACTTCAAATACATTACTTTTGTTCAAGCAGCTTAGTCTGTATGATCTTGCATCCATTCCTGAAAATTTCATTACACCATTCTATGTTGGCTACTATTCTTATTATCATGTAAACTCACATATACAACATTACTTAAATTTTCTAAACAGGGGAAACCAAACCTGCACCAAGTAGCACAACCTGCGATGATGCATCGCTTTCGAAAGAATCCAGAGCAGCTTGAATCCTTGTGTCGAACCATAGAGTTCGAACAGCTAGAATCACACCGGAGATCTCTCGAGCATTGTTGAGCCGGTCAGTCTGAATCTTTGTATGTAAGTTTCTCAAATGCGTCTCTCCAGCAAACAAATGAGCTAAAGGATCATGAATAACATGTTTCCACAAAGCTCTTCCTGCAGCTGTTTGACAAGCAGACTTCTGTAAGTAATCCCACTCACTTTGAATGCTCATATGAAGCTTCTTCACACCTTCACTATGTAAAACCTCAGGTATCACAAACTCTTCCTCTATATCAGGCCATGTCTTTGTAATAGACCCTGATGACTCTTCTTCTTGATCTTCTTGAAGCTTTTGCTTTTCTATTTCAGACATTTGGTTTCTTTCTACTTCTCTCCTGAGCTAATAATGTTTTGTTGTCTGATATATAATGAATGGAATGTGAGAAGAAATGTTTGGTGTTGTGTCATAGGGATAAGAAAAGAGAACCACACATAAAAAAACCAAAGGCTTATGTGTGTGTTAAGAAGCAAAAGCATACGTTCTTCTCTGTGTAACCACTGGCTTTTTTTTTTTTTTTTTTTTTCTTCTTTCCTCTTAAAAGAGCAATGAGTGGCTCCACACTCAAGTTGCTTCTTTTAACCCCTTCCACTATTCCCATTAACTTGATGATTTTGACCAACTAATGTCTATAGCTCTAAGTACGTCCACTAGTTTTTTTCAGTTCTTTTTAAGCTTTTCTTTTTCAATTGTACGATTATTTTTGTCCAAATTAAGAAATTGGTGAGAATGTTTAATAAAAAGTGTCATTTTAGTATTCACACAAATTAATAAAAATATATAAAAGTTAACTTTACCCTCTATTAATACAATATGTAATATTTTCTCTCTAATTAATAAGCTCAAATAATAGGTATATTATATACCATATATAATTGAGATTTTTATATAAAATAAAAAATGAAACTTGATACTCTTTAAGAAATAAAAAAAATGTTAAAACGAAATTCTTTGTGAAATGGATGAAATATTAATATATTTATAAAAGTAAGATAAAACATGTTGAATATAATGGAATTTTCAAGAATGGTGATAGTTTTTTTTAGTTCGGATTCCGACAATTATTCACAAGCTTAAATTTTTTTTTTTTGTCTTAGAAAAACTAATACACATTTCTTTACCATGGTTTTTTTTTTTTTGCCAATAAGCACTACTATCATTTTTACCCAAAAAACTGTTTATTAGAAAAAATAAATAAGAATAATTGTATCACCAAAAGTTTATTACTCGAAAAATGATCTACTTAATGGTCTTTATCCAAAGAGAAATAGCATCGTCTACCTCCATTAGTTTATTATTCTCTACCATTTGTGGTTAGCTAATAATTGCTGACCTCAGACTCAAATATCTGTAAACATATTTTTTCATTATACGTTAATAAAAGGATTTGCTCCACTAGTCACCTCCAAAATATCATCTATATTAACATTTGTGGAGCAACTTTTGAAAAAACCCTCACTTTGCTCACTTATTTACAATCTTCTGCCACTGCATTTATTAATTTAAAAATTATAAAATAAACATTTACAAAAACAATTACAAAACACTAAAAATGAATAACGAGCCCAACTAAATCAAGCCCAAATCATTGTCACGCCATTACTTCCGGAGAAAATATTTCTCATCTCTGCGTATCTCACCCCCATATCTTCGTATACTTGATTTGGAAATACGAGATTCTCACGCACAAATTTCGCAAATGATTTCCATAAAATATATCTTAATTGCTAAACAACTCAAATAATAGATGCTCATCGTCATTATCTAATATCAAAACTAGAAAATCACATCAACGCATAAAATAAATACTGATTTCTATATACCCGGAATTACGCTAATTCTTTGATTCTCAAATTTATTCTTCACATAAGATCAAAACTACCTTATTCAATCATCAGACTACTATAAATAGGTGCGACTCGCCGAGGTAAATACACACGAAAACAACTAAGAAACATTCACCTTACTGATACTTGCTATCCCTTCCTTCTCATCCATGGCTGCAACCTTTGCCTTCCTGAAAGACGTTCGACCATACAAAACAGCGTGGCGAGTACAAGTCAAGTTGCTCCATTCCTGGAGAGCGTTCACACAAAACACTGGCCAAACGTTAGAGATGGTTCTCTCTGATGAACTGGTAATTACTTTATACTTTTTCATTAAACGTTCCAAAATTTAAAAATATACTAAAGATGGGAAAACTAAATTGCTGTTCAAATCACTTTATGACAGGGGAAAAAAATCCATGCAACCGTGAAAAAGGATTTGGTACCCAAATATGTCAACAGGCTACATGTTGACGAGTGGATGTTCATTGAGAATTTTAGTCTCAGCTACGCAACCGGTCAATTCAGACCAACCAGCCATCTTTACAAGATGGCATTCATCACTGGAACTGTGGTAATGCCTTGTGATCCGAAATCTGAATCTTATTTTCTGTCTTTGGCAAAGTACCAAAAAATTCAGAGTGGAGAGCTCAATCCACATATGTTGGTTGGTATGTCCATGTTTTCTTTATTAAACTTAACATCTTAATATATACACATAATTATCAGATCCTTATATAACTGATATAATCTATGTTGCAGATGTTGTTGGCCAAATAGTTACTATTGGAGAGCTAGAGAATCTCGAAGCAAACAACAAACCAACAACCAAAATCGATTTCGAGCTAAGAGACGACACATGAGCATTCAAATGTTTTTGTTAGCTTTATATGGTGCTCAGTATTGTGATAATGCATATTTCACTACATCCAAAACTATTTTTTTCCCATCGATGACAGGGATGAGAGGCTTGCATGTACTCTGTGGGGAATTTGGCGGAGCAGGTTCATAGTGCATGCGAAGAATCTGATGGCTCAAATGTGGTTGTTGTGCTACGCTTTGTGAAGATAAAAGCTTACAAAGGTACTTATTTTGGCCTAATCTTCCTAATTTATAAATGTTTTCAGTTATATCTATGCCTAATATCTAATACAAATCTATGAATATGACAGGTGTTAAGAGTGTAACAAATTCATATGACACTACTCAAGTATTTGTCAATCCTACTTTCCCTGAAGTCGATTTGTTCAGAAATTCGTAAAGTTTTCTATACTCAGTTAATATTTATTACATATAGTAAAACGTTTAATTGTATTAAAACAAGTGACATATTGCAGTCTACCCCCGGATGGTTTAGTGTTGGTTTTCCGTGAAAGGCGTCCAAGATTGGAGTTGGTAAGGGTTAACAATGACGCTCACCAAGAACTTCCAAGGAGAACTATTGAGGAAATCAAGAATTCCCTAGAGGTAGAACATATGACTCTATTTATTATTACTGAACATTAACTTAAGTAGACCGCATGAATTTATGGGACATTACTAGGTTGGAAGGGTCAGGCTGCTATGTACAATTTACGGGATTGATACAGACTGGGCATGGTACTACATTAGCTGTAGATCCTGCAATAAAAAAGTTAACCACATCCACTCTGGTGTGCATGGTGTGAACAACAAAGGTGTCAAACCAAGGTTCTGGTGTGACACATGTAAAAGTGTTGTCACAAATGTGGTAGCCAGGTATATCATTGTTCTGTCTAATTTGAGAGATATGTTTAAATCTTACACATATTAATTCTAATTAACCAAATTTTTGGTTGGAGCATACTCATTCTAATTTCTCCTAGGTTTATGCTTTATGCTAATGTCATGGACACTACCGGCGAGGCCAAATTGTTACTTTTTGACTCTATTTGCACCGAGATCATAGGACAGTCCGCTCATGCAGTACTTGATGGTTCTGTTGATGAGGTCAGCTCCTATATGTTTTAAACGTTTACTCTACTATTAAATCTTCTCATCTTACTAACCCCAGCAATAAATTTTAATTCCTCAGATTGAGGATCCAGAAAATTTACCAGAGCCTCTCACAAATCTCATTGGGAAAACTTTCCTTTTCCTCTTATGTGTTGAGAAAGAGAATATATGGGATGGGAAAGAAATCTACAAGGTTTCTAAAGCCTTATTGAAGCATGGCCTTCTTGAAGAAGAATTGTTGGAGTATTCTACAGAAATGAGCAATGCAGCTTCTATTGAATCTGGTGAAAAGGTAATAGTTCATTTTAGTTATAATACTCATACATTTTTAGAATTATATGTCTGACATTAAAGTGTTCATGTGCAGGGTATTCTAATGCTGGAAAATATTCAGGATACACCAGACTCAATTACTCC
>NW_006238916.1:2816802-2817710 GCF_000375325.1 Capsella rubella
ACAATGGAGCCAAAGCTATGGTTGGAGTGAAGATCAAGGTAGAGAAGAAGTAGGTTTACTACTGTTGTCGTAGTATGATAAAAATAAAACCTTCTAATTATGTTAGGAGGCCCCTATCTCCAAGTTTGCAAACTATTTTGGTTGTTACAATTTCCTGAATAAGTGTTGTTTTCATACACTTTTTTTTCCCATTTTTCAAATAAAGTACTTGGAGTTTTAATAAAATATATCTTTCCCTCAATACTATGTACCGTCAACTACTTTATTCTTGGTAGTAAGATAAAAGTTTAAGCAAATAATGTACCTTAATAGTACTCCTTTAGCTCCGCCTAACAATTGATAGCCTCAATTGGGATATATGCTTAACCATCTGAAAATGAGAAAGGAATAAATCAACTCGCAAAATATTAACTGATACATATGTTGCATAATAGAAAGAAAAAAAAATGTAGGGGCAACGTAACTCAAAACAGTTTTTAGTGACCAAAAAAAACAACTGAATATTCATACAGTCTACTATAATATTCAATGGAACTTCAAATGTTAATTATATTATCTGCCTAGATGGATTGTTTGCTATACGTTATATGATACATATGAAGTTAGTATTGGTAATAATACTTGGAAGGCAAAGGAAGTTTTGTCCCGCATTTTTAATAAAGGAACTACCAAGATTTGTCCCGCATTTTTAATAAATGCAATAATTGCATAAGAAATATAATAACAGATTTGATTGGATTATAATTAGCCAAAAATTCCCATGATATTAGCACTCGATGTGGTGAGTCTAGAAACTGTTTTACTAAAAGTATAAATGAATATTGATTGCTGACCTAAAAATCAGTTCATAGTAAGCAATCTATTTTCAGTGTTACTCCCTTTTTCTTTTCCCAAATACGCTTCCTCAC
>NW_006238916.1:2817810-2818035 GCF_000375325.1 Capsella rubella
GCTATGACAGCACCTTCATTCTCATCAAAACCATGAAAGCAAAAGAAAAAAACCCGCTCTCTAATCCTGATTCTAATTCAAAACCACCTAAAAGACCCCGTCTTCCTGATTCAGTTTCTAATCATAGTCAAACAACAAGATCTAATCATTCGGTTCCTATTGGTTCTGTGCCTCTAACATCTGCTTTTAATAGAGTTTTCAGAGATATTACAAACCTAGATTGTA
>NW_006238916.1:2818135-2823119 GCF_000375325.1 Capsella rubella
CGTGCTGGAGACACAGGTCCCATTCTTCACCATTCAGAAGCTGCAACACAAAAAAGATTTACTTCAGGAAATAATCCTCACTATGATGTGTCTGTTTAATTTGTCAGTTTAGAAACATCTGTATTATAATCTCAGTGGTTTCATACTGACTATTTTATTTCAAAATAGCAGGTTCAGTGATAAACTTATCCAGGAGTTCAGTCAACAATCATGGTTGCTTAAATGTCAAAAAAAGAGGCACCAATGTTCTTCAAGACATTAGAAATTTAACTGACGGTACCCCTAATCGTGCTGGAGAGACAGGTCCCATTCTTCACCATTCAGCAGCTGCAACACAAAAAACAAATACTTCAGGAAATAATCCTCACTATGATGTGTCTGTTTAATTTGTCAGTTTAGAAACATCTGTATTATAATCTCAGTGGTTTCATACTGACTATTTTATTTCAAAATAGCAGGTTCAGTGATAAACTTAACCAGGAGTTCAGTCAACAGTCATATCAATGTACTGCAAGACATTACAAATTTAAATCACCGTTCAACTCCACTAGATCACATATCTAATCTGCTTGAGACACAAAAGACAGCATCAAATCAACGAAATTCATGTAAGAAGTAGAACTGCTCATTATTCTTTACCACTCTTATAGCAATCCTTAACTTTATTCCAACTATTGTGAGACTGTTTTTCTAGCAAATCCATATGGTTTGGGGACGTCATGCCTAACCAATGCCAACCAAACAATACACCTCAAAGCTAACAATTTACCAAGGAAAAACTTATGTGCTGCTTTTGAAAATGCTTATCTCTCTACTGATTTTCAAGGTATAAGTCTATTATCTTCATGCAATATACACTAAATTTGCTGGTTATTGAATTAACAATGAAAATAATTTCGTTGAAATTGGTTTAAATAGGCCACAGATCTACTTCAAACCTCAATGATGGAACTACAGATGAATAAAGTATGCACCACAGCGAAAATGACAGCTTCTATGCAAGTGAAACAGATGTGGAACAAGAATACTATTTGAGTCAATCAGAATACGAAACAGAAGATGATACAAGTGATGCTATCATGATAGTTCGACCAAAGGATTCTATAGTAGATTCTGCTAACGTGGAGGAACCTGTCATCACAGAAGAATGTAAAGCAGCACAACAACATGTTAAGTTCATGTCCTCACTTCAGAAATTAGTCACGAGAACAAAACAGAATGTTGGAGTACAAGAAAAAGTACCAAGCAGAAATAAAGGAGGACGGCCAAGATTACAAAGCAAAGCAAGCACGTCTACAAGCAGCTCCACCAAAACAGGTACACTCATATAAATAATTAGAGATTTCATTCAAATCATATAATCATGCTAATGTTAATCTCATTTACAGTTTATCTTGACCATGGTGATGCAACATACAAATGTAAATATTGTGGCGCTCTAATGTGGTATGATGAGCGTATTAACAAGAGACGCAACCATGAGGAACCTACGTTCACACTATGTTGTGGACAAGGACAAGTTAAACTGCCTTTTCTTAAAGACTCTCCAGATTTGATAAATAAACTTCTAAGTGGTGATGATGCTCTCAGTAGACATTACAGGGAGAATATGCGAATCTTTAACATGATTTTCGCAATGACATCACTTGGTGGGAGGGTAGACAAATCTGTCACACAAGGGAAAGGACCTACAAACTTCCGCTTGCAAGGGGGAAACTATCACCTTATTGGTAGTTTAAAGCCTGACTTAGGTGATTATGCAAAATATTCACAGCTCTATATAGTGGACACTGAAAACGAAGTACAGAACAGAGCTACTATAATCAGGTACTGAAACTACTTTTAAAGCTAATGTTTACCTGTTTACCTAAATTGCTTAACTCATCAGTTAACCATCTTATTGTAGCAAGGGAAACTCTCAAGCACCAAATACTGGGAAAAAACAACTTAAAAAAGAGGTTATAGAAGCACTTATTAAGATGCTAAACGACCACAATCCGTATGTGAAGATATTCAGGTCCGCCAGAGAGAGGTTTGAATCTAATAATGATGAGCCGTTTCACATGCGTATTGTCGCAGATCGCAAGGGTGTAGATGGGAGGACATACAGTATGCCTACTACATCAGAGGTGGCTGCTCTAATTCCCGGAGATTTTGTGAAACAGATGCCTGACCGTGACATTGTTTTACAAGAAAAGAGTACTGGGAAATTACAGAGGATCAGTCAAATTCATATTTCATACTTAGCACTACAATATCCCCTTATATTTTGCTATGGTGAAGATGGATATAGGCCAGGAATAGAGAAATGCGTGATACCAGCAAAAACAAAGACGAAGAAGAATAAGAAGAAATCTATTAGCATGAGACAGTGGTTTGCATTTAGGATACAAGAGAGGGAAAACGAGAGCCATACTTTGTTACGTTCAAAGAGGTTGTTTCAGCAGTTTCTTTGTGATGCTTATACCACCATTGAATCAAACCGGCTATCGTATATCAGATTCAATCAATCAAAGCTTCGTTGTGAGAATTTAAACTCAATCAAAAAGGCAGCTGAATCAGGAACAACTTCTATGGGTGAAGAAGGTAACCAAATTCTGATTCCTTCTTCTTTCACTGGTGGTCCTCGATATATGGTTCAGAGTTATTATGACGCAATGGCAATTTGTAAGCATTACGGATTCCCGGACCTATTCATCACGTTCACATGTAACCCTAAATGGCCAGAGATAACAAGATATTGCCAAGCACGAGGGTTAACAGCTGACGATAGACCGGATATTGTAGCAAGGATGTTTAAAATAAAGCTGGACTCCCTCATGAGAGATCTAACAGAAAGGAATTTTCTGGGGAAGACAGTGGCATGTATGCGCTTGCCCATTTTTATTTTACATTCTTATACTTCAAATTTATACACAAGTTATTCTAATATGGATCTTCATGTATTGCAGCTATGTATACAGTAGAATTTCAGAAAAGAGGATTACCACATGCTCACATTTTGTTATTCATGGATGCTAAGAGTAAACTGCCTACAGCAGACGACATCGACAAGATTATTTCGGCTGAGATTCCAGACAAAGAAACGGAACCAGAACTCTACGAAGTAGTTAAAAACTCTATGATACACGGACCATGTGGTGCAGCAAATCCAAAATCTCCGTGTATGGTTGAAGGAACCTGCTCAAAGCAATATCCTAAAAAGCATCAAGAGATTACTAAGGTTGGTAGTGATGGTTACCCTATCTATAGGAGAAGAGAAACTAATGATTTTGTTGAGAAGGGTGGCTTCAAATGTGACAATAGGTATGTGGTTCCATATAACAAGAAGTTGTCGCTACGATATCAGGCTCATATTAACGTAGAATGGTGCAATCAGAATGGATCTATAAAATACTTATTCAAGTATATAAACAAAGGTCCTGATCGGGTAACATTCATTGTCGAGCCTGTTAATCAGCCTACGACTAATTCAAGTGCCACAACAGAGCAAGAATCAAGTCCAACTGAGAAAAAGAAGAACGAAATCAAAGACTGGTATGATTGCAGGTACTTATGTTTAAATCTCAGTATAAAGTATTTTTATGTTTACATTTGTGGGTAGTTTAACTGAATCTCTTTGTTTATATCTGTAGATATGTTTCAGCCTCAGAGGCGATTTGGAGAATTTTCAAGTTTCCCCTACAACATAGATCTACACCAGTTCAGAGGTTGTCTTTTCATGATGAAGGGAAGCAGCCTGCTTATTTTGATTCAAAAGCACACATTGATGATGTCCTTGAACGTATATCCAACCAAGATTCTATGTTCATGGCTTGGTTAACATTGAATAGGAATAATGCTATTGGGAAGAATGGAAAACGTGCAAGAGACCTTCTATATGCTGAAATTCCAGCTTATTTTACTTGGGATGGAACCAATAAGAAGTTCAGTAAGAGATCAAGAGGTTTTTCATTGGGTCGTATTAACTACGTTCCTAGGAAAATGGAAGATGAATACTATCTTCGGGTGCTGCTGAATATTGTCAGAGGTCCAATGACATTTGACGATATCAAAAAATACAATGGTGTAGTATATAAAACTTACAAAGAAGCATGTTTTGCACGTGGAATTTTGGATGATGATCAAGTGTTCATAGATAGTCTACTCGAAGCTGGGCAGTTTTGTTTTGGGGACTATCTGAGAAATTTTTTTGCAATGCTGATTTTATCAGATTCTCTAGCTAGACCGGAGCACGTATGGGCAGAGACGTGGCAATTGTTAAGCCAAGATATTGAGAAAAAAAAGCAAGAAGACTTCAATAACCCATGTAAGGATAATAATATACTAACGTGTTCATTCTATTTGTAGCTAACGTAAATATGTTTGATTTTAACGATTTAATACGCTTACTTTCATTTTAAATGTCTCCACAGATCTGACACTAACGGAAGCTGAGATGAAGAACTACACTCTTCAGGAAATAGAGAAGATTATGTTGTTCAATGGTGGAACACTCAAAGGCATTGAAAATTTTCCTCAGCCCTCAAGAGAAGGTATAGACAACTCCAACCGATTAATTGTTGATGAGATGAGATATAATCGAGACGACTTGGAAGAGAAACATTCTGAATGGGTTCAAAAGCTAACAACTGAACAGAGAGGTATATACAACGAAATCACAGGTGCTGTATTCAATGATTTAGGCGGTGTTTTCTTTGTATACGGATTTGGAGGAACAGGGAAAACATTTTTATGGAAAACACTTGCAGCTGCTATTAGATCTAGAGGACAGATTGTGTTAAATGTGGCATCGAGTGGTATAGCATCTTTGTTGTTAGAAGGAGGAAGAACAGCACACTCTAGGTTTGCAATTCCGTTGAATCCAGATGAATTTGCTGTTTGCAAAATTAAGCCAAAATCTGATTTAGCTTCTTTGATTCAAGAAGCCTCACTTATTGTCTGGGACGAGGCGCCTATGATGAGCAAATTTTGTTTCGAAGCT
>NW_006238916.1:2823572-2825515 GCF_000375325.1 Capsella rubella
CCAACAAATGACGATGTCAACACAATCAATGAGTACATGCTGGAACATTTAGAAAGTAAGGAAACTAATACACGGCAGTTATTCTTTATTTTTCTCCAAATATAGAATTTATTAAAACCTTTACTTAACACATTGATTGTTTGTAATGGTAGGTGAAGAAAGGATTTATCTAAGTGCAGATAGTATAGATCCGACAGATTCAGATTCATTAACGAATCCTGTAATCACTCCAGATTTTTTGAACTCTATCAAACTGTCCGGGATGCCACACCACGCATTGCGATTGAAGATTGGAGCACCGGTGATGTTGCTAAGGAATATAGACCCTAAAGGTGGGCTATGCAACGGAACAAGGCTACAGATTACTCAGCTAGCTACTCATATAGTTCAAGCTAGAGTAATAACCGGCGAAAGAAGTGGTGAGATTGTTTTGATTCCAAACATAAACCTAACACCTTCAGATACAAAGCTGCCGTTTAAGATGCGTAGAAGACAGTTTCCCCTATCTCTTGCATTTGCTATGACCATCAACAAGAGTCAGGGACAATCTCTAGAACATGTAGGTCTCTACTTGCGTAAACCCGTTTTCTCTCATGGCCAGCTATATGTTGCGTTATCTCGGGTTACATCGAAGAAAGGATTGAAAATAATAATTCTAGACAAAGAGGGGAAAATTCAGAAACAAACAACAAACGTTGTTTTCAAGGAAGTTTTCCAAAATATAATCTGATTAACATCGAGTCAGATAATGTGGGAGCATCAAAGCACAAGGTAATATTAAGTTCTCTATAGTTTTATGTACACTACTTGCTTAATAGAGTAAAACAGACGCATATTAAACCCCACATTTGCTAAAAGTATTCTAACTATTTCCCAGGTTCGGCTATCACATTCATAGGATACATGTGGATGTAACTGATGAAGCATGAAGATCAATAGCAAATGAACAATTCAATGGTAACACTTCCAGCAATAAGTTTTAAGTTTTGTGGAGTGGGACAAACACGATTGTGTGAACTTTCTTTAAGTTTATGTTACTTTTCTTTTAAGGATGTTCTTATACATTGTTAATGACCTATTCAGAGATTGATTTCTATGTGATACTGTTCTTAAATCAGATTAAGATCTCACCAAAAAAACTATTTCAATTGAAAAGGAAAACAACTGAAACTTAGATGGATGTTTTATAGAATCTAACCTTCAATATGGGCCTGCAAACACTAACACCATCATCCATTGAACTGAGCATTTTGTTTTGCAGCAACTGCAATACAACATAGAACCAAACCAGTTAAACAATGATTCAAATAGCTCTTAAGCTACTTTCATAGAATCAACAACCTCATAATCATAGCGATAGAAACTATCCCCAGTACTGTATTTATGTAATCGAGATACATAAGTGAAATTAAAATCCATCAGATACTAAAGCTTACTCTATTGTAATATGAACGCATAAGAAATAAAACATTCAATAATCCATTTAAAGCAGATGCAACGGTGAACAAATCTTATAAAACTTGGAGCAACAAAAAGTCACAATATCTAGATATGGTAATTTTCAAGATCTATATAATCAATTTGTTGACAAACACTTGACTCATTCCGTAAACCTGACACACTAATTTGGATGAAGTAACCAATTACGTATGTTGTCGTCAAGAAAATAAAACCATCTCGGTTCAGGAAAAACGAGGACTAGAAAAAATAAGCCCGCAGACACATACAATTGCTCCAAATATTATATTTCAAATCTGATCTCAAAGATTACATATCCAAATTTAAGAGTAGTTGGAAAATGTTTTACCTCAATATATTTGCTTGATTGTGTGGATCGAAATCGTCGTACGAGAAATTATACCCAATCAGCTGCTTCAAACGGTAGATAAAACTTCAAGAATCTAGATTCAAATCGATCTTCAAACTGGCCAATAAAGGAACTA
>NW_006238916.1:2825615-2847533 GCF_000375325.1 Capsella rubella
ATTTCGGTAAGTGTAGATTTGTTAGTTTTGAAATAGTACTCGATTGTATTGTAGATCGAAACCAAATGAAGTGAAATAAAAAAATAGACAAACGAGATAAGAGGAAATAAAAATGACAGCACTCCTCTTCCTTAATTTAACACATTAAACCAACCTATTATCCCCTTAAAACATTACCCGGTTTAATCGGTGATTGTTTTTTTTCCTTTCTTTCATCTACCCGGTTTAATCGGTTAATAATAAAAGAATTGAAAAAATTAAAACAACTACAACACAAAAATATGTAAAACTAAAAAAAATATATATATATATATATACTAAGTGATTTCACTTACTGTAAAATAAGAACATTATGCTATAAATTAAATTTCACTACCACAAACTATTCCATGACATTACTATTAAGCATACAAAACAAATATTAAAATTTATAAATACATATCAATATAAATTCATAAACAACCAGTTACATATTTTAATAAAAAAATGAAAAAAATATTACACCGCGGGTCAAAATCTAGTATATTACTATTGTTGCAACCTCTGTACAAATAGTTAGTTAATTTTGTAAAATTTACAAAATATACTTTGAATTTTCTTCATGAAGACTAATTTATTATACTACAAACTCTATATCAGTATGCATTACAATCACCAATAATGATGGTTGCTAACAAAATTTTGGCCAAAATTTTTTGCCACCACCATTATTTTTTATTGTTAAAAATAAATAAATAAGGATAATTGCATTGCCAAACGTTTATTAGAGGTTCTCAAAAAAAATAAAAAAAAATAAAAAGGTCTCACGGTCATGACAACAAGATTAACTAAACTACAAATCATACTTCAATCTATTAGAAGAAATGGTCTATAATTCTTAATCTAAGAAAATTAAGAACTGTAACTTAGCTTTGAAACTTCAATAGCTGGAATGCCTGAACCAAATACATGCATAGTTCATGAAAATCTTTCATGTCCATAAATCTAAGATTTAACACTTTCCATGAAAACAAAAACTCTAAAAGCTGTAGCAATAGTTATGTTTGACATTTAGCGGGTATGGCTAAGTGGTTATGTGTTCCAAATTTTTAGGTAAGTTAGCACAAAGCGGAGAATGTTCATGGACTTAGGTTGAAAGTCCATCTGCGTTTGCTTTCTAGACAAGACTTGAAACCAAATGGAAACAGATGAGGAAAAAATTGGGATCCGATTACACGCATGATCGATTTCTAGACCGAATTATAATAGAATAAGAAAACTAGCTAGGGAGTTGAATGAGCCATATATTGTGGCTAGAATTAGTTTCATCACAATCAGAAATTTAACTATTGGTGAGGTGCAATGATAAATTAGTTACATAACATAACACTTACCAGTTAGGGACGCATAACCATATTCATTGGGATTCCAAGACATCACATTTATATGCCTCAAAACTCCATAGTCTCATTCTACCAAAACCTTGTCGCATTTCTAGGTTTGTACATGCACCAAACCAATATCATCTATGAGTAAAAACCAAAGTACAACACCTTGCACAATTTAGCCTAAATTAAAAGAATTATTGTTTTCATCAATTTCTCTTTTAGTTCAATCCTAAATTATAACTCTCTAGAAGATCCAACTTAATACCTGACCTAGCATATGAGGTTGGTCCTCATGCCTACTAGATTTGGTTTGAGGTTCGAGATATTAAAGGCTTTAGAGAGGATAGACAAGTCAAAAATGAGAATTACAATGGTAGTAGTTATCCTTCTTTTATTAGCTGAAATGTTAGTCTAATTAGTTGACACATCGTGAACATGCCTTATAGCTCATGTCTTATAGCTTATGACAGCTAGCTTATGCACCTCACCACCTCGGCTATAACATAACTAGAGCATAAGAAAAGTGACATGAAGAGCATGACTATACATTTTGAATATATGTAACTTATAGATATAACAAAACTTAATGTCTAGATCCGCAGCAAGTTATATCAAGGAATGTTGTGGTAGGTTAAGAAAACTCAGCCCGATCCAAAGCCGAAATAAGCCCACCCGCCAAAAACCCGAATTAAAATAACCCGAATGGGTTTTGAATATTGTGGGTACCTATATCCAAGGAAATGTCTAAATTAACATCGACTCCATATGCATAGTAGACACCAAAAATGAAAGAGTCTTTGAATGTTTATATCCCCAAAAGAAAAAAGAATTACAAGGCTTTGATCTTAATTATAGATAGCCACAAAAGTTGTAAAAAAAGCAAAAGGGGACCTAACAAAATCCAGCATTAAATTGCATTGAGCTCATTTTGTGACTTGTGACTTTGTGAGGAAGAGAAAGAAGTATCTATCTATCTATGTTGACAGATATTGGCTTTTGGACATAAGTCGTTTCACGTACGACATAATCTTCTTTTTTTTCTCACTCAATTCCCAATGTCAAACAAATCTTATCGAATGAATGAATGGTTCCACAAAATATTTTGGTAACTTTGTATTTGTCCTTTGTACCCAAAATGAATCTTTCTCTCTCGCAGCTACATTCCATCCACGTGATCTTTTTGGTTCATCCAAGGAACGAATTAACACAGCCTAGCTAGGGCATTAAACTTCTAATTCAATCAGTTCACAAAGCCCAAAAACATCAATTGTCGATTGGCTAAGGAGGCTTTGCTCGTAGATTCCAAAATCACTATAGTACAGTAGTAGTTAAATTAGCCTAATTCAACTAAAACATGAAGAACAAATTAAAGAAAGAGAACTATAGTAACAATCCCATAAATATAAATAAAAGTAAAAATTATTGAAACATCCCAAAACTCAATAGAGATTTACTCACACATAATCAAGGTACATGTGATTATTGTAGATAGAAGGGACATGAGTTTGGGTCCCAAAAGTTTTAGAAATCTAAAGAACAAAAACTACAAAAATAATAAGCTTAATTTTTTTAACACCCCGAGGTTCACAAGCCGAACAAATCGATTTCGAAGTGTCCTTGGAGTTGGTGGTACCGACGGCGACGAGTGTTAAAACTGAACCAATCGATCGTCATCTTCTATCTTTTATCGTTTTGACACATTTTCCTCTATTTTTCTCTCAAATTCTTCTTTCGGCTCCAGGCTCTAATAGGTCGATAAACCTATAAAAACTAAAAAAAAAAATCGAAGTCTAACTTATTTAAGGACATATTTGCCGCCTCATCAAGTCAAAATGTCTTTTCTTTACTTGTTCTCTTCACTTTCTCCTTTAGGAACTTCTTTTAATCCACCTCACCAAGTCCAATTTCACCACATATTGAGCAATGAATTATGGGTCTCTCTTATCATAGTCCTTTCACTTCATGCTTCTTCTTCTTCTTTTTGTTGGCAATTCCCTATGATTATTTCTAAAATAAATTTCTTTCTATTATAATTTCTCCTAGGAAGTACATGATTTGGTGCTGCAGTTACCAACCAACCTATGACTATCATTCATCAGGTCGTTCATTCGACATCCAAACTAACATATATGCACCATATGCATTGTCACAAGGAACTCCAGTACCTGTAACTTTCAACATAAACAAATTAACTACTCCATCCTACTTGAAAATTTCCATCTATATACACCTCAAATACCCCCTTGAGTGCACATATATGTTGTACATCAATCCACATATTTCTTCTTCAATGCAACAATCTTAACTTCACACTATGTAAATCTCACGTAATGGTTTCATAATTTTCTGTTTCCCTTAGTTATTCTCTCCATTATTTGCCTCCTTATTGGCTCCAACATTGGAATCAACGACTTTTCTCCTGATTTGGTAATGGTAAAGTCAGTAGTTTTGTTATTAACATCTTCACAACAGCCACAAAGGTGTGAATAAATCCAAAACAAGATGATTTATGCTCAAATGAGCTTATTAAGATTGATTAAACTTAGTTATTAGATAGCTCATGAAGAGCTTTATTCAAATGCAAAACTAAAAGATAAAAGGAAATAACTTGAGTTTGTCACCAAGAACACACAATGATTCAAAAATGAATTTTCATAAGATTGAAGAGGGAGAGTTGTTTTGAGACAACTCTCAAATGTTACACACTAAGTTTTCATTACATGAGTATATATAAAAAATTCATCTTGGTAAGAACCCTAGTTACATGAAATTACATTGGGCTTGGGTTTGTCTTTCTTGTGGACTCTAATAAATCGTTTTTTTTTTTTTTTTCAACATTATTAGATTAACAAGACCCGATCCATAGTCAAATTCCTATGACGCGAGATAACGCGATTTAGTAGAGTCGAAGGTGGAATCAAATGAACTTAACCACTGGATTAAAGACACATCTCCTATTAACTAAAATTTTAAGACAAAAGATCAAAACGAATATAGAAGAACAATCGGACCAAATACAAAAAGATAGTGTTTTAATTTGTCTATCCCACAACCTCGAAAACCAATGCTCTTTCACATCCATACTAACATGTGTTTTTGGCATTACATTCTTTTTTCCACGACACAATTCGTCTACTATATTTGTATTTTGACCATTCCAATATCTCTCTCCTTCACGTTGGTCGTCTCTAATCTCCACAAGCTTCCTTATCTTCTCCTCATCAAATAAATGAAAAAGAGATTTTGTCATATTACATAAAAACCGGAAAAATACTAATAAAAATCATAAATCATAAAAAAAAAAACATACAACCCCACTTTAATGTTATAGTCTCAAGACCAAACTCTAATAATAATAATATTATTATTACCATCATTTCATATCCTTTGAACCCCTTTTTCTTTAATTTTTTCTTTTTCTAATTTGCTTTCTTCAATCAATCATCATGGAAACACATCTACAACAGGTGAAGAACAGTTCTCTTCAAACTTTTTCTGAAAAGCAAAACCCTAAACAACAAGAAGCTTCACCAATATCATCTACTTGTTCTTCTCCTTCTCATGACTTCTCTTTCACTATCTCTCTTCAGCCTCTTTCTTCTTCTTCTTCTTCTAAACATATCAACTCTACTCTTAGAGGTCCAAACAAAACGACGTCGTCTTATCAACAAACTGATCCATTCGCGGTAGACTTGTCCCCGGCCGATGAGATCTTCTTCCACGGCCATCTTCTTCCTCTCCATCTCCTTTCTCACCTCCCTGTCTCTCCAAGAACTTCAACCAGCTCTTTTAATGATGGATTTACCCTACCTATCAAACCTGACCACCCCACCACAAAGAACAACAACAACATCAACATTGAAAACACTATTGCCAGCAACATCAGTACCGAGGCAAAGAACGACGAAAGCCCCGGGGATAAAGCTGAAGAACTCGAAGGTGAGAATCGTGTAAAAACCAAACCCATTAAGTCATTTTCTCTCTTTGGTTTATCAAAATGGAAGAAAGGCTTTGAAGTTCAAGAACAGCAACAACAAAAGGCCAAGAAACCTATGAGTTTAGACCTAAGTCACGCAGTCAAGAAATACATAAGGATGCTGTTTCAAAAGAGAGGAAACGGAACACAGTTCAGAAACACAAGACAAACTTCATCTTATTCTTTCTCATCTTCTCTTATTGGTCCGAACGGGAACAACAAAACAATGATTAACAACAAGAGAGATCTGATAAAAGGAAGAAGAGGAGAGTTGTTCTCAGCTCCAGCTTCAATGAGAACATCTCCAACTAATAGTGGTCATCTTCGTGTGTCCACGGCTGGACTCTCATCAAGCTCAGCGTCAACTTCATCATCGTCTAGTGATAGTACCATGGAAGAGTTACAAGCTGCGATACAAGCAGCCATTGCTCATTGCAAGAACTCAAGCGCCGTTGATCGTGATGATAAGGTTAAGGATTCTTGATTTGGTTTTTTTTTTGTTCTTTTGTCGTTAATATGTTTGTTCTTTCTTGTCATAGGGAAGTAAAAAAAAAAAAAGTGTTAGTGTGTGACATGGAATTTTTAAAATTTTACAGTAGAGGTAAATTATTTTATTACTGTTGTATAGACAAGGAGTTACTGTTATTATACTATTGTCTCTCCATAATTCATTTTATAATTAAAAAATAATAATGATGATAATAATAAAGAGATTTATTGAAAAGATTGGGCAAGTTTTGTTAGAATAATAGAAAGATAACAACAAGTCCAGGCTGGTTTTTATTTGTTTGTTTCCACAAATTGGGGATGACCATAAAATGAGTGGAGTTTTACAATTTGAAAAGCAAAACAAGAGATGGGGTTTGAGATTGGTCCTCTTAGTTTACTTGTCTTTCCGACAAAACCCAACGTAAACAGTTTTGTGGTAGAGACTAGGATAAACATAAAAAGGAACAATTAGATTTTATCTTTTTACATTTACACTATATCACTAGTCCTTAACTAGCCTTGGAAAGAAGTATTTCATTAAAAGCATAACAAGTGAATAAAGTGTTACAACTAACTTCAACAAGTCCACATATTTGGTATCGGTAGAGGTGTCAAGCGGGTCACTAATCCGTGGACTTGACCCAAGTAATACAATGGCATGGCGGATAAAGACACATAATTTTTGTGAAAAAAATAAGTTTTCCGGAAAAATTTATACATGTCGTGGGTTTAAACGGATTTGGCCCACGGATTGGCGGATTAGTTACCGAATAGAATAACTGGTTTGATGATTCAAATCCAACCTAGCATTTTTGGATAGGTTCCGGATTGGGATTATGGATTCGGTTTCTTGCCCTACAATTTGTTAAATTAATGAATACATTTATAGATTTAATAAAGTAATTCCACCTTAATCTTTGCTCTGTTTTGTTCTTGCAAAATTCTTTGATTCAAATTCCTCATAACGAAAACGATATGAATTTTATAACGAATCTTCCTCAAGAAAAATAAATTAAAAATAAAAATCTTTTTCCAGCTCTATTTTTTGGATAGAACACTTGGAAAACTTTTTATTAACAAATTTTAATCATTTAGTTCTTTGGGTCTACCTACATAAATAACCTTATTATATAGGCAAATACATCCTCCAATGAGTGTAATACCATACACCATATATATCGAATTATTGATTAATATTTGATTAAATATGTGATGTTGATATTTCCATAACACCAACTTTGAACTTATACATCACGTTTATATTTTTTTCTCTTCCACGATCTCAATGTCAAAATAAATGTAATTTTCAAAAATATCTCATCCATTGTAACCTCAATCAATCTATAATTTTTATAAAACACTCTTAAAATCATTAAAATTGATAAGATAAATGTTAGAAACTATCTTTAAAACAAGTAATGATCAATACATAATCATGCATTAAAAGGCTAATCAAACACATATTTCATAAAATTTTAAAGATCAGTTTCCTCCATTTGTCTAACCAAAAACTATTTTCATCAATTTCTCCTTTTAGAGACAATCAAAAGTCCATATATATGTAAGAAATACTCGATCAAGTTATCATGTATGTCCTTCTTCCCTTGTTAGAAACACAAGGCATCCTCTTAATCTTTTTCCCTTACAAAATATTTAATTAAAGAGATATAATACTAATTGAAATTAGGAGTGTTCAGCTCGAATAAACCGATCCGAACTGAACTATTAGATTCAAAAACTAATCTACATTCATTTTTCTATATTTGACAAACCAAATCTAAATCTAAAACGAAGAGAAAAAAAAGGAAAAACTCGGTCGAAAACCAAATTTTGTATAGAATTAAGGATTCAATTCACAACCACTAATCTAAATCAAAGCCAAAACATATGCCAAACACTTTATTACAGATCAAGTTTTAAGCTATCAACCATTATTCATAACCTGAAAAGTATTTCATTAAAAAAACACATAAAAAGTTTAAACTAATCAACTAAACTTCAACACTCCTACATGATAAGTCAATGAAAACACTTCAATTGATTCGGACACGGGCAAGAACCCTTGTCACAAACCGATGGAAGAGCCACATTAGTCGCAGTTGAGTGTTGATCTTTGTTTGCATGAATGGTATCTTGTTTTTATTAGGCTAGTTTTGGAAAGCTAGAACAAAACCACAAAAAAGCTTGCAATGATTAAAAGCTTTTACGTACGTAGGACAGGTTCTATAGAAACGTCACACTAATAAGCTAAGCATAGGTTTGTTTTACGTGGCAGGCGTTATGAGACTTTATATGAACGTTTACCGATTTTAGAGGCGGTCACCAACCAGAGTAAATGACTGCTAAACACAAAAAGCATGATCACATGGTCATATCATCATTGACTTAACTGGCCACAACTCGTGCACATGATGATGGGGTCTTACGCCGCCGACATTTCATGATCCTGTCGATGAAACTACCCATTCTTAGAATGAGAACACAAATATTTATCGTTGTTTCATAATCAAACTAGAGTTCATCACTTTGTAATTCTTTCCATTGCATTTGGAGTGAATGGTTTAGTTCTGAAACACGAATTTGTAAAAGAGTGTTGAGTAAGAACTTGAGCTCAAAAGTGATAATGTTTAGCATCGGCTAAACACGAATTGGTAAAAGAGTGTTAAGTAAGAACTTGAGCTCAAAAGTGATAATGTTTAGCATCGGCTATGTGTTATTATCCTGATTTGGTTTGGTGAATTAGGATACAAACATGTTGTGAAATATTCTTAAAGCTCATCTGATTATGCTCCCAATTCTGAAATTATGGGGTTTGGATTATTAGTACTCATTTTTAGATGATTTATGAATGCTAATGAAGTACACTGATTAGGGACAGTGCGAAAAAGAAGAACAAAAGTGAAAAATGCTCGGAACTTGGGGCTTGTTCGCGTGTGGTTGAAGGAGAAAGAGGGGCTCGTTCATCAGGTCTGCGGCTCGGAACTTGTCTGGAAAAGTGTTTTCAGAGATGGTTTTAGATAAAGCCATGAACGGAAGTTGAGAATGTGAGAGTCGTTAACAGAAACGTACCTCGAGATATCGTTTCAAAAGTGTGGTGGTGCTGTAATTGAATCCCTCGAGAGGTGTTCCTTGAGTGCGTGATGAATGAAGCTGCTTCCTAACCTGAGTAGCCAGAACTTTTCCAAGCTCAACTCCCCACTGGTCGAACGAATTGATACCCCAAACAAAGCCTTGAACTGCAACTCTGTGTTCATAGATTGCCAACAACTGAAAAACAAAACATATGCATAAATGTCAGCTTTCTATAGCAATGACCCTCTGATATCAAATCTTAAGCCTGTACTGAAAAACCTGAAATAGAGACAGACCTGGCCAACACTGTAAGCAGTCAATTCTGGAAGTAGAAGACTAAGAGAAGGTCGATTGCCGGAGAATGTCTGTGGAATATACCAATAGTTTCTACCCGAACGTTATTATACTGAAGAACATCAAAGTCTTTCTTTCGAACATATATCCAAGACCAGATTTTACCTTGTGGGGAATGAGATTTTCTGAAACGTTCTCTTTCTGTAACTGTTCCGGTGTCTACACAAGGCAAAGTCAAAGAGTTTGTTATAGAACGGAACACTAGTCATGCATCAGTCTCTATTTATCCTGCATGACCACAAATGTAATGTCTGTCTTACTTTTCCATATGCAAGCGCATCAGGCTGGGCAAAAAAGTTGGACATTAGCTCGTCATGGTTACTGACCATCTCTCCTGTGAATCAAATTTCTAAATTAAAGAAAGAGAATTCATAAAAGAGTTGAAGTCAAATTTACTGTAACAGAAATAGAAATGCCTACCCTTCAGGTACACAGGTTGCTGACTCTTCACGATACCAATGAAATCACAAGGGATTACGCGTCCCTAAAACGTCATTAAGAAAGATTTAATGCATTTGTCATAAGCCCGACCAAATTCCCTGTGAAATCAAGCTATGTTAGCAAGTACCTGGTGAATTAGTTGGTAAAAGCTGTGTTGACCATTTGTTCCAGGTTCACCAAAATCAATCTCACCAGTTTCATACGAGAGAGGCAGACCATCAATTGAGACTCCCTTTCCATTACTCTCCATACTAACCTGAGATTGAAAAAAAACTACTCCGCTAAGAACATAGTTTTTAATGTCAAAAATATATATGATAGAGCAAACATTTAGTTGACATAAGGGAGACCCAGTTCACATGCCTGTTGAATGTGCGGCGCAAATTTCTCAAGGGCTTGAGAGTAAGGTAAGATGGCCTGAAAAAACAAACCGATGTAATGGAGGCTGAACATCTTAATCTGAGAAATAAATTTCAGCTTTAAAGGAGTCAATTCTTACCCTGGCAGGATATCCAAGAAACGATACATTCCATACACTCAACAACCCTAAAAGCACCTGAAATCATCGGAAGTCACAAAATCAACCTCTCACACTGGCTTGACTACTCTAGATACTAACTTATGGATATATCTATTGAAAATTAGTGGAAATGTTTGCACTATACATATTGACGAAGGATGATTATCAAAATAAAGCACTCACGGGTATATTCTTCTCAAATGGTGTGGACTGGAAATGCTGATCAATGCTTGACGCTCCCTTCAAAAACCTACAATACAAAAAAGAAAAGGCTAAATATCGGCTGCGTCTTTAAGAAGGATTCTTTTGGATTTGGAAACATGGAAAATTCCTTTTAAAATAAACGGGAATACAAGAGAGGAAGAAATCATTCAGACAAGGGCAACATAAAACAGAATATACATCAATATCTTTCCTGAAGTTTTATAGTTAGAAAAAGTACATCTGCAAACTTGTGTAAATAAATCTCTGAAGACAGATACGTATTACTTTCTATGCCTACGACATTCTATGAGAATGGATAATAAATAGAAGCTACCGTACTTCTCAACCACAGGGAAGCCATACTGCAGCGACAAAGGTAAGACTCCAACAGCACTGCAAACTGCAACAGAGTTCCAGATAAACTAAGTAAATGAATATGGGAGAAAAATGAGTCCAACAAGTAAACAGAAAAGAACTTACCACTGTACCTGCCGCCAACCCAATCCCAAAATGCAAATGCATTGTTTGGGTCAATACCGAACTTCTCCACTAACTGTTACCCAAAACATTCAGAGTTTAGACATGTTTCTGTACAATCTGTATATGAAGCATGTTGAAGGAAGTAAAAATATACCATAATTCCTCTAACATAGAGACTACCATTGTGAATTTAACCTAGTAGATTATTCAGTTTCCAAAAATATTGTATTAACATATCCATTAATCAACAAAGACTTAAGTCTATGTTTCTGGGTCTAACTTTTCTAAGAAGGGCAATAAAGAAAATAAAGTCCCCAAAAGAAACTATGGCGAATGCATACCGCAAGATTAGTGCTGACAGCAACCATGTGTTTTGCAACAGCCGAAGCCCTGTTAAGTTATCCCGTGTTAGATGAATGCTGTTCATTGACAATAACCAAAGCATGGGTAGAATAAAGAATAACAGAAACTACATTTTGAACAAAATTTCTTGTAAATGTAAAACTGTAAGAGCTTTCCTACGGTGATAATGTATACCGTCTACAATAACGTGTCACATATACTTGCTCTAGACATGTACAAAGAGGAAATACAACATACACAAAAGTATTTGTGCATTCATTACTACACGACTGAGAGCAGCCAAAAGGAGGAGTCGAAGAGAGAGACACAACTCTAGTCATGATAAGTGTAAGTATCTATCAAAAAACAGATTATAATGCCAGAAATACTAACCCAAGAGCAGTTGTAATCCATTCCCTCAATGTCCTAGCGTTTAGCATTGTTTCAGCAGTTGTAAATGTCTTTGAGACCACCACAACTGTTGTTATAAGTATCCTCATGATTATTTAGAGTAAAGCCGATAAATTAAAATGATAAAGGTGTATTTATTGATAGGTTTGAGTATGAACCTAGGGTGGTTTCTGGATTTAGGCCATTGCTATTTCTCGCGACATCGACAGGATCAATATTTGCCAGGCTGCAAAAAAAGAAGCACTTCATATTGAGGTATTAATATAGACTGCCAAAAGACAAAAAAAGAAAATATAGCCAAGAACACAATCAAAGATGAGTAACTGATGTCAACAAGTTAAATAAAGCCTCCTCTTACTAAGTTAACCAAAATTTAGATAAATAAGAAGTATGTGACACAAGTGGTAAAAGAACACATAATTAGAAATTTTCTGTGGACCTTCAGGAGAAAACTCAAGCAGTAGTGAAAAGCATATCAATGAAGACAAGCATTCATTATACTACCAAAGCCTTCAGAAAGAAACACAGAAAGAATATGTAGTTCTTACAATCGCAGCTGGCGTCCTTTAGCACACTCTAGAGCTTCAGGATCTGAGAATAACATGCATATAAAAGCATAAATTTGAATTACAACAAGCTTGAAAGAACACTAGCAAGAGGCTAGTACCAAGACTAGATGTAGCCACCTGTTTGAATAGCCGTGTGCACAAACAGTGGACCTAAGAAGCTGCCACCGATACCAACTGCAACAACATCTTTCAATGGTTTGCCCGTAGCTCCAACCTGTCAATTAGTGCGGAAAACTTAACAAATGGAGATGAAAACTCTAGAGGTAGGCTTTCACAAATGACATCTACAAATTACCCATGAACCAGAGCGAATTTTCTCAGAAAATTCCTTGATCTTATCTAAAACGTTCCACACTTCTGGAACCACATTCTTTCCATCAGCCTTAATAACTGCATCTTTTGGAGCACGGAGCGCAACATGAAGAACTGACCTGTTCTCCGTACTGTTAATCTGAGGAACACATTCAGAAAAGATAAAAATCAGACACTAGAGATGAGGAAAACGTCTATGTCAATGTACCAAAGGAGATAGAAAATAAATCTCGAGAAAATAAATCTCTAGCAATAGAAATGTCTTCATTTATATTATCTAACATGCAACACTACAAGAAAAGGTTTCAAATGCTAGAATCAAAATGAGATTCACAGCTAATTTCTCCTTGTGCAATAGAAACATCTTAATATACATATTGTTGTCCATGAGGATACTCACATGCTCTCCATTGAACATACGGCTGATCTTCTCTGTCAACTGTGCAGCCTGCATATAGAAAACAAATGATTAACAATCTCCAAGTGAAATACACACACAGTTCTATGAACTCCACTGCAGTTCTATAAAAATCAGTCAATCTAACACCTCCCCTCACCTTTGCCAAGTTCAAAAGCTTGTCCATCGTCTCTACAGTTGCACGCTGTCGAGAATAATCCAACAGAATCCCATCAAATTCCCTGATAAAAATCACACCACAAAGAAATAGCAACTCATGAGTGCACAATCACTTGAAGCAACACACAAATAAAGATATAACCTTAAAGCCAAAAGCAAAACCAACACATACATCATCATATACTGACATCTATTAGCATCACTCATCAACTCACGCAAATGAGTCTTGTTAATATCTTCTACATGTCCCTGCCAAAAAGAAATTTCAAAAACGATTCCAAAATCAAACATCTCCAAACAAAACTAAGAACAGCGAAAGATCATAAAACACTAAATATACCTTCAAAGCCTTCCAGGCTTCGGTATCACAAATCAAAGCCGATGATGACGTCATTTTCTGGTAATCAGTCGTCATCAACAACATCAACAACAACAACAACAAAAAAAGTCAAATCGGAAACCTTATGAACGGAATCAAACGGTACAAGCTTTGATTTAGTATTGAGGAATCGTGATAAATTGAGAGAAGAGGAATTAAGAACGAACCTGAGGATCTTCGAAGATGAGGTGAAGAAGAAGCTTCTGGAGAAAAAAAAAAACTTTGGTGAGGAGGACTGAGGAGGAAGACGATGGAGAAAAATGGAAAAAGCGATAGGGAAGCGTGTGAGAGCTGAGGATATGACACGTGTCGGTGGAAGGTTCTGCGGGATGCAACACGCGACATAACGGTGTTATATAAATGGTGGTTTTTAATTGGATTAAAGAAACTTATATAGTTTTATTGAGTTTTCTATAATACAAAAACATTAAAGGGAAAGTCAAATATTATTTGAGAATTTTATGGCATGTTTCTCTTTTGCTAAATTCGAATTTTTTTTAGACAATCTGAAGAACTCAAATGAAATCTTGATCATTTTTAAAATTTAGATATCCTATAGTTAATAAATATTGTGAAGTGTTTCTCAAGGACTTTTTTGTTAATTTCTTTTCTTTTTTCTTTTTTTTTGTCATAATAGTTTTGTTTTATTGTCCCGCTTCCAATCTTTTATATTAACATTTTTAAAGTACTTTTTGTGTTCTACCCTTATATTTTGTAATATTTGCATAATCAAAATCTTTGCCATTTGATTAAATAGAAACAGTTTAAAATAAATTTTGTAATTAAATCATAATAAATTTGCAAATTAGAAATCAATATTTATTACATTTAACAAAATTTTCTAAAATCTCTCCCTCATTAAAAAAAAAATATATTCAACATGTTTATATGATCTTATTTGTTTTTATATTTATATTATTACATAAACATATGTATAATAATTTTTTTTTTTTTTTGCATATGTTGCAATTTGAATTTTTAGAAATGGATTTATATTACTCAAACGATACAAAAATGTATGTACTAAAGTATTATTGATAATTGTATAGCACGAGTCATGTGATGGAACGGGTTATAATTTACATAATTATGATTACAGATATTTTACGGGTTGTCTACTATAATATAACTCACAAAAATATTTTAATATGAAATTATATTATGTAAACAAATAATTTTGTCAGTATCATTTCATTATTTTAGATATTATACTTATTTAATTAAATTTTATCAAATTATGATTATATAAAAAATTATGATATAATATTATACTGGTTAAATCATAAAATTAACAATCAAAATATAGTAGTACACTCTTATATACCAAACAAAAATAAAAAAAAGAATACATTTTATAATGTCGTCTCGCGGTGTACCGCGGGTTAAAATCTAGTAGATACTTAAACCCGCTAGCAAATACGGGACAGTACCGTAGCCACAAACCCAAAAGAAGGAACGAAAGCTCAAAAGAGGGAATCAAAGTCACAAGTAAAAAGAAAAATAGATAAACATAGCCCTTATTCGACAAGAAAGAGACCTGCAAGATATATAAGGAACTCTGAACACTACAACTTTGCCACTAAAACCAAGCACTCCCATGGCCTACCCAAAGAACCAGAAGATGCAAATGTCGAGTCAAAAACCATTAACACCGAGCAGAACCATAAACAACATCACCTCCAAAAGATTAAGAAGTTCGATGAAAGAACTGATCCGAGCACAATCAGCCACGACACCAGCAGAAAGAACCACAAAACCGCACACATACACGAGCGAAGAGACTACAACAACTCAATCTAACCAAGGAAACTAAGCAGAAGAGAGTCAAAGAAGCCCAACAATTGTTGATTTCTTTAGTTACCTAAAGAGAAATTTTACATTTTGTTGTAATGTTAATTATATATATGTCTGTTTTGATCGATGTTAAAAAAGGTTAGGTGGTAGGTGGATGGTTACTCAACACTTCATACTTAGAATATTTGAAATCTAGAATATTTAGGTAATTTAGGCCTTTATTTATAAAATACTAGATAAGGGCCAGCAAAAAAACGCGGGTTAAAATTTATGTTTTTACGTATGAATTAAAAATATTGCATGTGTTAAAATTTGTAAAATCATAATATTAACAAAAAAATTAATCAATATTAATAAGTTAGTAAATATTTTTACTTTCAAATTTACTGTATATCTTAAACTTAATTAATTATTAAAAATATTTGATGGTAAAGTTCTTACAAATTAACATCAGTCAAAAAATAATTATCATCAAATTTTGTAATAATTAATTAGTTTAAGAAATACAATAAATTGCAAAGTAAAAAAATATGCGAGAATATTTTTTAACAAAACTGGAAGTTAGGAAATAACATTTTTAGGATAATGGTATAATCATGTTTAGGGTATAATATCTAAATTAAGTTTTCTGAAAATTTTGGTAATAGTAATATTATGAAATGGTGAATCGCTCATAATTCTTTGGTGATCGATAATTTAACATTACTAGATTTTTATAATGAATGTTTTTTAAATATGTATAATACATAAATAATCTTGCTCAACAAAAAAAAAATTTACTAACTTAAAAAATTATCATTTTTTGAATACTTTGGATATCACATTCTCACAATAAAATTTTAATTTTAATTTTATTTTGAAAATAAATAACCCGTCTAGACGGGCCCTAATCTATATTGTTAAAAAAATATTCAGTTAATATTTGATTAATTTTCTTTTAAAGTTATGATTTTCCAAATTTTAACACATGCAATATTTTTAATTCATACATGAAAACATAAATTTTTAACCCGCTTTTTTACGCGGACCCTTATCTAGTAATGAATAAAGATGAGAATGAAGAACGCTTAACAGGTCTACGGTTAACTGCTAATTGAGAAATTCATAGACTTGAGAAATTCAGATTTTGTAAAACTGAAAATTTTTTAAAATCATTTTGAGCTATTGACAATTTAAATGCATATACAAACTCTGAATCTTTAATTGATAGAGGAAAATAAAATAATTTTATATCTCATCATTTCAAGTAGTTCCAAAGCAAATAAGAATATAAGAAATAATATACATAATACAATTTATACCTTGAATTTATATCAAGAGTGAGATGGTTATAAATATCATATTCGACCACTTATATGTATCTATATCATATTATTTCAGCGAATACAATGACCACTTATATATATCATATCTATTTTTCTGTTACCAAAGTATTTTAATTATCTTTTAGTTTTATCTCATAACTATATGAAATGTGTAGAATGATAAATATATTACATTAAAAGTTTATCTTTTCATAAATCCAGAATTATCTTAACAAAAATATTAAACATTCAACAAAATATACAAAATAACATATTAGGTTGTTTTATGAATTATATGTAGCTTTAGTTATACTTATTCAAAGCTAATAATATTTATTTATTGGTATTCTTTCAAATATAATTATATATTTATATATATATATATATATATATATATATATATATTTGTATGTCTACTGGTATTATGTAAATATTTGATTTAGTTACTTTTGTTTCGTTTTGCGTTTTTCTTTTGAAGAAAAGAAATAATATACATATTTTAAGTTATAAAAATAGTTGATTTTTGTTCGTTAATAAACCTTACTCGGCCCAATAACAAAGTTTTGTGTAAATCTAAATTCGGGTAATAAAATTAATTTTGACGCGTTTTTAATTAATTTTTTTTGTCGGAAAATTGATATTTATTTATTTACTTGGTAGTTTATTTAGCAATTACTATTATTTACTTTTCCTTCAAAATAATGCCTTTTTTATAATAAAAAGACTCACTTAAAATCCTCGCCTACATATACATTACTTTCAAGAATATTTATAGATCATATTGATTATTAACTAACGTTTCCCTTTTTCATTAATCCCTCAATATTAAAATAAATCAAATCAAGTTGTGAAGTAAATCCCTTAAAATTCCCTTTCCATATTAATTTGCTTGGTACAATTTTATTTAGCAATTAGTATTATTTACTTCTTTTTTTTTGACCAAGTATTATTTACTTTTATTTCGAGATAATATACAAAAGAATGCCTTTAAATCCTTACCTATATGGCTATACATACTTTCAAGAATTCTTTTGTCCGCATAAAAAAATATAAAGAAAGATTATATTTCTCTCTGTTCGTCTCTGTCACGAAAGTACAAACTTGTCTTTGAATGTTGTCGATGTCGAATTCAGCAGCCACCAAAGAACCACCGCATAAAAAGAGGAAGATGTCTCCGTCTCCTTCGTCTTCATCTACGTTAACGTCTCTGCCAGATGATATGGTTATGAGCTGCTTGGCTCGAACGTCGAGATTAGACCTGGCGGCCTTGTCTCAAGTCTCCAAGAGCTATGGCACTCTAGTAACTTCCCCTGATCTCTATAGAACAAGATCGCTATTGAGTTGCATGGAGAATTGCCTCTATGTATGCCTTCTCACCCCACTAGACCCTATCCCACGTTGCTTCATCCTCCGCCGTGGTAACAAATCTGTGAATCGGCTTCTTTGCCCGATCCCGTCGTTGCCTTTTCAGGCTCCAGCAGCATCTTCCGTTGTGGCGGTTGATTGGGGAATATATGTAATCGGTGGTAATGTAAAGGGCAAGTGCTCTAAGGCTTTTGGAGTCTTGGATTGCCGTAGTAACAAATGGCACCGTCTCCCTTCAATGAGAGTAGGTCGCACTGCCGCGGCTGCTGGAGTAGTTTGCGGGAAGATATACGTGTTTGGAGGATGTCCAGACCTGAATTCTTCAAACTGGGCAGAGGTATTTGACACAAAGACTCAAACTTGGGATTCTTTGCCACTGCTGCAGGATCCGATGATACGGTGTCAGTATATACACAGCAGTGTTGTCTTGACGAATGAAAAGGAAAAGGCTTACGCAGTGTATGGAGTAGATACTACGTTCTACTACTCGCCTTATTGACCGTAGTTGAGGAATTGGGAATACTTGTTCAAGGAAAATGAAGAACAACAGAAGGGATTGGTGTTTTATTGGTAAATGCATCTACTCCATTGATCCTATAGGGAATTTGTGTTGGTGTGAACCAGGGCAGTTGGATTCTGAGCAAGGAGATTTGCTTTGGAAGTACGTAAAGGGTTTGGGCTCTGTGAATGAGAGTCTCTCTCGCTCCAGACTGGTCCATTTTGATAGCAGGTTCGAGGCTATGTGGGAGTCGCACAAGATCAAGATCGGGAAACACAAAAAGCTCGTAGATTTACTTCCCGGAGCCAGATTGAGCTACTCTGGTCCCAACATTGTGCTCTTCTGGGACGTCATTGAAGGGGATCGTTTTGACATGTGGTGTGCTGAGATTTCTTTGGAGCGACGCCAAGGACCGGAGGAGATGTGGGGCAACATTGAATGGTCTAACGTAGTCATGACCGTTGATCATTTCTTAGATCGCTACAAGGTTCTACATTCCGTTTGTGTCAGTCTCTGAAAGTTCTGGGTCGCCAAGAGCAATCAGAGTTTACGAAACATATGTGTAAATCTTGTTTTATATCATTAGTATTTATGTTACAGCAGTAAATACAAGGGTGTGTTGGAGAAATAGTACATTTTTAAAAAATAATTATAAAACTAGTACAAACACTATTTACAATTAGGAAAGTAGTACATTATCACTATTTGCTACTATTTCATGGACATTTAAACACTCAGAAAAACATAGTATTTACGAGTCTGCCATTAAAATAATTATATAATATAATTCGTACATCATATTTATTGTACATACGTACAAAATTATGTTTCTGTACAATAATAATATTATTACATAATATCATGCGTACATCATATTAGTGTACAAATATAAATAAATATGCATATTTTGGTATACTATACTAGCTGTACGGATAAAAATGAGTAATTTTTTACATATATTCGTACAATTAATAAGCTGTACGGATACGTCTGTACATATTTATGTATGGATATTTTTGTACATACGTCTGTACACATACTAAATTGTACAAAAAACATTTGTACATATGCTAAACTGTACAAATAAATATTTATATATAAAAAATTAAAATTTATTAGCAAAAGGCATATTAAATTATAGAGAAAAAAACAAAGATTTTTATGTGTCAAAAATATTATTGATATTATTTTTACAAAAATTAGTATGTTAGTTATAAAAATTTTGGGGTGATAAAAATAAGAGAAAAAAATGAAAAAGAAAAGAAAAAAAAAACAAAATCCAGAGAAAAAAAAATTGCCTCTCATGTCATTTTATTTTCTCTCTTTTTTTCCTATCTCATGTTTTCTTCTATCTAACATTGTAGGTCCATATGACTATTTTTACAATTATAAATAGTATATGTACTACTTTCCCAATTATTTTTTGAAAATGTACTATAATTCCTATTAATCCTAAATACAATAAGTTGTGTTCTGTCATTTGTTTTTTGCCGTGAAGTCTCATCCGTGTTTAAATATCTTGCCAACTTGTTTGTTTAATACGTGTGTAAAAGTTTGATTTTCCCAACTTGTTTGATTTCTACAGACTCAGGCCATGAATGTTTGCAAGTTTTTTGGTGGTTTTTGAATTATAGTTTTTGGTTTTTGGATTTTAGTTTTTAGTTTTTGTGTTAATTTTTTTTTAAAAAATGAAAAATGGAAAAAAAAAATTAAGGCCTTGAATGGCAATAGTTTTTAGATTAGTTTTTGGTTTTTGATTCTAAAAAACCAAAAAAAATTGCCATTCACGATTTTACTAAAAGTGATTTCCTTAAATTTATGGAAACTAGTTTTTATCAGATTTTAACAATTCCTTCGTAGAATCTAAAACCCATTTCTTTCAGCTTTCTAACAATATTATGTGACATTTTCTTATTGATTATTAACTTTTTTTTTTTCATATAAAACCAAAAACTAAACAAATTACCATTCAAGATTTTGCAAAAACTAAAATCTACAGTATAAATCAAAAACTAAAAAACTAAAAACCAAAAGCCAAAAACCAAAAACAAAAGCTAAAACTCATTTAAAAACTACAAAACATTCATGGCCTAAGTCACGTTAAACAAATGAAAAACTCATAAATATGGATTTTAGATTTTCTTTACAAATTGACAAAAACCATCAAATCTAGATTCCCTATATTTTAGGAAAACCATTTTGCTCATAATCTTGATTGGCAATAAAGTAGATTTTCTTAAAAACTAAAACTAAAATCAAGTTCAAAATCTACAGCCATTCAAGGCCTCATCGTTTCTAAATGTAACATCTAACTGTGGTTGACTCCCACATAACTAGATCTTAACTGTTTCTACATGTGGTTCAATCAAGAACTCTAGAAGTTAGGAAATAACATTTTAAAGATATTGGTATAATCATATTATGGTATAATATCTAAATTAAGTTTTTTGAAAAATTTGGTAATAGTAATATTATGAAAAATAGTGAATAGCTCACAATTTTTTTGGTGATAGATAATTTAACATTACTAGATTTTTATAATAAATGTCTAATAATGATATTTAAATATGTATGTACATAAATAATTTTGTTCAACAAAAAACAATTTACTAACTTTAAAAATTATCTTTTTTTAATACTTTGGATATAACATTCTTACAATAAAATTTTAATTTTAATATTATTGTTAGAATAAATAACCCTAGACGGATCCTAATCTATATTAGAAAATATGGTATTCAATTAATTTTTTTTTGTTAATGTTATGTTTTTCTAAATTTTAACACATGCAATATTTTTAGTTCATACCTAAAAACATAAATTTTAACCCGCGTTTTTACGCGGGCTCTTATCTAGTATTTTATATATTTTTAAAAATACTGTAATCTATCTACGTCTAAGATTTTTAATTTACTTAAGAGCAGCTCCATCAGTCTCATACGATGTGGGTATGTGAAATATAGTACCATAGTGACTTGGCTTTGGGGTGGTTTTTGCTCCGTCCCCCTTCTTGACAAAAGTACCTCGCCCGAAGCTATCCGACAACAACATTAATCAATTTATAATATATTAATTATAAATTTAAATTTTAACTAATAAAAGAAAAAAAATGAACCAATCATGTCATGCTATATTTCAAAAACCCACTGTTATCCGTTTCTGCTTTTCTCTCTTCTTCTCTTCTATTTTATATTTTTATATTTTAATGACAGAAACCTAGCCTCATACCAATTGATAGAGCTGCTCTAAAACTCTTCTTATTACATTTTTCAAAATCTGATTGACAAATTCTGTCACCCAAAACGACCACTCCTTCTGTCGGATAAAGGACTTGCCCTATATTGAAATGAAATCGAAACGAATGGAACGCGACAGAGCACTCCCTATCATCACATGAGCACCAACCCACCCATCAACCCCCCCCCCAAAACCCCAAACCTACTTACTTCTACTCTTCTCCTCT
>NW_006238916.1:2847633-2856433 GCF_000375325.1 Capsella rubella
CTAAAACTTTTCTTTTTACATTTTTCAAAATCTGATTGATAAACAATTCATTTACTTTTAAGGTTTTTAATTTACTAAATAATCTTCTTTCTCCAATATCCTTAATCTGACTGATAAATAATACATTAATATTTAGGATTTTTAATTTTTATTACATAATATTCTTTTTCAAAAAAAAAAGTAATTATAATCCTTTATTCTTTATTATTATATTTTATATATATCTAGAAAATATAAAATTCTAATCCATTTACTTTTTTTTTTAATCAACAATCCATTTACTTTTAAAATCTTTAATTTACTAAAATAATGATCTTCTTTTTACATTTGTCAAAATCTGATCAATAAACATGTCCGGTATCACCATCATATGTGTTTCTAAGTTAAAAACCAAAGCATTATATAAGAAGGTAGATACCTTAGTTTCAACTTCATTTATACTCAAACTCCTATTTCTCCATGAAAGAGAAGGATCAAGAACTTGACAAGGATGGTTCCAACAAAGGTCCAGGTCACCTAGAATTGACCTCTTTTGATATTACTGTGGAGATTCTAACTAGATTGCCAGTAAAATCTCTTATGAAGTTCCAATATGTTTCCAAGACATGGTGTTCCATCATCCGAAGCAAAAATTTCATCAACTCTTTGGTCTCAACACCATCACCTCTATTTCTAATATCTTTAATGACCAACGAGAAAGCTGAAAAGTATTTGTTCCTTTTAACGTCTTTACAAGAGAAAGATGAAGAATCTACTTCTTTGGTAGCAAATCTGGACATGACACTAGCTTCTAACAATGCTAATAATTTTTCTGTACGGTGTGCTTCGGTCAATGGCTTTATTTCTCTTTCGCCTAATGGTCGGTTCGTGGTATGTAACCCTAGCACAAAACAAGTGATATTATTACCGAAATTCGAAACCGCTGGTACTAAATGGGGACCTGTTTATAAGTTCTTGGGGTATGATCCCATTAATGATCAATACAAAGCATTGTGTAAGAAGATGTTTTCATATCCTGATGAAGATCAAGGGCACATGGTTTTAACACTTGGAGGTGACAAAACACATACATGGAGACAAATTGAAGGCGCTCCCCAAAATTATCTCCCTAGGTCAGAAGGAATATGCATCAATGGATTTGTGTATTATCGCGCTTGGACTCCCGATTCATCTAGATTGTTAGTGTGTTTTGATGTTAGATTAGAGAAGCTAAGTATTATTAAACTGAAAATATCATGTTGGGACGACTCTACTTCAGCTTTGATCAACTACAAAGGAGAGCTAGCTCACGTTGTTATTGGTGGATGCTTCCTTGATTTTTGGGTATTAATAGATGCCAAAGAACATAAATGGTCGAATAAATTTCATCAAATCTATAGAGTTTGGTGGGATTCTATACCAGTAGACGTTCCAATAACTATCCATGGCACTAACAATGTTGGTGAAATCATTATTTCCCCAAAGTTTTTACTATGTAACCTTGGAGACTTTCCCATTATCTACTACGATATAGAAAAGAAAAAGGTTACAAAGGTTCAACTTAAAGGAATTGCATGTGATGAAGATTTTAGGCGTCGTTATGGTCCTTGCCTTGTCAATATCTCACCAGAACATTGTTGTAATTTTAACTTAATATGATTTAATTCGAGTTAATGATTTAGTTCTAGTTTCACAAAATTTAGATTTAAATTTTGTTTATATAATTCGTAATTCAGAAAATGTGATGACTAGTTTGCGGTCTCAAATCTTTATATATATACTAGATAATGGTCCGCGTAAATATATACATAATATATATTTGTTAGAATTAAAAATAATTTAAAAAATTAAAAACAACATAATTAGTAAAACAATAAAATAAAATCCACCAATAATTGGAAATCCAACATTGTCTTAAATTTTAATTTTCTATATTTTATAATCTCATAAGTAATAATTTTTTATTATCTTATATCAAACTAATTTTCGGTGGGTTATAAGTTATAAACTAAAAACTAAATAAAAATATGCTAACATTCTTATCCATTAACATCAAGTAGTCGAAAGTTCATTTCTATTGTGTCATATTTTTTGTTTTCACATATAACTTCATGAATTTTTTTTTTATCAATTTTAAATTAATTAATTATTGGAAATTATGAAAATTGTTACATCGATGATTTTACCATGGAAAATTCCTTCCGCCCCTATTAGATTCACGATTGAGAACATTTCATCTTCAACCTAACGACACTTTTTTCTTCTTCAATACCTAGAATCATAGTGAATAGCTCTAATTACGCATCATTGAAGATCTCATATAAACTTGACTTTATTAATCTGCATAATTATTAATACATCGCGTATTATTTGGGACTCAAACCTCGGACTTCCTGGTGTAGAAACATTAGATAACCTTTGGTCAACCATAAGACCAAGAAGACTTCCACATCTTAATTTAAGGAAAAAAAATATGTGAGATTATACTAATATTCTCATAAAGTATTCAGAAATTCATTTTTATAAGCTTATTATTTTTACACCTTTGTATGTTTTTACTTAAAAATAAAATATACAAAAATACAGTTTGTATCCAATTAAACTTATATTAAATAACTTATGTTGTTATTTTGAACTTCATAATTAATTATTTATTGGTTAATATATACGCTAAATGTATTTTTTTATATGTCAAAATATTTTTGAGAACACACCTAATATTAGCATATGCAGATATTTACTTATTTTTGTTAGTTTTCTTTGTTGGTTTTAATTTTTTTCTTTAAACATATAAATATAAACATGTAAATTAATAAGTCAATATGTATTTTAATTTGTTTCTCTGCTTCGTTAGAGAAAAAATGTTAATTGTTTTTACACATGCAAACATCTGATTGATATTTATATAGTAAGATATAGGTTTTTGAAATTAGTTTTCCTAATTTGTTAAGTAAAATAAGTAAATTGTTTGACACGTGTCAACATCTTATCGATAGACTTGACACGTGTCATGATCCTGTTAATGGCTAACTTTGAAAACCAAGTTTTATATATAAAAAATTTTAAAAGTAGTTTTCCTATTTTGTTAAGTAAAATAAGCAAAAATATTTTGACACGTGTCGAAGTCTTATCAATAGACTTGATACGTGTCATAATTATGTTAATGGCTAAGATTTTTTTTTCAACGTTAATGGCTAAGATCATCATCAAAATACTTCGTTTTCTTTTGGGGTGTTTTAAAAATCCATGCTATAATAATCGAAAAACTAAGAATCCATGCTCGATAACCAAAAAATTAAATATCACTACTCCCCCTGGTTGAAGTTACGAAACTGGCCCTATACAAACTTAATACTAGATTTCGAAATTTCACTAGCCTTAGTCGTATCCTATAATATCTTGTTCTGTCAGCTTTGTATACACAACTGGCATGGGTTACACATAGATAATTTTTATATTATGTACCAAGATATTTTAAATATATGAAAAGTATTTGTATGCACATGGTAAGATAGTTATTATACGGATAATATTTATATTAGCATGCTAAGTTAGTATGCTAAGTTATTTAATATTCGATAAATTATAAATTTAGCATGTTAATTTATTCAATATCTGATAAATTGAATTTTAGCATGCTAAATTATTCAATATTCGATCAATTAACGATTTTCTCCTATCCACATGTCTCCAAATGAAGTAGCCAAAGTTTTATTTCTGACCAGGATAACATATTAAAAATCTAAATAGTTGTTAACAAATATTATTTATATTAGCAGGATAAACTCATATGCTAACTTATTCAATATTCGATAAATTGAACCTTGCTCTATAATCTCGAGCTGATCTTGCCACAATCTTCAAGCAAATACAAAACCACAACGAAAAAGATTAAGACACCATGAGACTCTGACCACCATGACGCCTCAATCAACACCTTTCCACACCCAACACTTCATAGCTACTTCAAACCTTTGTCGAAATACTTGATTTCACCTATGAAGATCATACACAAGATAAGAGAAGGAGACCATGGCTCCATTTTGCAATACTCAGACTGAAGATAGGAGAGAAGAAGAGAGAAAGAAGATAGGAGAGAAGAAGAGAGAAAGCGAGAGAAAAGAGAAAAAGAGAGAAGAAAATGTGATATTTTGTCTTTGCTAAGTTATAGAGTCAATAGAGTACTCAATTGAAATAGCTATAGGGAGAGAATCGTCCGAAAAATTATTAGCTAAATATAAGTTTATGGGGAATGAATATTTATTTTATTTTTTATTTAGGTACATCTAGTGTAGTTTCCCTTTCTTTTGCTATGAAGGTTTTCTGGTTTCTCAAAGTTTGGATTTGTCTCTTTAGTGTTCATCTTTTAATAACCAAATTAAGTTTTGGTTTTTTCATCTTCTGAATACCTCGTTAGACTATTGGTTATTTAAATTAGTTTATAATAATTAGACAAATCACTTTTATAATAATTAGTTTACCTCCTGTTTTCTACCGAAAAAAAAAGTTAAATAACCATTAGATGTCTTTCACAAATTGTCTGTTCAGAAAACAGGGTCCATACTTGGTCCATGACAAAACATCAACTGTTATGTACTCTGACTCAAACTTCTTCATACTATTCCTCAATGAGAGTTTCTTAGACGACGTTATATCAACGGCCACCACTCCTTTATACCCAGCATAGCGGATTTGAAAAGCTGATGGACAAACATCGAGGCCACATTTTTCAGCCACAAGTTTGGCAAATTCCGTTGATATCTTCCCGACCCCATCATAATAGACATAAGGTATCCCGGAAGAATTATTCTCGATATCTGGTATCAATTCCAACTCATCGCTCATAATAGTACGTGTCTCAATAGATGAGCTAAATGATTGGCCGAGCCTTGCAGCGTACTTTGCTACATTCCTTATACTACTGAAATCACCATCCAAGTTCTGATAGTTGCTGCTGTAACCTTATTAATGGGTGCAAACATCCAAAGAGAATTTACCCGCAATTGGCTCGAAGAGAAGGCTAGAAAATCAAACTTTTTATTGCCGATCTCAATCCCATGTTGAACACAGAACTAATCCTCTCATATAATTTTGTTTTGTTTTCAATAGACCGAGAACATAGATCCGTTGAATATAGTTGGTTAGAATCTTCATCGACGAAAGACACTACCATAAAATTGTCAATATACTCTGAGTAGTTTCTAACTATTCGATTTGAATATTCATTGGGTCCACTGAAAAAACCCTAGTTCGCGTAACCTTTAGCTAGAGGATATAAACAACGCCATCTCCCAGAGGTAGTCCACAGGAATCATCACTTTTTTTAACCCAATCCACTTTCTGTTGCCTGAGCCAAACCTTAGGTTCAAAGATATCTTTTAAACAACCAAGGTCTCATGCTTTCGTGTATAAAATCTTCATCCTGTTTTCTAGGGTCTACTAGCTCAAAAAAATCACCATCAAGAGCTGTCCTTGGGAGACACCCATTCTGCATCAAAGAATTTATTTTAAACAAAATCTTGTAGGGTAAGTCAGATCCTGAGGGAGGATCGACAACAGGAGAAAGCTTGTTTGACATTGACGTATAACACTGTCCTAATTTTATGTCAAAACTGCAGGACTTATGGTCTGAATAGTTGTTGTTGAATTTTTTTTTTGACGTCATCAAGAAGTTGTAAGTTACGATGATGAAGCTCCCAACAAAACGCAAAGGGTTGACTAATACATGAACGTGTAAAATCAGTACATCTTTGCCACTCATCATCAGGTTCATCCCAGAAGAAATTAATTGTTCCAGAGGTGGGATGTTGATTATCCTTCTCATAGAGTTTTGGAGATGTGGTAACCCTAATTAAGTACAAGAAACTCTGACGACCTATTTTTTGGGGAATGTAGAACCACGTCTCTGATGATTCCGTAAGGAAACTCCATTCAATAAGGTTTTCCATCCCAAGACAGAGAGACATGAAGATTGCGCAAATCAACCCCAAACAAGGAAAGACCATGCCCTAGCCATAAAAATTGATCCGACGTAACTTGGTTTCCCATATACATCGTCAACCCCGCTCTTATCTCTTGCACTGTCGCTCTATCATAAGAGGAAAGCTCATAATCCAAATTATAAGGCTTGAGCCGATATCTTAAATTGTAAACGATATTTTATTTTTCCTCTAGGTCGATTGAAAGAACCCATCCCATTTTTTTTTTTAAACATGCAACCGGATTAACCCAATTAATTCGAACCAGCTAAACCGACATAATAATTTAAATCAATTAAACCAAACAATATTAACCAGCGGAAGACTTAACCAAAAATCCAATAAAACAATTCCATTAAAACAACAAGTTCAACCAAACATTATTACAAAACATGATCATCCTAACATGTTTCTAAATTCCATTCTAACACCCTAATAAATCCAACAATAACCTAAAACACCAATGAGTGCCTAGATCATCCTCCTCTCCTTGCCATGATTCCACGGATCACACTTTGCTTTTACCTGCATCAAAGAAAGAGATGCATAAGTATTTCATAAATACTTAGTGAGGCAATCATCCCACCACTGGCTATACACACAAGCAGAAATGAACACATTCAAGTATAACTCAAACAACCACCAATACAACGCAAAACAACACAACATGACCCGTTCTGACAAGCAGTGTCGATCGACACCATCCGCTGGTGTCGCTCGACACTCGCGACCATCCTTGCGAGAAAGAAAGTTGGTGTCGATCGACACCCTCCCTTGGTGTCGAGCGACACCGAAACCCTAACATCGCTCCAGCCGCTTCTCATCGACGAATCCACCAACTCCAGGACTCCAGCCCTGATCTATCTCCTTCCCAGACTCGTACCAAGACACCATATCACATAGACAAGCATACAAACACAGAAATCAAATATAAATCAGAAGGAACACTCAAAATATGCATCAAAACTGCTTAGATCAGCCTAGTCATGCACTCACCTTTCAAAAGGACAGAAACAAGGACGAACAGATCACAACAACAGCAACCAAGGACTCTCCTAACACCACAGCTACGAGATCTATCTTCCCAAGGACAGAAACACCACGAACAAGCCTCAGAACACTTCTCAAACCTCCCAAACCTCTCTAGAGAACTTAGAAACCTTTTAAAAGAATAAAAGCGGCCACCCTTACGACCTTTATTCTTTTAAACGTGACCTAGGGTTAAACCCTAACCAAAACCTCAATTGAACCGACGATTTAAAACTTAAACCGTCAAACCAAAATTACTAGTGTCGATCGACACCCAACCACAGTGTCGATCGACACCACCCGGATTTCCAGACACGGGCGTTACAATTCTCCCCCACTAACTAGGATTCGTCCCCGAATCCTCCAACACAACCGTCAGTACACAACTGACCTCACCGAGGCCCCTATCTAATCAATATACTCGCGTTCCAGACCCTATTTGCTCATACACACCCACCTCCCCCGTCCATAGGTCGCAACCCGTGGATCATACCGGCTCGTCTTCAGGCCTCAGCCTTAGACTACGGTATCCAGGAAGCCTCACCACTTCCCCCGCTCTCAGGTCGCAACCCTCAAGTCATACCGGCTCACTATTAGGCCACCCGCCTTCTAGCTACGGTATCCGGGAAGTCACACGCTCGCTCTCGGGTCGTCACCTTCAAGCGTGCACTCGAATCGTCATCCGAGGCCATCACATCATATCCGAGCAAATAAGTCTAAACGCCCCCGAGCATATCTCTCGATCAGATATACCTCCCGTGGTCCACTTATAACATCGCAATGCTATACTAACCACCACCCCGAGACTTTCCAAAAATAGAGCCGTCAAACCCGACACTTTCTATTTTTAGAAACTCGCACATATTTCTCTTACACATGACACAACAAGTCAAATCCAAGAAATACTCATCTTATTAATCTCCAATGTCATAATCATTACACCAAAAATGAGAATACAAAAGAGATACAACCAAAACCAAACTCAAAAACCAAACAAGCCAACGGTCTACTCCTCGACCTGCTTGTCAAACCACTTCCGGAACCTTGCCTTCATCCAGGCCACTGGCTCCCACGTCTCCTCCAAGACTCCATCACAGTCCCACTGGACTCTCATCAAAGGAATCTTCTTACGCCAAAGTTCCTTTACCCGCCTCTCGAGAACCCTCACTGGCCTCGCCTCCAAGGTCATGCTAGGCTGAAGATCCGCCGGGATCGTAGCCAACACCTCATCATCCTTGTGAAGACACTTCCTCAGCATCGACACGTGGAATACCTTATGAAATGCACGCATTACCTCAGGTAACTCCAACCGATAAGCCACCGGTCCAACCCGCTCCACAATCCTGAAAGGACCCATAAACCTCGGACTCAGCTTAGTCTCGGTAAGGGACCTGTTAGGACCACGCAACATCGCCATCTTGAGATACGCCATATCTCCAACCTCAAACTCCAACTCTTTACGCCTCTTATCAGCATAACACTTCTGCCGATCCTGCGCCTCTCTCATGTTCAGCTTCAGAACCCGAATCTTCTCTGAAGTCTCCTGAACAAAATCCGCACCATAAATGCTCCTCTCCCCCACTTGAGTCCAGCATAGAGGTGTCCGACATGGCCTCCCATACAACGCCTCATAAGGAGCCATCCCAATACTCGCCTGGTAGCTATTATTATAAGCAAACTCCACCAAGCTCAAGTGATCTGCCCACTGACCACCCCAGTCTAACACACACATCCTCAACAGATCCTCAAGTGTATGAATGGTCCGCTCAGACTGCCCGTCTGTCTGAGGGTGGTAAGCCGTGCTCAAATGCACC